>NC_143134.1:35568106-35871136 GCF_059928025.1 Delphinapterus leucas
TCAGCTCTAACAATATTTTTGAGGATTCTTTAGGATTTTCTATATATAAGATCATGTCATCTGTGTAGAGAATTTAACTTCTTCCCTTCCAGTTTGAATGTGTTTTATTTCTTTTTCTTGCTTGATTGCTTCAGCTAAGACTCTCAGTATGATATGGTGAAAGTGGGCGCCTTTGTTTTTTTCCTGATGTTAGAGGAAAAGCTTTCAGTCTTTCACCATAGAGTATGATATTAGCTGTGGAATTTTCATATATGAGCTTTATCATGTTTATGAAGTTCACTTTTAGTCTCAGTTTATTGGGTGTTTTCAATCAAGAAAGTGTGTTGAACTTTTCTAATGTTTCTGCATCAATTATGATGATCATGTGGGATTTTTCCTATTAATTCATTCTATTAACATGGTGTATTAACTGATTAGTTTTTTATGTTGAACCACACTTGAATCATCTTGGGAATAAATCTCATGTAGTTATGATATATAATCCTTCTAATATGCTGCTGAATTCAGCTTGCTAGTAATTTATCAAGGACTTTTGCACTTATCTTCATAAGGAAAATTGGTCTATAATTTTCTTTTCTTGTAGAGTCTTTATCTGGTTTTGGTATCTGGGTGATTCTGGCCTCTTAGAATGAGTTTTAAAGTTTTTCCATCTTTTCAATTTGTTTTGAAGACTTTAAGAAACATTGGTGTCAAATTCTTCTTTAAATGTTGGGTAGAACTCACATTGAAACCATCTGGTACTGGGCTTTCTTTGTTGGGAAGTTTTTGATTCCTGAGTTAATCTCCTTACTTGATGTGGATTTATTGAGGTTTTCTATTTCTTTATGATTCAGTTTTGGTAGATTTTGTGTTTCTATAAATTTGTTAAGCTCATCTATGTTATCCAATTTGTTGGCATACAAATTTTCATAGTATTTGCTTATAATTTTTTATTTTTGTAAAATTGGTAGTAATGTCCCAAATCAGTAAATTTCTGATTTTAGTAAGTTTAGTCTTCTGTCTTTCTTTCTTACTGAACCTTTGTCAATTTTGTTGATCTTTTTAAAGAACCAACTTCTGATTTTGTTGATTTTCTCTATTATTTTTCTGCTTTCTATTTTATTTATCTCTACTCTGACCTTCATTATTTCCTACATTATGTTAGCTTTGGGTTTAGTTTGCTCTTCTATTTATAGTTTCTTAAGGTGTGCCGTTAAGTTCTTGGTTTGTTTCTCCTTTTTAAATCTTGATTCTTTTCTTTTAATGATGTATTTTGAAGATCATTGTTTATCAATACCTGTGGGTATTCTTCATTCATCTTTCTTGCTACAGAGTATTTTATTGCATGTGTGTACCATCATTTATTTACCCTGTCTGCTGCTGATGCACATTTAGATTGTTTTCAATTTTATTGGTATTACAAACAATGCAGTAATTGATATTACCATGAAAATATTTTTATTGAGTGAGGATTGCATTTGGCTGAAGGTAAAAGAAAACTCAACTTTAAAAAACTTAAATACAGTGTATTTTTCTCTTACAGAAAGGAGTCCAGGGGAAGGAATTCGAGAACACGGACAGTTGCTCAATGTCATCTTCAGGAATCCAGGCTCCTCCTACCCTCTCTGCCTTCCTTAGTGTATGACTTTCATCTTTATACTTACATAATGGCTGCTGCTCCTTCAGGCATTGCTTCTGCATTCCAGACCAGAAAAAAGAGTACGAAGAGCCAAAAGACCTGTCCATGAGTTCTGTCCTTTTCTTGAGTGTGTTCTTTTATTTATTTATTTAAACATCTTTATTGGAATATAATTGCTTTACAATGGTGTGTTAGTTTCTGCTTTAAAACAAAGTGAATCAGCTATACATATACATATATCCCCATATCTCCTCCCTCTTGCATCTCCCTCCCACTCTCCTTATCCCACCCCTCTAGGTGGTCACAAAGTACCAAGCTGATCACCCTGTGCTATGCAGCTGCTTCCCACTAGCTATCTATTTTATATTTGGTAGTATATATTAGTCCATGTCACTCTCACTTCATCCCAGCTTACCCTTCCCCTCCCCATGTCCTCAAGTCCATTCTCTACATCTGCCTCATTATTCCTGTGCTGCCCCTCGGTTCTACATAATCATTTTTCTTATTCCATATATATGTGTTCGCATTCGGTATTTGTTTTTCTCTTTCTGACTTACTTCACTCTGTATGACAGACTCTAAGTCCAACCACCTCACTACAAATAACTCAATTTCGTTTCTTTTTATGGCTAATATTCCATTGTATATATGTGTCACATCGTCTTTTTCCATTCATCTGTCGATGGACACTTACGTTGCTTCCATGTCCTGGCTATTGTAAACAGAGCTGCAATGAACATTGTGGTACATGACTCTTTTTTTTTTTTTTTAACATCTTTATTGGAGTATAATTGCTTTACAATGGTGTGTTAGTTTCTGCTCTATAACAAAGTGAATCAGCCATACATATACATATGTTCCCATATCTCTTCCATCTTGCGACTCCCTCCCTCCCACCCCTCTAGGTGGTAACAAAGCACCGAGCTGATCTACCTGTGCCATGTGGCTGCTTCCGACTAGCTATCTATTTTACGTTTGGTAGTGTATATATGTCCATGCCACTCTCTTGCTTTGTCACAGCTTACCCTTCTCCCTCCGCATATCCTCAAGTCCATTCTCTAGTAGGTCTGTGTCTTTATTCCTGTCTTACCCCTAGGTTCTTCATGACATTTTTTCGCCTAAATTCCATATATATGTGTTAGCATATGGCATTTGTCTTTCTCTTTCTGACTTACTTCACTCTGTATGACAGACTCTAGGTCCATCCACCTGATTACAAATAGCTCAATTTCGTTTTTTTTATGGCTGAGTAATATTCCATTGTATATATGTGCCACATCTTCTTTATCCATTCATCCGATGATGGACATTTAGGTTGTTTCCATGTCCTGGCTATTGTAAATAGAGCTGCAATGAACTTTTGGTACATGACTCTTTTTGAATTATGGTTTTCTCAGGGTATATGCCCAGTAATGGGATTGCTGGGTCATATGGTAGTTCTATTTATAGTTTTTTAAGGAACCTCCATATTGTTCTCCAAAGTGGCTATATCAATTCACATTCCCACCAGCAGTGCAAGAGTGTTCCCTTTTCTCCACACCCTCTCCAGCATTTATTGTTTCTAGATTTTTTGATGATGGCCATTCTGACTGGTGTGAGATAATATCTCATTGTAGTTTTGATTTGCATTTCTCTAACGATTAATGATGTTGAGCATTCTTTCATGTGTTTGTTGGCAGTCTGTATATCTTCTTTGGAGAAATGTCTATTTAGGTCCTCTGCCCATTTTTGGATTGGGTTGTTTGTTTTTTTGTTATTGAACTGCATGAGCTGCTTGTAAATCTTGGAGATTAATCCTTTGTCAGTTGCTTCATTTGCAAATATTTTCTCTCATTCTGAGGGTTGTCTTTTGGTCTTGTTTATGGTTTCCTTTGCTGTGCAAAAGCTTTTACATTTCATTAGGTCCCATTTGTTTATTTTTGTTTTTATTTCCATTTCTCTACAGATTCAATGCAATCCCTATCAAACTACCACTGGCATTTTTCACAGGACTAGAACAAAAAGCTTCACAATTTGTATGGAAACACAAAAGACCTCGAATAGCTAAAGCAAGCTTGAGAACGAAAAACGGAGCTGGGGGAATCAGGCTCCCTGACTTCAGACTATACTGCAAAGCTACAGTAATCAAGGCAGTATGGTACTGGCACAAAAACAGAAATATAGATCAATGGAACAGGATAGAGAGCCCAGAGATAAACCCACGCACATATGGTCACCTTATCTTTGATTAAGGAGGCAGGAATGAACAGTGGAGAAAGGACAGCCTCTTCAATAACTGGTGCTGGGAAAACTGGACAGGTACATGTAAAAGTATGAGATTAGATCACTCCCTAACACCATACACAAAAATAAGCTCAAAATGGATTAAAGACCTAAATGTAAGGCCAGAAGCTATCAAACTCTTAGAGGAAAACATAGGCAGAACACTCTATGGCATAAATCACAGCAAGATCCTTTTTGACTTACATGACTCTTTTTGAATTATGGTTTTCTCAGGGTATATGCCCAGGAGTGGGATAGCTGGGTCATATGGTAGTTCTATTTTTAGTGTTTTAAGGAACATGCATACTGTTCTCCATAGTGGCTGTATCAATTTACATTCCCACCAACAGTGCAAGAGGGTTCCCTTTTCTCCACACCCTCTCCAGCATTTATTGTTTCTAGATTTGTTGATGATGGCCATTCTGACCATTGTGAGATGATACCTCATTGTAGTTTTGATTTGCATTTCTCTAATGATTAGTGATGTTGAGCATCCTTTCATGTGTTTGTTGGCAATCTGTATATCTTCCTTGGAGAAATGTCTGTTTAGGTCTTCTGTCCATTTTTGGATTGGGTTGTTTGTTTTTTTGATATCGAGCTGCATGTGCTGCTTGTAAATCTTGGAGATTAGTCCTTTGTCAGTTGCTTCATTTGCAAATATTTTCTCCCATTCTGAGGGTTGTCTTTTTGTCTTGTTTATGGTTTCCTTTGCTTTGCAAAACCTTTTAAGTTTCATTAGGTCTGATTTGTTTATTTTTGTTTTTATTTCCATTTCTCTAGGAGGTGTGTCAAAAACGATCTTGCTGTGATTTATGTCATAGAGTGTTCTGCCTATGTTTTCCTCTAAGAGTTTGATAGTGTCTGGCCTTACATTTAGGTCTTTAATCCATTTTGAGTTTATTTTTGTGCATGGTGTTAGGGAGTGTTCTAATTTCGTTCTTTTACATGTAGCTGTCCAGTTTTCCCAGCACCACTTATTGAAGAGGTGTCCTTTCTCCATTGTATATTCTTGCCTCCTTTATCAAAGATAAGGTGACCATGTGTGCATGGGTTTATCTCTCGGCTTTCTGTCTCTTCCATTGATCTATATTTCTGTTTTTGTGCCAGTACTATACTGTCTTGATTACTGTAGCTTTGTAATATAGTCTGAAGTCCAGGAGCCTGACTCCTCCAGCTCAGTTTTTCTTTTTCAAGATTACTTTGGCTATTTGGGGTCTTTTGTGTTTCTGTACACATTGTGAGATTTTTTGTTGTAGTTCTGGGAAAAATACCAGTTGTAGTTTGATAGGGATTGCATTGAATCTGTAGATTGCTTTGGGTAGTATAGTCATTTTCACAATGTTAATTCTTCCAATCCAAGAACATGGTATATCTCTCCATCTGTTTGTATCATCTTTAATTTCTTTCATCAGTGTCTTATAATTTTCTGCATACAGGTCTTTTGTCTCCTTAGGTAGGTTTATTGCTAGGTATTTTATTCTTTTTGTTGCAGTGGTAAATGGGAGTGTTTCCTTAATTTCTCTTTCAGATTTGTCATCATTGGTGTATAGGAATGCAAGCAATATCTGTGCATTAATTTTTTATCCTGCTACTTTTCCAAATTCATTGATTAGCTCTAGTAGTTTTCTGGTAGTGTCTTTAGGATTCTCTATGTATAGTATCATGTCATCTGCAAACAATGACAGCTTTACTTCTTCTTTTCTGATTTGGATTCCTTTTATTTCTTTTTTTATCTGATTGCTGTGGCTAAAACTTCCAAAACTATGTTGAATAATAGTAGTGAGAGTGGGCAACCTTGTCTTGTTCCTGATCTTAGTGGAAATGTTTTCAGTTTTTCACCCTTGAGAACAATGTTGGCTGTGGGGTAATTTCCCTCTATGCCTACTTTCTGGAGGGTTTTTATCATAAATCGGTGTTGAATTTTGTTGAAAGCTTTTTCTGCATCTATTGAGATGATCAGATGATTTTTATCCTTCAATATGTTAATATGGTGTATCACATTGATTGATTTGCATATATTGAAGAATCTTTGTATTCCTGGGGTAAACCCCACTTGATCATGGTATATGACCTATTTCTCCTTTTTTAACATATATATTTACAACTATAAATTCCCACTTTAGCACTGTTTTTGGTGCATCCCATGAGTTTTTGTACATTGTGTTTTTATCTTCATTTGTCTCAAGGTACTTTGTAATTTTTCTTGTCATTTCTTCTTTGACCTATTGTTTCTCTAAGACTGTGCTGTTTAATTTCCACATATTTGTGAATTTTCCAGTTTGCCCCTGTTATTCATTTCTAATTTCATTCCATTATGATCAGAAGATATACTTTGGATGATTTCAACCTTTTTAAAATTTATTAAGACTTATTTTGTGACCTAATATATGGTAAATACTAGAGAATGTTCCATGTGCACTTCAGAATAATGTGTATTCTGCTGTTGTTGGGTGGAATGTTCTGCATATGTCTGTTACATCTAGTTAGTTTAAAGTGTTTGTACAAGTCCTACAGTTTCTTATTTATCTTCTGTTTGTTTTTGCTGTACATTATTAACAGTAGTGCATTGAATTCTCCAACTAGTATTATACAGCTTTCTATTTCTCTCTTCAACATGTCAGCTTTCGCTTCATATATTTTGGAGCTTCTTTTATATATAAAGTAGTACAATATCAGTTCAAGGTAGACTGATAAGAGTTAAAGATGTATACTGTAACCCTAAAACAACCAATAAAATAAACAAAAAAGAATAATGGTACTAAAACAACAAATAAGATTAAATGGAATCATACAAAATACTAAAGTGACCAAAACAAAACAGAAAAAATAAGAAAAAGGGAGTAAAGGATATAGGGGACAAACAGAAAACATAGGAAGATGGTAGATTTCTAATGTTTATAATTGTTATATCTTATTGCTATATTAAATATTTTATCAATATATGATGAAAACTTTTTTCATTTACAGTCTATTTGTCTGAGAATAATACAGCCAAGTCAGCTCACTTTTGGTTACTATTTGCATGGAGTATTTTTTTCCATCTTTTTACATTAAATGTATTTTCATCCTCATATCTAAAGTGAATATTTTGTAAACAGAATGTTGATGAATTCTGGTTTTTAAAAATATGATCTTCCAAATCTGTATTTTAATAGGAGAGAGCAATCCTTTTACATTTAATGTGATTACTTTAAAAGAAGAATTTACTTCTGCCACTTAGCTATTTGCTTTCTATGGTTTTTATACTTCAATTTTCCATTACTGACTTTTGGGGGATTGCAATTAACATATTAAACTTAATAAACACATAGTTTGAATAATACATAAGATGATATAATATTTTACAAAAATTCTGCTTCCATACATCCCCATTTCTTCCCTTTTGGGTTCTCCACTTCAACCCTTTGTGCTGTTATTATCACAGATTATCACCTTATGCACTGTAGTCCCCTTAACATGAATTTATAACTGTTGTTTTGTACACTTGCCATTTAGTTTATATAGGAAAAAGAGAGAAGTTACAAATCAAATGAAAAGAACAATAATAATGGATTTTATATTTATGCTTGTTATTTTTTCTTATGGATGTGAGTTACTGTCTGGTGTCCTTTCATTTCAGCCTGAAGGATTCCCTTTAGTGTTTTTTGTAGGGCAGATCTATTGGTAATGAAATCTCTCAGCCTTCGTTTACCTGGGATTGTCTTAATTTCTCTTTCATTCTTGAAGGATAGTTTTGCTAGATACAGAATTCTTGATTGACAGGGTTGTTTTTTTTACTTTAACGACACGAAGCATGTCATCCCACTGCCTTCTGTCCTCTATGGTTTCTGGGGAGAAATCATCTGTTAATTTTATTGAGAATCACTTGTATGTGATGAGTCACTTGTACCTTCCTGCTTTCAAGATCCACTCTTTGTCTTTGAGTATTGACAGGTTGATGATAATGTGTCTTGGTGTAGATCTCTATACATTTATCCAGCTTGGAGTTAGTTGAGCTTCTCAACTATACATATACATATTCATGTATTTCATCAGATGTAGGATTTTTTTTTTTTTGGCCAAATATATTTTCCTGCTCCTTTCTCAATATCTTCTCCTTCTGGGCATCCCATTATGCATATGTTGAACACTTAACAGTATCCCACCGGTCCTTCAGCCTTTGTTCATTTTTCTTCATTCTTTTTTCTTTCTGTTCCTCTGAATTTATTATTTCAATTGTCCTTATCTTCAACTGATCCTTTCTTCTGCCTGCTCAAATCTGATTTTGAACACCTCTAGTGAGTTTTTCCTTTCAATTTTTGTGCTTTCCAGCTCCAGAATTTCTATTTAGTTCCTTCTCTTTATTTATATTCATTTGTATTCTTATTTCCCTCCCCCCTTTTTTTTCCCTGCCATACACAGGCCTTTCACTGCTGTGGCCTCTCCTGTTGCGGAGCACAGGCCCTGGACGCACAGGCTCAGTGGCCATGGCTCACAGGCCCAGCTGATCCGTGGCATGTGGGATCCTTCCGGACTGGGGCACGAACCCGTGTCCCCTGCATCAACAGGTGGACTCTCAACCACTGCGCCACCAGGGAAGCCCCAGTATTCTTATTTTATACAGACATTATTTTCTTGATTTCCTCTAGTTCTTTGTCCATGATTTCCTAAAAAATCATTTAATATATTTAAGAAAGTTGATTTAATGTCTTTGACTAATAATGTAAATGTCTGGGCTTCCTCAGGGATGGTTTCTAATTCTTTTGTTCCTATGAAGGGGTTGCACTTTACTGTTTCTTTGTATGTATGGTAATTTTTTGTTGAAAACTGGACATTTTGAGTTGTGGTAACTCAAACTATAATGCTGTGGGAATTCTAGAATTCCAATTCTTCCCCTTATCATGGATTGCTGGATTTGCTTGTTGAAGGCTGAAGCCATACAATGTAACTTTTCCAAACTGTTTTTGAGAAGCATGAACTCCTTGTGTGTGATCCTTAAAGTTTCTGTTCCATTGTCTCTGCAATCAGCCTGTGACTCAACAAAGGTATCCTTAAGCATCTGGCTCCCAAAAGGGGAAAACGTAGATACTGTCTCTTTAAACCCTCTCCAAGCCAGGAAGACATTTTAGCCCTTTGGGTTTGAAACAATGGCTAACTTCTGTGTCAGCTCCTCAGTGATTAACAATAAAAACCTATGATCCCAATTTTTGGAGTACAAGGTCCATATACCCCACCATGGCCCCAGCAAGCTGCACCAGGAACTGGGTTGCTGCCTTCCAGGGTGCTGGAGTGTAAGGCATGGTAGCCACTACCATGTAATCACTAAAATTCACCAAAATTTAATGAAATTTACCAGCTTCTTCATCAAGCACTCCCCTGGGTCCTGTAAGAGGTCTATTAGACCAGGGTTGCAAAATAGGTATGCAGACAGTTCCTACCGGCTCAGATGTCATTTCTGTGAAGAGTCATATTCCTGGGACTTTCTACCCTGCCATATTCCCTGATATCACTTCTTTGTGGTTTTAATTTGCATTTCCCTAATAAAAAATGATGTTGAGCATCTTTTCATGTGCTTATATGTCACCTGTATATTTTCTTTAGTGATGAGTCTGGTCAAGTTATTTCCCAAATTGTACATTGGGATTTTTTTTCTTAATGAGTTTCCAAAGTTTTATTATGTATTATGAATACAAGTTTTTATCATATAAATGATTTGCAAATATTTTCTACCACTGTAACTTGTCTTTTCATTATCTTAACAGTATCTTCCTAAGAGTTCAAATTATTAATTTTGATGGGCTTCAATTTTCCAGTTTTTCTTTTACAGATCATGCCTTTGGCACTATCTAAAATATCTTTAAATAAGAAAATATCACAAAGACTTTCCCTTATGTTTCTTTCTAGAACTTTTACACTTCTAGGTTGCACATTTAGGTCAAACAGCTTTTTTTTTACTAAATTTTTAAGTTAATTTTTGTATATTTGTGAGATATGGATTAAACTTATCTATTTTTTTTTACTCCCGTATGGAAATCCAATTAGGTAAGCACCACTTCTTGAAAACGTTACCTTTCTCCATAAGTTGCTTTTACATTTTTGTTGAAAATCAACCCCAAATGTGCAGGTCTATGTCTGGACTCTCTATTTTGTTACATTGATCTCTTTATCATGATGCCAGTATCACACTGACTTAATTACTCTAGACGTATAGTAAATCTTTTAATTAGGTAATGTAAGTTCTCTACTTCTGTTCTCTCTTTTTCTTCAAAGTTATTTTGGCTATTGTAGGTCTTTTGTAGTCCCATATAAATACAGTATATCTCTTTATTTAGATTTTTCCATGATTATTTCATTAGCATTTTAAAATTTCTTTTAAAATTGTACACTATGTGTACAACATAGTGATTCATAATTTTTGAAGGTTATTTTCCATTATAGTTATTATAAAATATTGGCTGTATTCATTTTTCTGTACAATATATCTTTGTAGCTTATTTATTTTATACATAATAGTTTGTACTTCTTAATCCTTTACCCCTATCTTGCCCCTCCCCCTTCCCTCTCCCCATGGTAACCACTAGTTTGTTCTCTGTATCTGTGAGTCTGTTTCTTTTATGTTATATTCAGTAGTTTGGTTTTTTTTTTAGATTCCACATATTAGTGATATCATACAGTATTTGTCTTTCTCTATCTGACTTATATCACTTATCATCATACCCCCCAAGTCCATCCATGTTGTTGCAAATAGCAAATTTTCATTTTTTAATGACTGAGTAGTATCCCACTGCACATACATACCACATTTTCTTTATCCATCCAACTGTTGGTGGACGCTTAGGTTGCTTCCATATCTTGGATATTGTAAATAATGCTGCTATGAACATTGGGGTGCATATATCTTTTTGAATTGGTGTTTTTTTTTTCTTTAGGCATATAATCAGGAATGGAATTGCTGTATCATATGGTAGTTCTATTTTTAGTTTTTTTGAGGAACCTCCAAACTGTTTTCTACAGTGGCTACACCAATTTACATTTCCACCAACAGTGTACAAGGGTTCCATTTTCTCCACATCCTTGCCAACAGTTGCTATATCTTGTCTTTTTGATAAAAGCCATCCTAACAGGTGTGAGGTGATATCTTTTTGTGGTTTTGATTTGAATTTTTCTGATGACTAACAATGTTGAGAATCTTTTAATGTTCCTTTTGGCCATCTGTATGTCTTCACTGGAAAAATGTCTATTCATATCTTCTGCCCATTTTTAAATTGGGTTGATTAAATTTTGATGTTGAGTTGTATGAACTGTTTATATTTTTTAGATATTAACCCCCTATCAGTCATATCATTTGCAAATATTTTCTCCCATTCTGTAGGTTCTCTTTTCATTTTGTTGATGGTTTCCTTTGCTCTGCGAAAGCTTATAAGTTTAATTAGATCCCATTTGTCTATTTTTGCTTTTGTTTCCTTTAGCATTTTGAAGTTTTGAGCATATAAATTTTATGCATGTTATGTTAGATTTACACCTAAGCATTTTACTTTTGTAAGCAATTGTAAATGGCATTGTATTTTTAATTTTGATGTCCACATGTTCATTGCTAAGTATATGGAAGTATACTTGATTTTTGTCTGCTGATTTTGTATCCCATGACTTTGCTGAATTCACTTGTTAGTTTTAGGAAATTTTAGTAGATTCTTTTGTATTTTTCTATGTTGATAATCATGTTATCTGCAAATATGGACAATTTTATTTCTCCTTTCCCATCCATATGTCTTTTACTTCCTTTCTTGCTTTATTGTTCTGGCTAGACCTTCCAGTGTTTTGTTTAATAGCAGCGGTGAAGAAAATATACTTGTTCTCAATCTTAGGAGAAAAGCATTCAGTCTTTCACCATTAAGTATAATGTTAACTGTAAGGGTCTGTTTTGTTTTGTGTTTTGGTAGATGATCTCCATAAGGTCAATAAAGTGTTTGCCTCTTCCTATTTTTCTGAGGGTTTTTCTCATGAATGAGGGCTGAGTTTTGTTAAATACTTTTCCTGCATCAATTGATATGATCACATGATTTTTCTTTTTTAGCTTGATTTTGATTTCCCAATATCAAATCAGTCTTGTATTCCTGGAATAAACCTCACTTGGTCATGGTACATAATTCTTTTTTTTCTTCTGATTTTTAAAAATTTTATTGAAATATAGTTTATTTACAATGTTGTGTTAATTTCTGCTGTATATCAGAGTGATTCAGTTATACATATATATATTCTTTTTTATATTCTTTTCCATTATGGTTTATCACAAGATATTGAATACAGTTCTCTGTTCTATACAGTAGGACCTTGTTGTTTATACATCCTGTATATAATAGTTTGCATCTGGTAATCCCAAACTCCCAAATCTTCCCTCCCCCAACCCCCTCACCCTTGGCAACCACAAATCTGTCCTCTATATCTGTGACTCTGTATCTGTTTCATAGATATGTTAATTTGTGTTGTATTTTAGATTCCTCATATAACTGATATCATATGGTATTTGTCTTTCTCTTTCTGACTTACTTTGCTTAGTATGATAATCTATAAGCATCCATGTTGCTGAAAATGGAATTATTTCATTCTTTTCTGTGACTGAGTAATATTCCATTGATACACACACACACACACACACACATATTTAGTTTTTTAAGGAACATCCATAATGTTCTCCATAGTGGCTGTACCAATTTTTTGGTGCAATAGTAAATGGGATTGTTTCCTTAATTTCTCTTTCTGATTTTTCATTGTCAGTGTATAGGAATTCAAGAGATTTCTGTGCATTAATTTTGTATCCTGCAACCTTACCAAATTCATTGATTAGTTCTAGTAGTTTTCTATGACACCTTTAGGATTTTCTATGTATAGAAATGACATATGTCATCTGCAACAGTGACAGTTTTATTTCTTCTTTTCCAATTTGGATTCCTTTTATTTCTTTTTCTTCTCTGATTGCTGCTGCTAGGACTTCTGAAACTATGTTGAATAAGAGTGGTGAGAGTGGACATCTTGTTTTGTTCATGATCTTAGGGGAAATGTTTTCAGTTTTTCACCATTGAGTATGATGTTTGCTGTGGGTTTGTCATATATGGCCTTTGTTATGTTGAGGTAGGTTCCCTGTATGCCCATTTTCTGGAGTGTTTTTATCATAAACTGATGTTGAATTTTGTCAAAAGCTTTTTCTGAATCTATTGATCATATGGATTTTATTCCTTAATTTGTTAATATAGTGTATCATGTTGATTGATTTGTGTATATTGAAGAATCCTTGCATTCCTGGGATAAACCCCACTTGATCATGGTGTATGACCCTTTTAATATGTTGCTGGATTCTGTTTCCTAGTATTTTGTTGAGGATTTTTGCATCTATGTTCATCGGTGATACTGGTGTATAATTTTCTTTTTTCGTAATATCTTTTGCTGGTGTCTGTATCAGGGTGATTGTGGCTTCATAGAATGAATTTGGGAGTGTTCCTCCCTCTGCAATTTTTTGGAAGAGTTTGAGAAGGATCAGTGTTAGCTCTTCTCTAAATGTTTGATAGAATTTTCCTGTGAAGCCATCTGGTCTTGGACTTTTGTTTGTTGGAAGATTTTAAATTACAGTTTCAATTTCATTACTTGTGATAGGTCTGTTTATATTTTCTAATTCTTCCTGGTTCAGTCTTGGAAAATTGTACCTTTCCAATAATTTGTCCATTTCTTCATGGTTGTCCATTTTATTGCCATATAGTTGTTTGTAGTAGTCTCTTATAATCCTTTATATTTCTGCGGTGTCAGTTGTGATTTCTCCTTTTTCATTTCTAACTTTATTGATTTGTGTCCTCTCCTTTTTTTTCTTGATGAGTCTGGCTAAAGATTTATCAATCTTGTTTATCTTCTCAAAGAACCAACTTTTAGTTTTATTGATCTTTGTTATTGTTTCCCTCATTTCTATTTCATTTATTTCTGCTCTGATCTTCATGATTTCTTTCCTTTAGTGACTTTGGGTTTTCTTTGTTCTACTCTCTCTAGTTGCTTTAGGTGTAAGGTTAGATTGCTTATTTGAGATTTTTCCTGTTTCTTGGGGTGAGATTGAATTGCTATAAACTTCCCTCATTTAAAAAAAGTATTTATTTATTTTATTTATTTATTTTTGGCTACATTGGGTCTTCATTGCTGCGCAGGCTTTCTCTAGTTGCAGTGAGCGAGCGCTACTCTTTGTTGCAGTGCGCAGGCTTCTCATTGTGGTAGCTTCTTTGTTGCAGAACATGGGCTCTAGGCATGCGGGCTTCAGTAGTTGTGGTTCACAGGCTCTAGAGAGCAGGTTTAGTAGCTGTGGCACATGGTCTTAGTTGCTCTGCAGCATGTGGGATCTTCCTGGATCAGGGCTTGAACCCGTGTCCCCTGCATTGGCAGGAGGATTCTTAGCCACTGTGCCACCAGGTAAGTCCCTAAACCTCCCTCTTAGAACTGCTTTTGCTATGTCCCATAGGTTTTGGGTCATTGTGTTTTCATTGTCATTTGTTTATATGTATTTTTTTTATTTCTTCTTTTATTTCTTCAGTGATCTGTTGTGTATTTACTAGTGCACTGTTTAGCTTCCATGTATTTGTGATTTTTAGCTTTTTTCCCTGTAATTTATTTCCAATCTCATATTGTTGTGGTCAGAAAAGATACTTGATATGATTTCAATTTTCTTAAATTTTCCAAGGCTTGATTTTTGACCCAAGATGTGATCTATCCTGGAGAATGATCCGTGTGCACTTGAGAAGAAAGTCTATTCTGCCACTTTCAGGTGGAAAGTCCTGTAAATATCACTTAAATCTATCTGGTCTATTGTGTCATTTAAAGCATGTGTTTCCTTATTTATTTTTCTGTGGGGATGATCTGTCCATTGGTGTAAGTGGGTTGTTAAAATCCTCTACTATTATTGTGTTACCGTTGATTTCCCCTTTTATGGTTGCTAGTATTTGCCTTATGTATTGAGGTGCTCCTATGTTGGGTACATAAATATTTATAATTGTTATATATTCTTCTTGGATTGACCCCTTGATCATTATGTAGTTTTCTTCCTTATCTCTTGTAACAGTCTTTATTTTAAAGTGTATTTTATCTGATATGAGTATTGCTACTCCAGCTTTCTTTTGATTTCCTTTTGCATGGAATATCTTTTTCCATCCCTTCACTTTCTCTGTATGTGTCCATAGGTCTGAAGTGGGTCTCTTGCAGACAGCATATATACAGGTCTTGTTTTTGTTTCCTTTCAGCCAGCCTGTGTCTTTTTTTGGAGCATTTAATCCATTTACATTCAAGGTTATTATCAATATGTATGTTCCTATTCCCATTTTCTTAATTGTTTTGTGTTTGTTTTTGTGGGTCTTTTACTTCTCTGTGTTTCCTGCCTAGAGAAGTTCCTTTAGCATTTGTTGTAAAGCTGGTTTGGTGGTGATGAATTCTCTTAGCTTTTGCTTGTCTGAAAAGCTTTTGATTTCTCTGTTGAATCTGAATGAGATCCTTGCTGGATAATCTTGGTTGTAGGTTTTTCTCTTTCATCATTTTAAGTATATCCTGCCACTCCCTTCTGGCTTGCAGAGTTCTGCTAAAGAGTCAGCTGATAACCTTATGGAGATTCCTTTGTATGTTATTTTTTGCTTTCCCCTTGCTGCTTTTTTTTGGGGGAGGGGGGTACATGGGCCTCTAACTGTTGTGGCCTCTCCTGTTGGGGAGCACAGGCTCCGGACGCGCAGGCTCAGCGGCCATGGCTCACGGGCCCAGCCGCTCCTCGGCATGTGGGATCTTCCTGGACCGGGGCACGAACCCGTGTCCCCTGCATCAGCAGGTGGACTCTCAACCACTGTGCCAAGGGAAGCCCCCCTTGCTGCTTTTAATATTTTTTCTTTGAATTTAAGTTTTGTTAGTTTGATTAATGTGTCTTGTTGTGTTTCTCCTAGGGTTTATCCTGTATGGGACTCTCTGCCTTTCCTGGCTTGGCTGACTATTTCCTTTCCCATGTTAGGGAAGTTTCTGACTATAAACTCTTCAAATATTTTCTCAGACCCTTTCTCTATCTCTTCTTCTTCTGGGACCCCTATAATTCAAATGTTGGTGTGTTTAACTTTGTCCCAGAAGTCTCTAAGACTGTCTTCATTTCTTTTCATCCTTTTTTCTTTATTCTGATGCTCAGCAGTTATTTCCACCATTCTATCTTCCAGCTCACTTATTCATTCTTCTGTCTCAGTTATTCTGTTACTGATTCCTTCTAGTGTATTTTTTCCTGTCAGTTAATTGTGTTGTTCATCTCTGTTTGTTCCTTAGTTCTTCTAGATCTTCGTTAAACATTTCTGTATTTTCTCAATCCATGCCTCCATTCTATTTCCAAGATTCTGGATCATCTTTGCTATCATTACTCTGAATTCTATTTCAGGTAGGTTGCCTATTTCTTCCTCATTTATTTGGTCTTGTAGGTTTCTACCTTGCTCCTTCATCTGTGACATAATTTTTGGTCATTTTTTTGTTTGCTTTTGATGGGTAGGACTGTGTTACTATCTTACTGGTTGTTTGGCCTGAGGCTTCCAGCAGTGGAGTTTGTAGGCTGCTGGGCTTGGTACCGAGATGAGGTTCTCTGTTAGTCAGTGGTTCGTACTTGGAGCTCCCACTGCAGTATCTCTGGCCCAACCCCCAGCTTGTGAACCAAAATCCCGCAAGCAGCACGGGGTGGAGAAAAAGAAAAAGAGAAAAGAAAAAAAGGAACAGAATAATAACAAAGAGTAAAAAATAAAATAGGATTAGAAAACTAACCGGTGTTAGAAAGAATAAAAAAGTAAAAATATAGATGAAACAACAACCAGAAGGTAAAGCAGAACCACAATAGTAAAAAAGAGGAGAAAAAAAAAGCTGGAAAACGCCTTGGCTGTGGGGGGGGCCGGGCTTAGGCAGGGGTAGGGTTTAGGTGGTGGGTAGGGCCTATGCTTAGGACCCACAGGCCTGGAAAAGGCCCTGCGGGTGGGGGGGTGGGGCTTATACTCAATGCAGTAGGCAGTGTCCAGGAGTGCCTCTGGCCTTGGAGGTTGGAGGACCAGGTCCATGACCCCAGCAGCCTCACTGGGCCCAAGTGAGTGAGGGAAATGTTAGGCACATTCCCCCCTGATCCTCCCCTGAAGGGCCCCTCCCCGTTGGCCTCTCTTCTTCTTCCCCTCCTTCCTCCCTCCTATGCCCCTAGGAGCCACGCGGCCAAAGGGGGTCCTGAAGGTAGGGGACGAGACCCCAAAGCCCAACAGGCTTCCTGAGGCCGAGTGGGTGGGGGAAACGACCTCTACACCTCCCCGATCCTCTGATCCTGGAGGGCCCCTACCCATCTCTCTCTCCTCCTCTTCCTACCCCCCGCCCATGCCCCTAGGACCCCTGCAGCCAGAGGGGGCCTTGGAGAAAGGAGGACTGGGCCCAGAAGACTAGCAGGCTTCCTGGGGCCTAAGTGGGTGGGAGAAACACCTGCCGCACCTCCCCTGGTCCTCTGGTCCTCGAGGGTCCCCCCCACACCGTCCACCTCTCCTCCTCTTCCCCCCTCCTCCCTCCCTCCCATGACCCTAGGACCCATGGGGTTTGAGGGGGTCCCAGAGAATGGAGGACCAGGCCTGGGAGACCAGTGGGTTTCCTGGGGCCTGAGTTGGTGGGGGAAGCGCCCTCCGTGCCTTCCCTGATCCTCCAATCTTGGAAGGCCCCTCCCCATCCACCTCTGCTCTTCTCTCCGCACCTCCTCCTATGCCCCTAGGACCAACGCAGCCCAGAGAGGGCCTTGGAGGGTGGGAGACTTGGCCTGGGAGCCCAGCAGACTTCCCAGGGCCTGACTGGGCAGGGGAAACGCTAGGCACACTCCCCCTGATCCCCTGAGCTCCCGAGGGTCCCTCCAGGCGTGAGAACCCCTCCCCCTCCCAGCCACCCCTCAGGGGCACTGGTCTTGTCTGGCCCCCACTTCTCCTCCCCACTCACTCCCCCCACGTCCTACCCAGTCACTCAGGGGCTTCTCCCATCTCCTTGGGCATCAAGGTCCCACACCAGTGTCCAGCAGGCACCCTAGTTGTTGTCTATTGAGACGTAATTTATGGCCTAACATATGGTCTACCCAGGAAAATGTCCCATATACACTTGCGAAGAATGTGTATGTTGTTCTTGGGTGAAGTGTACTGTATATGTCTGCTAGATATAGTTGGTTTAGTGTTTGTTTACATCCTCTATTTCCTTATTTATCTTCTTTCCAGTTGTTCCATCCAGTATTGTGATTTTTTAATTTAAAATATATTTTGTCTTATATTAGTGTAGCTACTCATGCTCTCTTTTGGTTCCTATTTGCATAGACTCTTTCTCCCATCCTTTCACTTTCAACCTGCTTGTGTCTTTGGATCTCAGGTGAGTTCTTGCAGACAATACCTAGTTGGATCATGTGTTTTTATCCATTCTGGCAATCTTTATCTTTTGACGGAAGAGTTTAATCAATGTATATTTAAAATAGCTACTGATAAGGAGGAATTATTTCTGTCATTGTGATGATATTTATATTCTATTTGCCCTATAGTTTTGTTTTGGTTTTTTTTTTGGGGGGGGCTGTCATTTCCTGCATTCCTACCTTCTTTTGTATTGACTTTTCTGTAGTAAATTGCTTAAATTCATTCTTAATTTCTTTTTGTATATATTCTATAGCTATTTTCTTTGTGGTTACCATGGGAATTACATTTAACATCCTAAAGTTATAACAATCTAATTTGAATTTATAGCAGCTTAACTTCAATAACATACAAAATGTTTACTCCTTTGTAGCTTCATTCTGCCCGTTTCAGTTGTTGATGTCACAAAATTACATCTTTATACATCGTGTGTCCAAAGCAAAAACTAATAATTCTTTTAAAAGCATTGGTTTGGAGTGACAAACCAGTGTTTCAGTAATACTAGCTTTAACACTAATTTTTTTCCCATTAAATGTACTAATCTCTTGAATCATGTAGAATGCAAAAAGTGTAATTACAAACCATTGTTACAATAATACTAGCTTTAAAAATTGCCCGTGTGTTTACCTTTATTGTGATCTTTATTTCTCCATACAGCTCTGAGGTACTGCTGAGTGTTCTTTCATTTCACTTTGGAGGACTCCCTTGAGCATTTCTTGCAAAACAGGTCTAGTGGCTACACACCCCCCCCCCCAGCTTTTGATTATCTGGGAAAGTCTTTATTTCTCCCTCACTTTTGAAGAGCAGTCTTGCTGGATATAAGATTCTTGGTTGATGGGTTTTTTTCTTTAGCACTTTGAATATATCAGCCCGCTGTCTTCTGGCCTCTAAAGTCTCTGATGAGAAATCTGAACATAATATTATTGAAGATCCCTTGTATTATGTAATGATTTTCTTCTCTCTAGCTGCTTTCAAGATTCATTCTTTGTCTTTGTCTTTTGAAAGTCTGATTATGTGTCTCAGTGTGGGTCTCTTTGAGTTCATCTTATTTGGAGTTCATTGAGCTTCTTGGATATTTATAGTCATGCCTTTCATCAGATTTGGTAAGTTTTCAGCCATTATTCCTTCAATGTTCTCTCTGTGCCTTTCTCTCTCTCTCCTCCTTCTAGGACTCCAATGATGAGTAGGTTGGTATATTTTATGATGTCTCACATTCCCTTAGGCTCCATTTCTTTTCTTCAATTTTTCTTTCTGTTCTTCAGCCTGGATACTTTCCACTCTCTTATTTTCTAGTTCACTGATTATTTCTTTTGCCTGCTCAAATGCCTTTGAATCCCTCTAGTGAAATTTTCATTTCAGTTATTGTACTTTTCAGCTCCAGAATTTCTTTTTTATTTATTTTTAGGCTTTCTATCTCTTTATTTATACTTTTATTTTGTTTACACCTCATTTTCTTGACTTCCTCCACATCTTCATATAGCTCTTTGAGCATCTTAGGACAGTTGTTTTAAAGTCTTTGTTTAATATATATTCCATTAGGTCTATTTCATGGACAGACTCTTGAATTATATTTTTTTCCTTTGAATTGGCCATACTTTCCTGATTCTTTGTATGCCTTGTGTGAGTTTTTGTTGAATGAACACTGGACATTTGAATCTAATAATTTGGTAACTCTGGAAATCAGATTCTCACAATTCCTCAGGGTTTGATGTTTTGATCATTTTTTCAAAATAAAAATAATGTCTTCTTAGGTCTTTTCTGAGCCCTTCTTTGAGCACATTTAGTCACTTTCTAATTTCCCCATATATGTAGTTGTTTTTTTAATGTCCTATTCATTAATGTCTGACTACCAAAAGGGGAAAAGCAAAAAATTAAGGCAGGAGAAAAGGATACTGGCCTTTAAATTTCCTAGAAGGCTGTTCAGCTAGAGGAGAGAAGCTTGCAGTGAGGTGGGGGGGGTATGTGAGGGGAGGTGCAGCAACAATGGCTGCCTGCCTTTTTCCATGCACCTCTGTGATCAGAAGAAGCAGTGACCAGAACACAGATCCCCAATATTTAGGGAACAGGGTCCTTTTTGTCTACCCTGGCTCCTGCAAGCTGCTCAATGCCTGCCATGTGGCTGGAGGTGGGGATGTGTAGCTACTACTATCAGCTAAGAGCTGAAATTGACTAAAATTAACCAAAATTTACCATCTAAGCCTTCCCCAGAAGTTGTAAGTCTTCAACAGACTCCAGAGTTCCAAATTAGTTACATCAGACACAGTCTGCCAGTGTCATTGTTGTCTAGGTGGGAGACAGGTTTCTGGTGATTCCTACTCCATTATCTTCCCAGAATCCTTGTCTAGAGTTAATTTTATCTCATTACTAGAAGAGCCTTTTTAGTACTCTAGCTGATGACTTTTGAATGATGTGATTTTCCAATCTGTTGGGACAAGCACTACTTCTGGCCTCAAGTGAACTTCAGGCACTGTATCCTTTCATCCTTCCCAATGGATTTTTCCTCTGCCTCAGGTAGCTTGCTCACATGTATTCACTAATTGATTCTCAGCTGAATATTTGTGGAGGAGTCTCTGCAGATCTCTGGAGTCCTCTCTCTGTACATCACTCCTCTTTCCGGTACTCCGCCCTGTGAATTCTAGCCCTCTTGCCCAACCCAGATTCCCAGTTTCATCCCCTCAATTTAGGGAGGCTGCCAGGCTCTGTGGGTTCCTTTCCTTACATCATGGCCTGGAAACTCAACAGGCAGTGAGGTGGGTCAATTGTAGGGCTCATCTCCTTTGTTTTCCATTTCTCAAGGATCTGTCCTTCATTGACTTATGTTCAATGTCTTGAGAACCATCGTTTCACATGTGTTGTCTGGGTTTTTTTGGTTATTATGGTTTCAGGTGGGAGGGTAGTCAGTTCCTGTTACTTCATCTTGGCTGAAAATGAAAGTTTGAAGCTTCAATTTAAAATTAGTTTCTTCCTTATATGATCTCCTAGGATATATTCTCTGATCTTCCCATTGGTACTAATCAATATCTTTCTTGGTAATACAAGTTATATATGCAATTATATTCTTTTCTTAGTAGTCTGTGAGTTTGTGGAGAATAAGATATAAATGTGAGTCACAATATGTACTTTACAAATATGAAAAATATGAATGCTTAATAAGCATCTACTTAGTGGATTAAACTATTAAAAATTAACCTTACTTGGCATAGATTTCTAGACTTGTAGGTCATGGAAATATCATGGTGTATGTTGATAGCTGCAAGGAGTTCCATGATGTTTCTTATGAGAACTTTTGTGTTAAGATATAGATATTGATTTCTTAGGGGAGTTAAGTGAATTTGCAGTGAGTTAAATAAATGTCAAAAAAAAGAAAAATGGATCAAATAAAAATAGGACATGTTCTTTAGACACGTAGCTCACCAGTGATTCAGTATATAATCAGTGGCTTAAAATTCAGAAGGCATGGCTTTACAGTGTCTATATCTTTTAAGGACAGGGTATAGGAAGGGTCTTATCATGCATGTCATGAACATATATCTATTTTGGACATTCAGCATTCCTTTTCCCTTCCTAAAGATATCCAGATATCTTTCTCAGAAGTTGTATATATTGGGCTTCCCTGGTGGCGCAGTGGTTGAGAGTCTGCCTGCCGATGCAGGGTACACGGGTTCGTGCCCCGGTCCGGGAAGATCCCACATGCCGAGGAACGGCTGGGTCCGTGAGCCATGGCCGCTGAGCCTGCGCGTCCGGAGCCTGTGCTCCCCAACAGGAGAGGCCACAGCAGTGAGAGGCCCACGTACTGCAAAAAAAAAAAAAAAAAAAAAAAAAAGAAGTTGTATATAGTTTTGGTGAAATGGTCAATCCAGGTACTTGCTTACCATATTAACACCAAAGGAGCCATATTCTTTTCACCATCAGGTTGGAGACATTAAATGTAATCTAATATGGGGCCAGACTGATGCAATTGCTCAGTTTGTTAGGAATTAAGATCTTTTGCTACAGTATCCACTAGACACATGTAGCTATTTAAACTAAAATTAAATAAAATTAAAAATTTAGTTCCTCAGTTGTATACATCGAGTGCTCAATAGCCACCTATGGCTAGTGGCTACCATATTAGGCAGTACAGCTCACTTCCTTCATCACAGAAAGTTCTATTGAACAGTGTAGTTCAAGGAACATAAATGTTAGGATAAGATTATTCAGTATATAATCTTTTCTCTTTTAGGGACATGGAAATTTTTATTTTAAAATATTGTATTTATAGTGCTTCTTGCTTTGACAAAACTGTAGGTATCTGTTATAAGATAAATAGACTTAATAGGCATTGTCTCATGACTGTGCTGAAATCCTTATTCCAGGTTGCACTGAAGTCGAAGATGTAGCTCTAGGCCCCAGTCCCCCATCCTGGGCCAGTGCTGCCTGTACCACCTACCTGGGACCCACAAGGAGTGAGGGAGGGGGAGGAGGCAGTGATGGGCAGGGGAGGAGGGGCTGTTTCTTGCCTTCAGCTCTTTCCCAAGCTCAGGCTACTGCTCCACCCTGAGGGCATCTGCATTTAAGGCAGAACTTTCTCCCTGTCTTCCAGAGGCACTTGCATTCTTGTAGTTCCAAAGGCAAGCCTGGCCTCTTCCTTTGGAAGCAGGGTCTGTGCCAGGAGCCTCAGCTCAGTTTCCAGAGAATGACTATGTGCTCTCACCTGTCTGAGGCCCCAGACACCCTGGAGGATGTCAGATTCATGTGTTCCAGCCTTGTCAGGGCTGGGTGCTTTTCATATTCTGGTGGGAGACAACTGCTCCTTCCAGAAACATTTTTATGGTTTTTATCAAATGCAATAGACCATTTAATGATAACTAGTCTCTACATATATCTTAAAATGGTTTTGTACTTATGAATGGAGATTCCTGGTTTAAAAAAATAAAATTTTCATTTGATTTATATCACGTTAAAAAATAAGATTTCGTTTACTAAAAAAATCTGGGGAGGGGGAATTCCCTGGTGGTCCAGTGGTTAGGACTTCCATTGCAGGGGGCGTGGGTTCAATACCTGGTTGAAGATCCTGCAACCGGTGCAGTGTGGCCAAAAAAAAAATTATTTTTTGAAGATTCCATAAGGTAGTATGTAAGGGATGACTATAAAGTTCTTCTATTCAAATGAGAGAATATATGCCCAACTGAGTATTGGCTTCCAAAGCATCCCTATGGATGTTTGTCTACTTACTCCTCAGCAGCTCCCAGAGGTGAGGGTGGGAGTCAAGGCAGACTGATGCCTCCTGTCAGTAAGGACTGATGTGGAGAGGAAGAGGTCTTGGATACACAGGAAATGCCAGGAAGTCCTCTGTGTATTTCCACAAGTGGTGGAGAGGGAACACAGACAATCCTTTACAGGCTTCAGAAAAAATGGGCACCAAAGAGCTCCCAATTGTTGTTAGATAGGGAAGGGAAAATTAGTAATGAAGGAGTACAGTAACCCTTCAGCTGAGATGGTAACCAGCTGATTATATAAAATGTTTGTCAGCCACGCATTTGGAAACTCCCTCTATTCTTGAAAAGCCCTAGAAATTTGCATTTAATGAAATTCACTTATACTTTCCCATTGACGTACAATTTAGAACTATAATGTATACCTGTTTTAAAAAATTATGGTTGAAAGAGAAAATGTATTCATACTTCTGAAGAGAACATGACTTTTAACCCACATAACTAAAGACAAAAAGCACTTTTTAATTCCAGAATACCAAAACAAAAACAACAACAAAATCCTCAAGACTGTAGATACCTGTGTGTTCTTCCAGGTAATTTAAATTGACAATCAATTAACAGATTAGAGCTTAGTGCTAGGTAAACATTACATGTTCAAATCCCAAGCAGAGATTAATTTGCTCTCTTCTAGGGTCACACATTTCATGCTGAGCCCCAGCCTGCTGTTCTCCTACTATATGCTAATGTTTACATGGGTCTCAGTCACCTTAGTTGAAACACTGAAAGCTTAACCTTTTAGTGGATAGAAGCCTCAGCTAAGTAGAATATTAAGTAAAGTTATCATTCTACTACAAAACACTTTAATTGGGAAAGAATCATGTAAATAAGATAGACAATATTTTCCTACTTTGGGCTATAGATTAATTGATCAAAACTAAATTGGCTAAAATGTGAAAGAGCTGAAAATAAGTATTTCTGTCATTGGTTTTCCACACATCAGTAATTTTTGCATACATGGGTTGGCTCTCTGTCTATTAATCATAGCTTTTTTTTCCGAAATTTCTTTTTGTAATTTTTATAAAGCCTGGGGCCATGTCCTTTTCAGCATTTTTGTTTATTTTTCAGTTTTTTTTCTTGCTTGTGGGGCAATCTCTTAGTGAAATTAAAAGTTTTCTAGAGAATGTCCGCAGACGACCGGCAGCTGGTCTCCAGCTGCGGCTCCTTCATCGAGACCGAGCCGTCTAGCCCGTCCTCGGGCATCGATGCCCTCAGCCACCACAGCCCCAGCAGCTCGTCCGACGCCAGCGGCGGCTTCGGCCTGGCCCTGGGCGCCCACGCCAACGGTCTGGACTCGCCGCCCATGTTCGCGGGCACCGGGCTGGGAGGCACCCCCTGCCGCAAGGGCTACGAGGACTGTGCCGGCGGCATCATGGAGGACTCGGCCATCAAGTGCCAGTACATGCTCAACGCCATCCCCAAGAGCCTGTGCCTCGTGAGCGGGGACATCGCCTCCGGCTACCACTACAGCGTGGCCTCCTGCGAGGCCTGCAAGGCTTTCTTCAAGAGGACCATCCAAGGGAACATTGAGTACAGCTGCCCGGCCACCAACGATTATGAGATCACGAAATGGAGGCGCAAGTCCTGCCAGGCCTGTCGCTTCATGAAATGCCTCAAAGTGGGGATGCTGAAGGAAGGTGTGCGCCTTGCCCGAGCGCGTGGAGGCCGCCAGAAATACAAGTGCCGGCTGGACTCAGAGAGCAGCCGGTACCTGAGCTTACAGATTTCTCCTCCTGCTAAAAAGCCATTGACTAAAATCGTCTCCTACCTGCTGGTGGCTGAGCCGGACAAACTCTACGCCATGCCACCCCCTGGCATGCCAGAGGGTGACATCAAGGCTCTGACCACTCTCTGTGATCTGGCAGACAGGGAGCTCGTGGTCATTATTGGCTGGGCCAAGCACACCCCAGGCTTCTCCAACCTCTCTCTGGGGGACCAGGTGAGCCTGCTGCAGAGTGCCTGGATGGAGATCCGCATCCTGGGCAGCGTGCACCGCTCGCTGCCCCATGACGACAAGCTGGTGTACGCTGAGGACTACATCACGGACGAGGAGCGCTCCCGCCTTGCGGGACTGCTGGAGCTCTACCGGGCCACCCTACAGCTGGTGCACAGCTACAAGAAGCTCAAGGTGAAGGAGGATATTGTGACGCTCAAGGCCCTGGCCCTGGCCAACTCACATTCCATGTACATCGAGGATCTGGAGGCGGTCCAGAAGCTGCAGGACCTGCTGCATGAGGCGCTGCAGGACTACAAGCTGAGCCAGCGCCACGAGAAGCCATGGAGGATGAGCAAGTTGCTGCTGACGCTGCCCCTGCTTCGGCAGACAGCTGCCAAGGCCGTGCAGCACTTCTACAGCCTCAAACTGCAAGGCAAGGTGCCCATGCACAAACTCTTCCTGGAGATGCTGGAGGCCAAGGTCTGATGGCCTGGCCCAAGGACCGACTCCCACCCAAGGACAGACAAACCGACGGGGAGACCTCCACAGCCACCAGCCTCAACATTCAAGTCCTGTATCATGGCCGCGAGCAGTCCCAGAGGAAGGGGCTCCTGGCCTCCTGGCTGTGTGCAGAGCCCTGGGTGCTGTGGGGTAGGGAACGAGGATGGGAGGGCAGGGCACGGGGCTCATCTGTAACTGGCTTTTTCTTTGGTATGTTTTTCCTCCGCCACAGGCAACGCTGAGGCCTGGGCCAGAGCTGACTCCCCTGAGGCTGGAGACCACCGAGGAAGTGCCCCCTCTCCCTGCCAAATCACCAAGGGGCAGCACTAACATAACACATTTCCTAACCCCATGCCCGACCCCCCTGTCCTCTGTCCATGGCCTGCGTGGGCAGTGCTTAGCGCCCAGGACTCTGGCATACTCAAGTGGGGTACCTTCTGGAGGTTTCCCTCTCCCAGAGGGCAGTTACTTTCTTGCATTGGTGCTGCCTACTCTGGGGTTCTGTGGGGCCCCTCAAGAGGCCCTACGCCTTCCACAGTTCAGACGGCTCCCTCCCTCCATCCTTCCTCTAAGCTCCCAGGCCCGGCTCACCATCAGGAGAGTAGCGCCAGAACTCATGCGTTTTCCTGGTGACCCCACCCCTCGGTGCGCCCCCCGCCTGCCTGTCGCCGCGGCCCCAGGGCCTGTCCTCCCCCTCTCTTCCCCAGGAGTCCTGCTGCTACTTCCTGCCCTACCTCAGAGCTCACTCTCACAGTGGGTTCAGCCAGCCAAGACTTCAGGGCCCGTGGGTGGGAATGGTGCTGGCTCAGAGAAGAGCAGGGTCCAGGCAACACTCCCCAGCGCTCCCCGTTCTTCTGGCTTCTCCCACTCCCCTGGGGCAGGTCCAGAGCAGGTAGGCCTTGGGAAGTGAGGGAGATGCAGGCCTGACCCCGTCTGAGGACACCCTGGGCACTTGATTCTGGCAGGCCTGGGAGGACCGGGTCAGGATAGGGAGAGGCCCAAACCAATCTTTGCCGAGCACAGAAAGGCCCAGAAGCAGAGATGAGCAGGCGGGGGAACCCTGAAGACAGAGGCTCGGTGGAGGTCACCAGCCTGCCTGATCTTTCCTGGTATCCAGGGGCAGTGGACACCGAAGCCCCCTCCCTTACATCCCAAGGGCTGGGTGAATCAGCGCCACAGGAGGGGTTGCTCCTGCCATCCTTGGCCTAAGGAGGTGTAGCGTAGCTCCCTGGGTGCACTTAGAAGACCAGTTTTCTGGCAGGACAACTACTCCGGCCCCCCATCAGTCCTCCAGGCTGCCGTGTAAGGTGACAGCCACCCCAGTTCGCCCAGGACCGGTTCTGGCACTGGAAGTCCATTTCCCAGGAAACCCCTCAGTCCTGCCCAAATGGGGACAGTTGGTCACCCATTTCTGTGAGTGGCTATGAAAGTTTGTTCTCACCCACTTGTGGTAGGTCGGGGGCAGCCTTGAACATGCCATCCGGTGCTCATGGGGTTGGCTGAGGGCCGCTCAGAGGATCTCCCGAGGATGAAAGGTTTTGAGCATTACGGAGAAGCTTCTTCCAATGAGCTGCCTTCTAAAGCAGGGATCAGAGCGTCCCCCCTGGGGCACATCCCTGGGGAATCCACACACATTCTAACCCGACCCCTTGTCACATGGAGAGGCAGGCAGATCCCACCCACCCGTCGCTAGGACCAGGAGGCCAGGTGCCCTCCGCCACAGCCTCGCAGCTTTCCAAGGGAAGCAGCTACTGCTGGTTCCACCTCTCCACCCTGAGACACCACTCTTTCTGAACTTTTGCTGGGACGTGCTGAGGTCACCCCAGGCAGGAGGGTTGGCTAAATCCTAGCAGCTGCTCTCAGATACCTTCACACAGAAAATGTCAGGGGTTCCAAGAGAATTCACAGACCAGCAAAGTGTGCCCCCCCTCCCTTTTGCCTGTGGGGATGGCCACAGTCACTTGTCAGTCAGCACTGGAATGATCCGGGATGCTTTAGCTCTAGCTCTCTGTGCAGTCTCCAATCTGGGCGGACAGATGCACAGGTGCCTCTAAGGGACCAGGGGTAAAACCCAGGCCTAACTTAGCCACTGGGGGCCATGCCATGAAGTCTGGACTAGGGAGATGGTACGGTGCGAGAACTTGGGGTCTGCTCTGCGGGAGCCTCCCCTAGCCCCTCACTGTGCTGTGTGCTCGAGGAGGTGGGGCAGAGAGTCGCACCTCATCACCCCATTCTCTGTAGCGTCACTGCTCAAGCATGAGGGCCCAAGCTGTGAGCTGCGGCAGGGGCTTGTGCACAACTGGCCTTTGCAGTCCATCTTTTCTAGAAAAAGCATCTCTGGCAAACAGTGCAACAACTGGTTTGCAGTGGGTGGGTGTTCTGTACACAGGGCAGCTTTGCCTCGCCGGATCACATACTTCTGCAAGTGTCCCGGCATCAGAGCCCCTTTAAAGCAAAGAGGGGGCAGTAGTCCTGATGGCTTGATGCTAATGAGATGGATCCTGCTGCTGCTGCTGCTTTTACACTTAAAAAACGCCAATGGCAACAGGAAATGTATCAGTAATGATGAGAATTCTGTCCAATGGGAAAGGCCCTGGTGTGTACTTGATGGATCCATTGGCATTCAGAGAAAAAGTTTAGGAGCCAACTTCTTAGTTGGAAGTCTAGCTAGCTTTGGGACCTCCCTGGGAAGAGGGGGGACCCTGACTTAGTGGAAGACAGTGGAGCAAGGAGAGTTTAGGACACCCCATCCCCCCAAACAGAGCAAAACTGAAGTTTACCCAAAAATCTGCTGTTCCTGGAAAATCTGTAAAGAGGAAATAACCCTGCTCAGTTGTACTCTTATGATACAGGTCATTGAAATGAACCAAGAAATAAAATGAAAAAAATCCAACCATGGGAAAAAAAAAAAAGTTTTCTCATACGCTCTAAGTGAAATGTCCAAAGATAAAGGTGGTTGCAAATAGGAAAGTCCCCACCCATTAGTTATCATATAGTGTGAACCCAAGAAGATATTATAATTTTTATTAAATTTTAAATACAGATGTTTGCTTTTACCTTGATACTTAAAAAATTTAACTTCAACCAACCTCTGAATTTGAAGATTATATAAAATATTTGTCAGCCAAACATCTTGCCAGCCACTAACAATGTTACTCAAAACATACGAGAGTTAGTTTTTTTAATGTGAACACATACTTAAACAGGGAAAGTAAGCATAAATGAATTTATGTTTTATACTTATGAAAATGAATTTTAAGGTTTCAAAAAGTAAGATAACTGATCCATGTTCTCAAGGATAAAGTTTATACAATTATAGGATGTGGAAGTAATAGTTACAAAAGCCAACATTTATTGAGCATGTGCTCTGTCGTAAGCACACAAATTGTATGATTTAATCCTTATAATAATCTGGAAGGTAAATACTATTAATATCCTCATTGTACAGATGATAGAAAGCAAGGTTTTAAAAGTTTAAGTAATTTATGCAAGGGCACAGAGGTAGGACTAGACAAATTTGGTAGTCTGACTCCAGAGCCTTAGTCTTCTATACTGTCTTAAGGTGAAAATAAATTTATTCTCAGAACCCCAGACACTGGCACCAAAGCATCTAAAATGTTAAAAGCAAGCACATTTAAAAGAAATAAAAACAGTACATAGCAAAAGTAAATATGGAATGCAATGCTATAAATTAAATTACAATGAGTGATTAAAATTACTACTCCTAATCTTGTGAACCTACAGTGGATTATAGAAGGAAATTTGCATATTTGTGGTGTCAGTATTTAACGTGGCTTTAAATGGCTAAATAACATAATCCTGGCTTCATCTCTAATTTTGTGTATGAGTAAGTGGCTTAACTTGCCAAAGTCTGTTTTTTAAAAATTAAACATACTTATCAAAATACCAAGAGCATTTTACTTATGTGTATATCATACTGGCCTATATTTGAGGCCAAGTTATAGGAAATGGAAAAATTCAACTTGCCTTTTCGGGGACAGAGAGTATGGATGCTTCTTGGAACCTACATGGGTACAGGCTCCATCTGCTCTGCACCTGCTGTTGGGGCCTGCTCCTCTACAGAGGTTTCTCCAGAAAAAAGAACAGACAGTAGGATTGGAGGTAAGTAAAAACACCACTTCCAAACTTCAAAGAGTTCTGAGTTTTTAAATGCTTCATTCTGTAAGACATTAATCTGTTTTAAAAACCATTTTATTGAAGCATAATACACTTATAGTATTAACCTCATTTAAAAAGCAATTACTGCTGAGCTCTGGGACAGAAGTCATGAAAGGATCTCCTTCCAGAAGATGCTACTACAGCAGGAAGGATTTAAATCATTTTCCTTAGGAGGGGTTGCACAGCCTCAGGAAAGCGAGAGTTAGGGAAGATAGGCATTCCACAGTTGGAACTAAATAGAAAGGAGGCATTTCACATGCTGTAACAGATCTGTTTTTAAAGTCTCTTCGGTGATTATCTGACACTAAGGCTACTTGTATACTACATTATAGATTGTCAGTTCAGTGTCTGGGCCATGAAATCTGTTACTGGTGTGAAAATGAAAAAGGGGAGCCCGAGGCTCCTTCAGACAGTGAAACCACTTTGAGTGGGTTGAGTCAGATCTGCCTGTAGGGAACCCTGCTACCTAAAAGGGAGCTCCAGTGAGGGTCCCGGCTCACACCACCCTATTTCTCCCAGAGAAGCAGTAAACCCAGGGGGCAGTGGGGTCAATCTGCCACCTTTCCAACTTCCTCAGAGTTACGACTCCACTCCTTGTGAACAACCAAGTCTGGAGAGTTATTTCCCAAGTTAATTAAAGATACTAACGCGATTAAGGTTGAGAGAGCAGGTGATCATTTCTCGAACTCAGTAACTACACTTGGGGACACAGCGCAGACTTATTCCTTTCTCCACTGGGGACAGTGGCTTCTGCTCCCTCCTCCCTCCCAGATGCACCCAACTTCCAGTTCCTGACCAGCCTGCCCACTTTCCCTCTGCAGCCACCCCGGCCAGGGCACTGGTCCCACCTCGGGATGACTGGTCCCCCCGGGACGAGGACGAGACCTCTTTGGGGTGACCAGACCCCAGGGATTAGGGCTCCTCAGGGCACTGGGATAGGAAGGGGCCTCCTCTGACCGGTCCTTGGGGACGAGACAGGGCCTCCTCGGAATGACTGGACCCGGGGACTAAGATGGGGCTTCCTTAGGGTGACCAACGACGGGACGGGGCCTTCTCGGGGTGACCGGCTTCCAGGATGAGGCCTCTTCAGGGTGACCAGATCCCAAGGACCGAACGCGGACTCCTCGGGGTGACCGCCTCCGAGCGGGTACGGGGAGAGGGCTGCCTGACCGGCTTCCGGGTATAAGGCCGTCTCGGGGTGACCAGATCCTGGAGCCGGGGATGTGGCCTCCTCGGGTGACCAGCTCTGGGAGACCAGGAAGGGGACGAGATGAGGCCACCGCTCTGGGACCTCCCGGGAGCTCGCGCAGGCCCAGCGGCGCCGCTTGGGCCCGGCGCCTCCTTCCCTGGACTGGACCTCGCGGACTCTCCCCGGTCTGTCCTCCTCGGTCTGGGACTGCGGTTCAGGTTCGGAGTCCTGGCCCTCAGTATACCGACCGCTCAGTCCGAAGCACCGGCAGCTCAGCCGCGGCACCGCCTCTTCCGCCCCTTCCGCCGGCCCACGTAAGTCAGCTGGCATCGCCCCGCCCCTCCGCCGCCGCCCGCCCGCCCGCCCGCTCGAGGCCGCCTCAGCCTGGCCTGGGCCTGGAGCGGCGCACGGCGCAGGTCCCTCCCCGCCATGGCCCTGGGAGGCGGTAGCACATGGCGGCAGCAGCGGCCATGAGCGCGCCCGCGGCCCGGCCCGGCCCCCCCTAGAGCCCGCCGCCCCGGCCCAGGCCAGCGCCACGGCCCCGCCGCCCCCGGCCCCGCCGCCCCGCCGCCCCGCGCCCGCCGCCGCCGCCGCCGCCGCCATGGGCGTGCAGGGCTTCCAGGACTACATCGAGAAGCACTGCCCGAGCGCCGTGGTGCCGGTGGAGCTGCAGAAGCTGGCCCGGGGCAGCCTGGTGGGCGGCGGGCGGCAGCGGCCCCCGCACACGCCGCTGCGCCTGCTGGTGGACGCCGACAACTGCCTGCATCGCCTCTACGGCGGCTTCTACACCGACTGGGTGAGCGGCGGCCAGTGGAACCACATGCTCGGCTACCTGGCCGCGCTAGCCAAGGCCTGCTTCGGCGGCAACATCGAGCTCTTCGTCTTCTTCAACGGCGCGCTCGAGAAGGCGCGGCTGCACGAGTGGGTCAAGCGGCAGGGCAACGAGCGCCAGACGGCGCAGCAGATCGTCAGCCATGTCCAGAACAAGGGCACCCCGCCGCCCAAGGTCTGGTTCCTGCCACCCGTCTGCATGGCGCACTGCATCCGCCTGGCGCTCATCCGCTTCCACGTCAAGGTGCGGCCCGCCGGGCGGGCAGGCTGGCCGGGGTCCGCGTGGGCCTGGGGGCCGGGGGCGGGGTTGGAGGCCGGGGCTGGGCTGGGGTCTGCGTGGGCGTGGGGCCGGAGTCGCTCGAATTCAGAGTCAGGGTGGGTCGGGATCTGGAGTCCGAGGTCGGGGTTGGACTGGAGTTTGGGGTAACAGAGAAGGAGCGGGCCAGAGGTCTGGGCCTGAGTCGGGGTCTGGGGTGCGGGCTTGGGCCGGGGTTGGGGTCTGGGGTCCGAGCGGGTCGGGATCTGAAGTTGGAGCTGGGCAGGGTTCGGGGTCTGGTCCGGGGGACTGCAGGCGCCTCTCCCCTCCCGGTCTGAACTGCTGCAAAATGGACGCGCGGCCTGGAGCCCGGCCGGCGGCTGCGAGTGCCCGGGGTCTGGGGACTTCGGCTGCTCCAGGCCGTCCGAGAACCTTAAGACCAGCGGATAGCTGCAGGCTTGGAGGGTGCAGTGCCACCATCGCTGAGATCCGGAGTATTCCTCCACTCTTTGAAGCAGGTAGATTACTAACCTGAACTTTTATGAGACGCTGGTTTTCCTTTAGCAGGGCTTGAACAGCAACAGGTTTTTTGGGGGAGCAAGTGGGCTAGATGGCGACAGAAAGGGGTCTCCAGCCACTGAGGGTGGATGGAAGGTCTGCCTACTGCTGTCACCCCGGCTCAGCTGGGGGCAGTGACCTGGGCAAGGCCTGTGGAGTTAGCCTCTTCTTGAGAACGCAGGGCTGGGTCCAGGTTCCCTGGAAGATGACAGTTTTTAGAGAAATTGTCGGATTTTCGTGTGTGTTAGATTTCAAAGAATCATAAATTTTGACATGTTGAAATTTTGTCAGTTCTGTGACTTAGAGTCTACGTGAAAAAGTCTTTGGTTCTGTGTATCTGAAGTGAAGAGAGTAGTTCAGAGTCAGGGCAAAGAGAAAGTGAATCAGAGTTTCCAGGATTTATTTCTCTCTGCACAGTAAGGACTCCACCACTTTGGGCTGTGCACTCAGGTAATCAGAGCTTTGACTGTCCGGCATTCTGCTGTCCTTTTGGCAGAGGTCTCCTTCCTGAACCCAGGCCAAGGAGTGCTTGAGGACCTAGCAGCCACGGCAGAGATAACATGCAAATCAATGACCTTTGACTTGAGTTTTGATTGCTTCCTTTTTGATTGTTCTTTGTTTAAAATTTTTAGGGAGGCTGTTTTGGTTTTCTGACTTTTGCCACTCTGCCTTCCAACGTGTTTGTCATTCCTTTATTTCTGCTTGAAACTGTGCTTGTTCTCAAAGTTTGTGAAATTCAAACTTCCTGATTGCTCTTGCCTGTGCTGAGATGGTGGTGGTTAAGCCGAAAGTGATAGCGGAAGTCCCACCCCGATCCTGTTGCAATTGGCGACAGGGTTTCTAAGTGTGCGGGTCGAGGCTGCTGGAAGAGCGGCGATTGGTCTGTGAGTATGGCAGAGACCTAGCCTGCGTCCCTGGGGAAGTTCGGCTGAGAGCCAGGGACTGCTGCTGGCATTTTCTGCCCTGGAGCCTGGGCTCTCTGAGAAGTAAGACAGTGCCGACTCCCAGGTGTGATCCACCTCCAGAAGATGCCCTGAGTGTTAACAGTTTTATCTTGTTCAGAGATGGAAACTACTACTGGAAAGACAATGAGCTTTCTAGTCAAGTGGCTTTCAAAGGAACACCGTAAATTTTACTTAGGATTAGAGTCAGTGTTTGTACACAGTCACTGTATCCTTTGAAAGAACTGCTAAATTCATTTTTAATTGTAAAATTTCTTGGTATTTATCTTTGTGCCCCTGTAAATGTCTCACTTACCTGCTGGATGCCCAGAATTTTGACCAATGTGTAAGTTAGTAAGAAAGTAGATTTAAGATCATTTCTTCCACTTAGGTTTCTGCACTCAAGATATAATTGAGTCTATAATTATTTTGCTTTAGATAAGCTTTTAACTCCTGATATAGAACCACAATATAGTGTTAATTTTACAGTTTAATATAGTAAAGACTCAATTACTTGGTGGACACTTAACTGGCAGCCTCACCTTTTTGGAAAATGCCTAAGAAATCTAGCTACTAAAAATTTCTCAGCAGCCAAATGAGAGGTCAGGAAGCTTTGGTATAGTGACCCAAAAAGGAAAAAAAAAAGCTTTCTGTTTCCTCCTTGAAGAGTCAACTTCTCTCCCTTGTAGACTGCCCTCTCCTTTTCAGATGTAATTCTGATAAGCTTAGTTATCTATTTCTAAACTTAGCTTGAGAAAAGGGTGCAGAGGAAAGTCTGCCAGGCAGGCGCACCATTAATAGAAGGAAGTGACACTTCACAAGGGAGAAGATAGAAAAAGCTATAAAAAACACACATAATTCTGGGGCTTACTTAGAAAAAAGAAAACAACCCTATGTACTTCAGTAGCCCCTGAGGGCAGTATGGTTTACTCTATGAGGATGATTTTGAGCCAGAAAAATTTATGTTCAGCATTCTCTAAGGGAGTGAAGGGAGTGTACTGTTTTTTAAAAATGCCCATTAAATGGTTAAGTGAATTAAAACCATGATGGCATATCACTACATACTTGTTAGAATGGCTAAAATAAATAATTCTGGCAATGCCAAGTGCTGGCAAGAATGCTGAGCAATTGGAATCGTCCCACATGGCTGGTGGGAATGCAAGATGGCACGCCACCCTAAAAAACAGCTCCCTTAGTTTCTTATAAAATGCATTTACCATGTGGTCCAGCAGTTGTACTCCTGGGTATTTTCCTAATGAAACTATTATTCACACAAAAACTGAACTTGAATGTTCATAGCAGTTTTATTCATAATAGCCAAAACTGGAAACAACCAAAATATTCTTTAATAGGTGAATAGTTAAGCTATGGTACTGTGCAATACTACTTAGCAATAAAAAGGGAGAAACTACTGATACATACAACTTGGATGAGTCTTTATAGCTTCATGTTGAGTGAAAGAAGCCAGGCTCAAAAGGTATGGTTCTATTTATATGACATTCTCTTGAAGATAAGGCTGTAGTGATGGGGACCCAATGAGTGGTTGCCTGAGGGTGTGAATATAAAGGGACAGCAGGAGGGAGCTTTTTGGGGTGATGGAACTGTTCTGTAACCTGATGGTAGTGGTGGTAGCATTTTTTTTTTTTTTTTTGTGGTACACGGGCCTCTCACTGTTGGGGCCCCTCCCGTTGCAGAGCACAGGCTCCGGATGCGCAGGCTCAGCGGCCATGGCTCACGGACCCAGCCGTTCCTCGGCATGTGGGATCTTCCCGGACCGGGGCACGAACCCGTGTCCCCTGCATCGGCAGGCGGACTCTTAACCACTGCGCCACCAGGGAAGCCCTGGTAGCATGTTTTAAAATCATAGAACTGTACATCAAAAGTAAATAAAAGTTAATTTTACTGTATGATATTTGTATTTTTTTTTAAGGTTAAATAAAAATTGGCAAAGGAATTGATGCAAACATCTCACTATATATAATGTTGGGCATATGAGGCATTTTTCTTATAAAAATCTACCATCGTATTGGCCATCTCCAGGGCTCTGCAAACTGGCAGAAAGTCTTAATTTCCCGTCAGCTTTGCTTAGAGAAATCTTCTTTGGCTTAGAAGAGTATGTCTTTGCTAAAGTAATAATTGCATTTCTTTAACCATTAGAAGTTGGCCCACACATCAGCTAATTTTGTTCAGGTCATTAAACTGCCCAGCCTGAACTTGGCTTCTGTTAGTTACTAGGAGCATTTCCTCTTGTGTGCCTTGAGTCATCATAACCTTTGAAACTTGGTGAGGACTGATGTTGATTTTAAAATCTTGGTGGCATTAGATGCCTGGAGCTTTACTAAATGTTTCTGCCTCAAGACTTGTGGTGTTGGTGTGCAGGTTTATAATGAAGTCCTTGAAATCTTATCCTGAATCGGTACTCTGGGGTATTTACTCAGATCTTACATAAAGCAGAGCTCCTGTTTTAAGTCACTGGAAGAATGTGAGGTTAGGCTGTGGCCTGAGATCTTGGGATGATGATCTCTTTCTTTGTATACTTTGTAGGGTGCCAGTCCCATGCTAGGTCATCTCTCACAGTGCTGTCTCACTTAGCCCTCAGTGTTTTGTTAATGTGGGAAGAAACGGGATTGCGATTGCTGATTGAGCAACGTCTGGGGACGAGTAACCAGTAACCTCTTCAAGAGGGAAGTGGTGTGCTGAAGTTAAAGTTCAGTTTCATTGTGTAAGAATGCTGTGGGGTGTGCCTACCTGCAGTTCACTCTCAGGTCAGATCTGATAGCAAAACGCCTCTGCTGCTTTTTCCAGGCAGCACAATTTCTATCCAAGAGACACTGAAAACTAGCAATATACTGTTATTCTTAAAGATCTCTAATTGATCAGGGAATACTTACAATTCAGAATTTACCACATTATAACTCAAACCAGTCATACATTTAAAATACTTATTTAAAAATATTTATTTTCTTCAAGTGTACCAGTTTTGTGACTGGCTTATTTCTCTTAGCCATAATGTCTTCAAGGTTCATCCATATTGTAATGTTGTGTCAGAATTTCCTTCCCTTATAAGGCTGAAAAATACTCTATTCTGTGGATGGACCACATTTAGTTTATGGATTCTTGGGTTGCTTCCCCCTTTGGCTGTCGTGACTAATGAATAGTGCTGCTGTGAATATGGGTGTACAAAAATCTGTTGGGAGTCCCCGCTTTCAGTTCATTGGGGTATGTACCCAGGAGTGGAATTGCTGGATCATTTGGTAATTTTATATTTAATTTCTCGAGGAATCACCGTACTATTTTCCACAGCAGCTGCCTATGTATATTTTATATTATATATCATATGTTATCAAAATAGTTTTAGTTTTTAACATTAATGCGATCACTACATTATTCAGCAATTTGTTTTTTTGTAAGTATGTAAAAAATCTTTTCATGTCTATACTTACAGTTCTAATTCTTTTTAATGCCCGCATAGTGTATGATTTATCTATCCCCTACAAATGGTATGCACGCACAAACTTGGTAGATTGAAGAGTGTGCACATTTTAAAAGCCTTATAAGACTATAGAGCCAACGTTGCCAGACCTTCAGATTTTTCAAGAAAGTCAGAAATCCAGATTTTTATTTGAAATTATTCCATTTAAAAAACACCTTTAAGCCAAGGAAAATGGACTCCGGGCTAGATTCAGATCTTGAGCCACCAATCTGTGACTTCAGCACTGATACTTATCAACAATTATCACCCATTTTTTAGGTTTAAAGTTAGACTTACCAAAGCCCATTGCCTCTTCCCTTCAACATTGCATTGTTGAGGCCTTTTTGATTATCAAAGCACTTCCATTTCCTGGAGTTACTGAAATATGACTTTCCATAAATGCCATAATTCTGTGGACCTTTTCTGTTATATACTCTTATTTTTACCTCTTTTGAGGTTAATACTATGCACATATTCTTTCAACATCTGACAGTTTCCAGTGTACCCTTTTACTGTTCTCAAAGAGTTGAGCAGCTGGTTTTATGTACTTAGAGATTACTTCTCCCATATCCCATTCAACACACAAACTGACTATTCTCTCTAATCTGACCTCAGATTAGTCACCTCTAGTGACTATTGTAATTTCACTTTAGCTACCCTAGGGTTTGTGTCCTATAATTAGCAGGAAGAATGATACCACCTTTAAGACTTCAAACTGCATGTCCGCCCTAGAGCCTGACTTTTACTGATACACCCTTCATTCTCCTTTCACTTTCCACAATTGTCTCTTCTCCCAGTCTGTTCTGATTTCACTTTTAGCCCTAACTGGTTTGAGCCTGATGGTCACCTATTTCAAAGTTACACTTACCACCCTGGAGTCATCTTTGGCATTTTTATCATTCCATCTTGCCAGTCCCTGCAATATGACACATCAGTTCTAGCCCAGCAGTCTCTTACTTACACTTCTGTTCCTCACTTCTAGTATTCTCAACATGTGAACTCACCAAGTTTACCGAAAAGGTCTGGTGGGTTGTGAAACCAAATTATTGGGTGTTTATCAGCATTTAGAAAAATTCACACAGAATAAAATAGAATAAAAAGTAGAATGCAAGACATGTATTAAGGGTGAATACCATTATATTAAACTGTGTCTTACTGTGGATAGTAGTCAGAATTGCCTCTGGATCTGACCAGGCCCCCGTGCCTAGTATCAACAGTGGAACTCATCTTGCACACAATGTCAGAGCACCCTGCAGGGTCCTCAGGTGAGTCATTCTCCTGGCAACGACTGTCAACAAAACCATTAATCCAAACTCCTTATTCAGGCTTTTAGACCCTCCTGCAATCCGAATCCATTCTACCTTCCTTAGTTTCAGAATTCTTCTATTATACTTTTAAAATGCTCCCAACCAGACTGTTTACTGTTTCCCCAAGAAATGTCCATTTCCCAACTCTACTGATGTCTCCCTCTGTCTACCCCACTTTCGCTTGCCAGAATTTTGGTTCTACCTCAAAGCCCATCTCAAAAGCTTTATTGTAGCTACCTTCATATGTATCTCTCCCACTAACTCTAAGCTACTTGAGGCCAGGGACTAATTTTACTCCTCCTGTATTTCCTATGTTTAGTATAGGCATTCAACTTTTTAATCATATATTTACTTTGTTCTATTTATATAGGCAATTTAATTATTTTCTTTCAACACCTGGGTCAATGGCCATTAAGTACGATTTATTTTCTTTAAATTTCTTATTCTCTCTTCTCTGGTTTCCAGTGATGATTCATTCTCCCTTTAGCAAACATTGAGTGCCTGCTATTGGCCAGGTGTGGAGGAGTGAATATAACAGAAAAGAATGGAATCCTTTAAGGAGTTTACTCTAGTGGAAGCGGGGGTGGGGGTGGGGGCTCGTTTACATCATTTTCCCATGTCAGCGTTTGGAACTTTCTTTGATGCCACAGGACAATCTATTTAGTCACTGAAGAGCAGTGATTCTCAACAGGGGCTAGAGGGCTGGTGATTTTGTCAAGGTCTAGAGACATTTTTGATTGTCACAGATGAGGGCATACTGGCTGCAGGCATCTAGAGGCAGGGGCCAGGGATGCTGCTAAACATTCTACAATGCACAGGACAGCCCCACAGTAAAGAATTATCCATTCCCAAATATCACCAGTGCCAAGGCTAGGAAATCCTGATGTGAACAAGTCAAAGAATTCTAAGCTTTGGGCCTTAGTAAAGCCATATAAATGTTTGAAATAGAGATTTCTAAGTATACCAGGGAGATAAGTAAAAAAAGAGAATATAGCTTAGTTTTCTAAATAAGATACGTACATACACACACCTTCTCTCTCATATATTTCTAGACCCACGTTGCTCTTCATTTTGTTTTATACAATTAGAATTTATACAATGGAAAGAAATTAATTAAAACATACTACACATTCCAGCCTTAGTAAGAAATTGACCGTAGGAATAAATACCATGTAATATGAAGAGGAATTCCTTTTATTTTAAAATTGGGATATAGTGGACATACAGCATTATATTAGCTTCAGCTGTACAGCATAATGATTCAATATATGTATATATTGTGAAATGATCACCACATTAAGTCTAGTTAACATCTATCACCATACATAGTTATACTTTTTTTTCTTATGAGAGTTTTTAAGCTCTCTCTTAGCAACTTTCAAATATACAATACAGTGTTAACTACACTCTCCATGCTGTACATTACATCCACATGACTTATTTATTTTATACAGATGACCCTTGAATGACACGTGTTTGAGCAGTGTGGGTCCACTTATATGTGGATTTTTGTCAATAGTAAATATTACAATCTGTGGTTGGTTGAGTCCATGGATGCAGAACCGTGGATGGAGGACTAACTATAAAGTTATACACAGATTTTTGACTGCGTGGAGGGTTGGTTTGCCTAAACACCTCCCTCACCATTGTTCAGGGGTCAACTGTAACTGGACGTTTGTACATTTAGACTTCACCCATTTTCTCCATCCCCACCTTAAAGAAGCAGTACTTTAGAATTGAAAAATTAGATTTGTTTTCCAATGGATTTATAGACAAAGTTTTATAAATAGAACAATTAGATGTAAGTGAATCAGAGTTCAGATAGAAGTATTCTAAAATTCTCCAAATGTCTCTATATAGCTGGAATTAGTTTTTACTTATGTTTATGTTTTCTCTAGCAAGTAAGTCCTATGATGGATGACCACCTCTTAGAACATTATGTTATCCATCTCTTAGAACATTGGCATGTAGTACGTGTTCAAAATATATTTGAGAAATGGACAAATAAATCAATTCCAGACTCACCAGTTAGTCACCTTGTGCAAGGCAGTGATGGCAGAAAGATGGTAGAAAGTTTCTGTTCAAACCCAGAGTCTAGTCAATTCCACAGATAAGTAGTCTCAGTTTGGCCACCTGGCACAGAGGCTTTATCTTTGAGTAAGCCCTTTATGCTTCTTAATTTAGGAGCTGTGCTGAAGACATCAAAGGGGTGACTGCTTAGGGAAATTGGCTTCACTTAGCCATCTTTTTTTTTCTCCCTTGTTATACCTGGCTCTATCAAACATTGTTTCTAGGTATTTTAGGGCCAGTATAGAGTTGAACTTGGCACACTGATTTATCTGCAAAGGTGATGGTAAATCTACAGTAATTAAGGATCTGTGATCTAGAAACGTGATTCTTTTGTACCCCGGTTACTTGGTATTTCCCGCTTGTCTCTAGAATAAATTTATTTCTTTGGAAAAACTGAAACTACCCTGTTGGTATTTTGCCAATTAGTGTAGGAAAATATACTGGAAGGAGTATTACTGGAGGGTTGAGTTTTCATAGGTCTGGAGTGTATTGTTCATCTTCATGGGCAGGAGTGCCAGCCAGTCCAGACTGGGAGGGCCTCCCTGGACCGCTTGGATGAGCACAGGCACCATGGTTTTTCAATCTCCTGTACCTATGTGAGCCATTAAATATTTCAATAAAGAATTTGCACGTGTCACCATTTTGAAATAAATTGCATCAATCTGAGATTCATTTTTCTAAATTCCAAAAGTTAAATTTTGATGTATTTTGGAATTGGATTTTTAAAAAGAATACTATTGCTTGGAGTTAGCTGAATCATTAGGAGATTAATATAGTAGGCTGAATAGACACTGAATACAAATAATGTTGGTGTTTCAACACTCCTTTTTTCTTTTAAATTAATTTTTATTGGAGTATGGTTGCTTTACAATGTTGTGTTAGCCTCCACTGCACAACAAAATGAATCAGCCAAACACATACAGATATCCCCTCCCTTTTGGACTTCACTCCCATTTAGGTTACCACTGTGCACTAGGTGAGTTCCCTGTGCTATATAGCATGTTCCTATCAGTTGTCCATTTTATCCATAGTATCAATAATGTATATGTGTCAGTCCCAGTCTCCCAATTCCTCCCACCCCACCCCTTTCCCCCTTGGTTCAACATTCCTTTTTTTTTTTTTTTTTTTTTTGCGGTACGCGGGCCTCTCAGTACTGTGGCCTCTTCGGTTGTGGAGCACAGGCTCTGGAAGTGCAGGCTCAGCAGCCATGGCTCACGGGCCTAGCAGCGCTCCACGGCATGTGGGATCTTCCTGGACCGGGGCACGAACCCGTGTCCCCTGCATTGGCAGGCGGACTCTCAACCACTGCGCCACCAGGGAAGCCCTCAACATTCCTTTTATTATCTTTATTTTAAAAATGTATGAAGTTTAACTTGCATTTCTTTTAGGACATTCACTCTCTTATTTAATTTTTTAACAGAGAAAGAAAACAGTTTTATTATTGAATAAGCATTGAAACAGATTGCAGTTGCATCACAGGCAACCTGCTAAAGAGATTGCAAAGAAGAAATCTCACCCTTTTATGTAGGCTGGCAGATATAATACATTACATATATGCTAATGTCATTATCCAAAGGAAAAATAAAACTTCTGTTTTGACAAGGAGGAAGTTATATCTTGGAGCTAAGTGCCTAGGATTTCTGAGAAAACAGGGAGACGGGGTGCCACCCTCTTATTATTATAATTTTTATCTTTATTTTTTTAATTGTAATAAACTATAACAAAAGTTTTACCATTTTAACCATTTCTTATTTTTATTTTTTTATTAATTTATTTTATTTTTGGCTGCGTTTGGTCTTCATTGCTGCGTGTGGGCTTTCTCTAGTTGCGGCTAGCGGGAGCTGCTCTTCGTTGCATTGTGCAGGCTTCTCACTGTGGTGGCTTCTCTTGTTGCAGAGCACGGGCCCTAGGTGTGCAGACTTCAGTAGTTGGGGTGGGCGGGCATAGCCGTTGTGGCTTGTGGGCTCTAGAGCACAGGCTCAGTAGTTGTGGTTCAGGGGCTTAGTTGCTCCGCAGCTAAGCATGTGAGATCTTCCTGGACCAGGGCTCGAATCCATGTCCCCTGCATTGGCAGGCGGATTCTTGACCATTGCGCCACCAGGGAAGCCCGCCCATTTTAACCATTTTTAAGTGGAATTAAGTTCAGTAGAATTAAGTACAATCTTCCCTCAGGTACATGCAGGGGACTGAGTCCAGGAACCCCCTCAGATACCAAAATCCAAGGATGCTCAAGTCCCTGATGTAAAATGGTGTAGTACGGTGAGTACAGTCGGCTCTCCATGTCAGCGGATGCGAAACCACATTCACACTGCTATGCAGCCATCACTACCATCAATCTGCAGAAATTTCTCATCTTCCCAAAGTGAAACTGTCCTCATTGAGCACTAACTCCCCATTCCTCTCTGCCAGCCTGTGGCAGCCGCCATTTTACTTTCTTGTCTCTATGAATCTGACTACTTAAGGCACCTCATATGAATGGAATCACACAGAATTTATCTTTTTGTAACTGGTTTATTTCACTGAGCATAATGTCCTCAAGGTTCATCCGTGTTGTAGTATGTATCAGAATTTCCTGCCTTTTCAAGGATGCGTAATAATTTCTTGTGTGGGATAGACCACATTTTGCTTATCTGTTCATCTGTCAGTGGACTCTTGGGTTGCTTCTACATTTTGGCTATCGTGAATAATATTGCTATGAAGATGGGGGTGCAAATATCTGTTTGAATCCTTGCGTTCAGTTCTTTTGAGTATATGCCCAGAAATGGAATTGCAGGATCATATGGTGATTTTATATTTTGAGAACTGTTATACCATTTTCCACAGCAACTACACCATTTTACATTCCCACCAGCAATGTGTGAGGGTTCCAGTTTTTCCACATCCTCGCCAACACTTGCTTATTTCTGTTTTTTTTTTAGTAGCCATCTTAATTGGTGTGAAATGGTATCTTGTGGTTTGATTTACATTTCCCTATGATTAATGAAGTTGAGAATCTTTTCATGTGCCACTCCCTTATTTTAAAAGAAATTGTTTTTCCTTGCTTTTAAGACCACTGCAACCAATTCTTATAGAATAACCAAGAGCTATATAAGGTAAGACGTTTATTCAGCCATGATTACAGATTTCTTGAGGAGGAGAGGTTTACTTTTAGAGACATTGGTAATGCATGTCATGACACTAAAATTGCTCTTTTAAAGTAAACAACAACAATGAAAATCTTCTACCAAGTTAGCGTTGACTTTCATGTTCTCACTCTTCAGTTCGACTTGAGTAGGGAGTAAGTAGCCTGAGTAAGTTTTACTCACCTCATACATAGTGTCTAGAATCCTGCTGGATAAAGGTCAGAGCCTGATTTTTTTCTTTTTTAACAAAAGAATTTAGGTTGACTTATCCTTTTACGTTCAGGTTAACTTATATCTTTTAAGGCTAGTAGCTGGTTGGAGGACGTGTCACATTATTCCCTGAGCCTCTGTAAAATTATTCTAAAGAAAAACCACATATGATATTTTTTTCTTTGTGTCAGAAAATCTCTTTATGACAACTCATAGTGTTTCAGGTCCTGCATGAAAAGTATGAAGAAGTAGATCCTTTCTCACATAGCTTACTTAAAAATAAATAGTACCTGACATTTATCAAGTGCTTATTATTTATGAATGATTCTGAGCTGTTTACATGTAGTAACTCATTTAATCATCACAGCTACCCTATGAGGTAGGAGAGTACTATTATTTTTGCAGACGAAGAAATGGAAGTACAGAAAGTATTAAAGTAGGCAGTGGAGTTCACCTGATGCCAGAGACACAAAACCTCACTGTACAAGTGCTTCTTCACTGGAGATTAGGAGTGAGTAACGGTGTCACATTTTCATTCTTATAGGACTTTCCCCATAGCTGCTTTCAGCATTAATAAATAATTACATTCACAAAGTAAGCTTGAGAATTTTTTAGTCATTATTCTTTGTAAAAAATACTGAATTTTGAGGTATCTGCCTTTTTAATGATGGAACTTAAAACTATTGAGATAAAAAGATTTACCTAGGATTCTGTGGCAAATATATAGTTACATAAAATTATCCCTAGCTAAATACAAAATACTTCATTGGGACCAAAAATGGGGCGTTTTGCCAGCTACTGAAGATCTTCAACACTGATTGCATACACCATGTTTCTTCGTGACGGATGGGTGGAGAGGTGAGGCGAGGTGTTTGGTGGTTCCCAGCCTAGTTGTGGCTACCAAAGCACGTATCAAGTGGGCTTCCCTGGTGGCGCAGTGGTTAAGAATCTGCCTGCCAGTGCAAGGGACACAGGTTCAAGCCCTGGCCCGAGAAGATCCCACATGCCACGGAGCAACTAAGCCCGTGCACCACAACTATTGAGCCTGAGCTCTAGAGCCCGCAAGCCACAACTACTGAGCCCACGTGCCACAACTGCTGAAGCCTGCGCGCCTAGAGCCCGTGCTCCGCAAAAAGAGAAGCCACAGCAATGAGAAGCCCGCGCACCGCAACAAAGAGTAGCCCCTGCTCACCGCAACTAGAGAAAGCCCGCTCACAGCAACGAAGACCCAACACAGCCAAAAATAAAAAAATAAAATAAATAAATTTATATAATGCTCTGTGCACTGTACTCAGGAGCTCTACTGTTTCACTCCCTTGATCTGAAGTTGCATTTTGATGCAGTGGTGATGGCAGCCATGGCAAAAATCAGTCAAGGCCTAGTGCCTTTAAGGTGGTAGGCGGTCTTTGGTTACTAGCCTGTGGTTTTCTGTGAGGAGGCTATGCATAATTCCAAGTCTGGCTGGCTCTCATAGGAGGCCTTAACCCTTTCTTTATCACCTGTGAGTAGATAGGTCTCGGCTTAATTTTTTAGCTTGCTTTATACTCTTTGGGAATTCAAATTGAAATAATCTTCCCAACATTGTATTTCATAGTTTTTACTCATTTCTAAACTAAGAATTAAGAACTAGACATACCATTTTCATTAAGCATAATGTGCCCAGTCTGAGCCAGGAGCTGGAAGGCCAGGGAGTTGGAGAAACAGAACACGGGGAATAGGGTGAGTAGAAGAGATGGGAAACAGGAGTGAAAGGCATTCAGACCAGAAGAAAGACACACTGAAAGGAGAAAGAACAGCGATACCCTGTTAGACCCTGATTCCTAGAAGCTTAACCTCTGGAATTTAATTTTTTTTTTAATTAAATAACTACCTCTCAGGTTCTGTTTTGATGCAATCCAGGCGTTTTCCTATCCCCACCCAAACCTTGCATCGAGCCTCCTCTGCACCGCATCCAGTTCTTTGCCCCTGACTCTACCAGGCTCTTTGACATAAGTCTTGAGGAATTGTTCAGTGGGCCTCTTACAGGTATTCTTGGTTGTTGGACTTTATTCTTTCATTCATAGGTTTATGCCGTCTGTGGTGGGCTTTCCTACTTCCGTTAGTTGGACTGTCTGGGGAGAGTTGTGTTTTCACATGATAGACTCTCGGAGACTTTGCCTGTCAGGCCTTTCAGTGCTTTGTTCACATGATGAAATAGCTTAAAACAGTCTCTCAGTTAGTGTCTTGTAGACCAGGGGTCCCCAACCCCTGGGCTACGGACTGGTACCGGTCCATGGCCTGTTAGGAACCAGGCCGCACAGCAGGAGGTGAGCAGCGGATGAGTGAGCAGAAGCTTCATCTGTATTTACAACTGCTTTCCATGGCTCGCATTACTGCCTGAGCTCTGCCTGCTGTCAGATCACCTGCGGCATTTGATTCTTATAGGAGTGCGAACCCTACTGTGAGCTGCGCATGTGAGGGATGTAGGTTGTGTGCTCCTTATGAGAATCTAAAGCTTGATGATCTGAGGTGGAGCTGAGGCGGTGATGCCAGCTCTGGGGAGTGGCTGCAAATACAGATTATCATTAGCAGAGAGGTTTGACTGCACAGAGACCATAATAAATCAGTTGCTTGCAGACTCATATCAAAACTCTTATCAATGAGTGGCAAGTGAAAGGAAGCCCAGGGCTCCCACTGATTCTGCATTATGGTGAGTTGTATAATTATTTCATTATATATTACAATGTAATAATAATAGAAATCAAGTGCACAATAAATGTAATGCACTTGAATCATCCCAAAACCATTCCTTCCCCCCACCGCCGCCTCCAATCTGTGGAAAAATTGTCTTCCAGGAAACTGGTCCCTGGTGCCAGAAAGGTTGGGGACCGCTTTTGTAGACTATTGTTTTTTTTGTTTTTGTTTTTAAAATAAACTTCTTACTTGGGAATAATTTGGGGTTTATAGAAAAGTTGCAAAAATAGTACAGAGAGTTCCTGAATATCCTTCACTCAGCTTTCATGCATCTTAGCATCCTATGAGCTAGTACAACTGTTACAACTAAGAAATTAGCATTGGTACAGTACCATTAACTGCATTATGTATTTCATTCAGATTTCTTCCATTTTCTACCTGTATCCTTTTTGGATTCCCTGTTGCCTTTAGGCGTCTTGTCTACTTACAGATCTCTGATCTGGGACAGCTTCTCAGCCCCTGCTTGTCTCTGTGGTGACCTTGACACTTTTGGAGAACTGATCAGGCATTTGGTAGGTTGGCCTCCAGTTTGGGCTGTCTGATATTTTCTTGTGATTTGGGGAGAATGCTCCAGAGGGGCAGTGCCCTCCTTCCGTATATCTACTGGGCGTCTGCTCAGTGTCATGCCTTTTAGTGGAGAATGGTATTTAGAAACCAGATCGGGGTACAGATGTTCTTTCTCCTGGGGTGTTGCTGCTTCTAGGTTCTCTGCTGACACCTGGGAGATACATGTGTGTGTTTATAGACTAATCCACGTGCACACACTTACCCTCTAATGATTTCTGTGCCTGTCTGTGTTGTCATCTACTTGTGGGTTCTTACGGACATCTCCATGGCTAACCCAACACTACAGGGTCATGCTAGCCTCCTCCCTTTGCACATTTGTAAGCCCGTTCTCTGATAGGGAGACACTGAGGTCATCTGCCATCCATTTACCCCAACCTTAACACATGTGAAAGTGATTTCAGAGTTGTTCATTGGCACCCCTGTGACAGACGGTTTATAATACAATTCGATACATTTGTCAGTTTGCATTCTGGCCTACCATCCCTGACTGCTGGCTGATTTTTTTTTTAAGTTGTGTATATTAAAGTTTATCCTTTGTATGATATGTACAATGATGTGAGCTTGTACAAATGCAGAGTCATGTATCCATCAGCCAGACTCTTTCATTTAGGTGTTTTGTGGGGTTTTTATTTCCCTAATTGAGTAACTGCTACACCACACTTCCATTGTTCACTTGTTGGAAAGGATTGCATGTCTGTTACCTTGTGGTTTTTAATGCCATGTAGCCTTCCTCAGATAAAGGCAAAATGGATTTTAACCAGTGGGGAAGAATACTAGAATTTCAGAAGTTGAAAGAATCTTAAAGATTCGTTAATTTTACATTCCAAGCTAGGCAGGTTGGACATCAAGCCAGAACTGGAACCTGGACATTTTGGTTCTCCTCGCCATCCATATCACTCAGGGTACCTGAGATAGGAAAGATGAGCATGACAAGGGGCACAGATTGCTCCACCTTGCTTTATTATTATTATTATTTTTTAATTGAAGTATAGTTGATTGAACTAACACAATGTGTTAGTTTCTGGTGTACAGCAAAGTGATTCAGTTATACACCTTGCTTTAGATTTGAAGTCTGTGCTTACTTAAGGGCAGAGTTCCTTTATCTTTTGTTTTAGGAGATTAATTCTAGCAGACAATTATTTGTTTAATGTTAGGTGTGCTTTGGGGGAGGATTAAGATATTGTTAACATTTGCAAATTAGTCTTGTAGTGAATTATTAATAGTTCATTCACTTTGCTTATTAATGCCAGGCTGAAACCAAGTGTTCTGAATGAATGAGAAATTGTGTTTGGGGAAGGGTCAGTGGAAGGAGGTGACTGTGGAAAGCGCTACATTCCACTCCCCAGAGATAGATGAAACTGCTCTATAAGGCTCTACTGGCTGTTGGTTTCTACTGTTTAGAGTTTATAGTAATCTTTATAGATAATTTAAAGACTGTTTGGGGCCCCTGAACTGGGACTCCCAGAGTTTTTCATTTCATAAATAGTTTTTACTGTGTGCCAGGCACCAAGCTAGACCCTTGATATGTAGATGAGCAAATTGCGTGCCTTGTCTGGCAGGAGATGGATGTGAAAGGAGGAGTATTTGCCCCCAGTGCGGTGGCATAGAGGTGGCCAGTGTGGGCGTGGTGTATATGAGGGCTGTTTCAACTTTTTATTAGATTTTTTTCCTTTAAAAAAGTTTTTCTTCTACCATAATTCAAAAAGAGTCATGTACCACAATGTTCATTGCAGCACTATTTACAATAGCCGGGACGTGGAAGCAACCTAAGTGTCCATCAACAGATGAATGGATAAAGAAGATGTGGCACATATATACAATGGAATATTACTCAGGGATAAAGAGAAACAAAACTGAGTAATTTGTAGTAAGGTGGATGGACCTAGAGTCTGTCATACAGAGTGAAGTAAGTCAGAAAGAGAAAAGCAAATACCGTATGCTAACACGTATATATGGAATCTTAAAAAAAAAATGGTTCTGAAGAACCTAATGACAGGACAGGAATGAAGACGCAGACGTAGAGAATGGACTTCAGGACACGGGGAGGGGGAAGGGTAAGCTGGGACAAAGTGAGAGAGTGGCATGGACATATATACACTCCCAAATGTAAAATAGATAGCTAGTGGGAAGCAGCCGCATAACACAGGGGGATCAGCTCGGTGCTTTGTGACCACCTAGAGGGGTGGGAGAGGGAGGGGATATGGGGATATATGTATATGTATAGCTGATTCACTTTGTTATAAAGCAGAAACTAACACCATTGTAAAGCAATTATACTGCAATAAAGATGTTAAAAATAATAATAAAGTTTTTTTTCTTTCTTTTATTTTTAAGTATAATTGTGCCACCCTGCACAACTGTGTTAGTTTTTGCTTACTCCCTTTCAGTCTTTTTCCACAGGTGCAGTTTTATGTGGTTGTACGTAGCGGATATTGTATTCTGAAATGGTTTTGTTTAATATTTTATTCTAAGCTTTTCTCAAGTTTCTCCACAACATTGTGTAGTTGCTGTGTCTACCCAGCTCCTTAATGTTAACTTATTTTTCCCATGGAAGGCTACCCTCACCCTTTTTACGCTCCCAACGTTTTTTATCAGATACGTTGCTTTCTTAGGCTCTATTTCCTGGCGTAAGATTGCTCCAGAGTCAAAGAGTATGAGTGCTTTACAGCTCTGGAAATATATTGCCTGTTGTTTTACAATGCCCACAGCCTTCCTTGAAAACCTGCCAGATTAGATCTGTCCCTGCCTGCTCTGATTCCATTGCCTGCTGCTTTCCCCTGGGTCTCTGGGATGAGGCTGCAGACGCCACACTCAGCTCTGAGTCAGCATACCTGCTGTTCCCCTGCTTGAACACCCCACTGAGTGACCACACAGGGCTACCTCCTTCTTTCCCCTCCACGGGTTGTTGTGAGGGTAATGAGGTAATGTTGTGAGGCATGCAGAGAGTGGGTGCTCAGGGAGGATGAGTCTCTGGACCGCTCTTGTCCTGGAGCTGGGCAGAGCTAGGTTCTGAACTGCTGGCAGCCTCAGTTTCCTGGAAGAATAGGTTAACAAACTCTCTTGCAAAATATAGCTTGTACAGTACTCAACTCATACATTTAATTTTGCCCCATCTCCTCTACAGGATATCTGGCTCTATGAAGCAAGCAGCCATGCTGCCTTTTCTAGAACTCCTCTGAGGGGCCTGGAGTGAGGGGGTGGTAACTCACAATCTCTCTTCATTTCAGGGCCTCTTAGGAAGATTGTGCAGACAATATTAAAGATGTCTGGAAAGCAGGAATTGCTGGTGATTTTTAAATGCCTTAAGACATTGCTGTAAATATAAAGTTTTGTGTAATAAAGTGATTTGAGGTAGAGAGCGTGGACTTGGAGATTATCATTTCTAGATGAAGCTGGGCTAATTAAAATAAATTTTAACTGTAGTTTTCTATTTTAGTGAAAGTACTCTTTTTAGATTGAGATAAAACAGCATCATCCTATTCTAAGACAGAAGAGTAATTGACTAATTGTATGTTGTTATTGTTTTCTTTGTAAAGCAAAATATTTTTATCAAAATACTTATTAAGAGAATGCAAAAAATTATTTTTCCTTTAAATATGCATCTTTAAAAGGACTGCTTTGCCGCTGAGATTTCATTATAACTAACTTTCTAACAAAATTTGCTGAAAGTCAGTGAGAAATGAGTAACTCTACAATGATGTCCATCTAGTAGGTGACCATTGAACACTTGAACTTAATTTTTAATGTATTTTAAATTTTAATTCAATATAGCCACAGATCGTGCAGTGTAGTTCTAGAAATTTATGTTTAAGGGCACTCACTTGTTTTTACCTTTAGGGCTCTATGGAGAGTTAATTTTCCACAGCTGAGTCACCCAATTAAGTTTAAAATTCTGTTTTCTAAAATACCTTTATCCATTGTAGGGGGGGAAAAATCTGCCAAATTTTAGTTGGTTTAATGAGTGTGGGTAACAGCAGGAGAGGAATTGTCTTTGACTTTATATATATAATTTTAGGAAAATGTTTTTCAATGCCCTTTGGTATGTTTTTTGGAATAGAGAAATTCTGGGGGCTTTTTGCTTTCCTGTGGGCATTGCTTCTCTACCCTCTTTAGTATGTGACAGACACCTGAGATAGATGGGGTTGACCTTTCACAATGGGAGAGCCAGTAGAAGTAAAGAAGCTTCAGCTTGTAGTTTTCATCACTAAAAAGGCAGTAAATTTAGACCTAGCCTTCACAGTTGTCCTGAACCTGGTGCCATACCTCCAGGCCTGGTCCTTTGCACAGAATAAACGAGTGACAATTATTTGGGGGTAAACATGTTCATTCTTATTATTACCCATATGCTGAATGCTTCAGGGTCTATAGTAACTAGTAGGTAGGTGATGGATAATACTTGGCTTTTTTTTTTTTTTAATCCTTCTGGTTATTTCACCTATTTGCTTTGACTTACTTTGAAGAAATTATTTTGTTTTCACTGAGAGTGGCTGGCTTCTTTCTGTCTCCGTCCTTTACACTTCTTTATTTTCCTCTTCTGTCTCTTTTCCTTCAAAATACTGTCACAGGGGCCACCTGGGATTGGGTATTTTTAAACAGGGTGATCTTTGAACTTGATAAGAAATTGAAAGTTAATTTGCAGTCTGGATAGGATCGTAAGTTACTGACCAGGAGATTATTTCCCACTGAAATTTCTTATTTGAGCAATGTGCTGCATACTTTATGATTGTTAGTTTTGACTGCTTGGCTCTCTTGCATATCTTCCATATCTGGAATTTACAGATTCTGTACAGATATGTCTGTGTATTGAGCACGTGCTGAAGTGGTGCCTGGCCTCTGACGAAGTGGTCTTCTCCCTTGCACAGGTTGCACAGAGCATCGAGGATCATCATCAAGAAGTGATCGGTTTCTGCAGAGAAAACGGCTTCCACGGCTTAGTTGCATACGACTCTGATTATGCCCTGTGCAACATCCCCTACTATTTCAGTGCCCATGCCCTAAAACTGAGCCGGAATGGGAAAAGTCTCACCACAAGCCAATATCTGATGCACGAGGTTGCCAAGCAGCTGGACCTGAACCCAAACCGCTTCCCTATCTTTGCTGCTCTGTTAGGTAGGTGGGCAGTGTGAAAATTCATTTTATAAAGGAGTTCTGTACTCGGGACATACTGTTGTTGTTTTTTTTTAATTTCAATGCTAGAATGTTTGGGATTGTATCTTACTTAAATTTAAAAAAAACAGGGAATGGGCTGGGCTTCTCAGTAACATTCTTTACTCATTATTTTCTGGTGTCACTGAAAATGTGCTTCATTTGTTCTTAAGTGTTTGTTTATGTATTGTTCCATTTAGGCCGATAAACTAATTTTGTGAAAAAAAATGCCCTTAAAGTTTGGGGAAAATAACATTTAAAAATCACAAATGTTAACACAGTCTCACTTATGAAAATTAAACATTTAAACCTTTGGCACAATTTATGTTTATTATAGAAGAAAATATGCTGTGAAGTTAGCACTGTCATGTTTTCCCCTCATTTTCAGGATTCTCATTACTTTAAAAGGAAAACAACAAAAATAAACTACGTTACCTTGTTTCCAGTGCCTGCATCTTAAGTAAATGTATACATGTCTTGAAAAACTCCGTTGGAGGGGGCTTCCCTGGTGGCACAGTGGTTGAGAGTCCGCCTGCCAATGCACGGGACACGGGTTCGTGCCCCGGTCTGGGAAGATCCCACGTGCCGTGGAGTGGCGGGGCCCGTGAGCCACGGCCGCTGAGCTTGCGCGTCTGGAGCCTGTGCTCCGCAACGGGAGAGGCCACAACAGTGAGAGGCCTGTGTATCACAAAAAAAAAAGAAAAAAAAAAAAACACTCCCTTGGAGGAATTCCTTATGCTGAATACCTAGAAAGGATGAAATCTGGTTTCAACTAAGATTTTATATATTAATTTCTTTCTCTTAAAAATAACTTGGCAATAGGTAATATATTTATTTATCACTTTATGTCTGTAGTTTATAGTTATTTCTTTCTTTTCTGTCCACTTCCCTTTCTTGTGCTTGGAATGTACATGTTTCTAGCTACTTGAATATCCGGCTCTAGTTTGCTCAGAGTTTGTAAAAATTATGTCCACAGTATAAGTAAATGTGTTCTGAGCAAAGCCCTCCTGTGAGTAAAAAAAAAAATGAATTTCAGTGATGGGATTGAGGGCTGTTTGGGACACACAGGCCCTTTTTGAAAGATATGTGGTCTCCAGAAAAGTGCGATCTTATTGTACTCTCTCAATTTCTGTTCTGTAGTGCTTAGCAGCCTGATCTGGTCATGTTTAAGAGGGGGATTATATTGTGGGTTATTTTTAGAAATTCCTAATTATCAGATTTTTTTATAAACATTCCAAAAAAGTTTTATACAACTAGAAATTATAGTGAGACAGCCATAATTTTTCACATATTATTTGGTGATAACATTTCAAACTGTATAGCTACAAATCAATCAAAAAAATTCTGATTTTACAAGTTGTCTTTATTTGGATCTAATCTCAAATACATGTCTTTAAGTTAGTACTTGGCTATTTTCTGTCCATTTTCTTAGTGAACTCTTGTGACTTGGGATTTGGAGGATTAAAACCTAATTTCTAAATGTATGTAGTACTTTCATATTTTCAGACATTAAAATATAAAAGGATATTTCCTCAAATGTTAAAAAGTGATGGAGTGGATGGGCACATTATGAAAAGTTTCATATTTACTTAAATGTTACCACAATTGACTTTACATGAATGGGAAAATTGTATGCTTTTAGAATATGGATGCCTTAACTAATTTGGGAAGGATATTTGTTTATCTTATTTAAGGAAACATTGAATAAATTTCTTGGAAGATAATGCCAACTAATACTTTTCTAGCTAACTTATTTTGTGAAATAGTAAAAGAAATGAAAAACAATAGTAACGTGAATAATTTAGTAATAAATTAAGGCTTGGAATTTCTTCAGAAAATTTAGGCAAGTTATAGATAAACGCTTAATTGGGTGAACATTTTTAGTTTAGATTTTGTGTAAAAGTTTCAACGTCCTCAAATAAGAAAGATTATTTTTCCTTTTTTTAATAGAAAGTATAATTTCTCCTTTTTTATAATAGAAAGTATAGCTATATAAGATGTTTTGTTTTAGAAAGGTTGAGTGAAATACTCATTTAAGTATTTGACCCAAGTTTTAACAGACTATTTTTTTTTTACATCTGTATTGGAGTATAATTGCTTTACAATGTTGTGTTAGTTTCTGCTTTATAACAAAGTGAATCAGTGATATACATATATCCCCACATCTCCTCCCTCTTGCATCTCCCTCCCACCCTCCGTATCCCACCCCTCTAGGTGGTCATAAAGCACTGAGCTGATCTCGCTGTGCTATGTGGCTGCTTCCCACTAGCTATCTATTTTACATTTGGCAGTGTATATATGTCCATGCCACTCTCTCACTTTGTCCCAGCTTGCCCTTCCCCCTCCCCGTGTGCTCAAGTCCATTCTCTACATCTGCGTCTTTATTCCTGTCCTGCCCCTAGGTTCTTCATAACCTTTTTTTTTTTTTAGATTCCATATATATGTGTTAGCATATGGTATTTAACAGACTATTCTTTTTTTTTTTTTTGCGGTATGCGGGCCTCTCACCATTGTGGCCTCTCCCGCCGCGGAGCACAGGCTCCGGACGCGCAGGCCCAGCGGCCATGGCCCACGGGCCCAGCCGCTCCGCGGCATGCGAGATCCTCCCAGACCGGGGCACGAACCCGTGTCCCCTGCATCGGAAGGTGGACTCCCAACCACTGCGCCACCGGGGAAGCCCTAACAGACTATTCTTGATGTTGGAATTGGCTTAATATCTTTTCAGATAGAAGCTTCAAAAACAAATCTCAGATACTTAATACTTACCTCACAGTAAAGTTCTATACATTCCATGAGCCGAGGAAAGCAGTACAAAACTCGGTAACTGGACAGTTAGGACTTAACTTTGCTCTTCTGGACGTAATGACAGTTTGGTACGTCTGTGTCATGTATTTGTGTGTTTAGAGTATTATGATTAGCAGTATTGTAAATGAACTCACCTTGTTTTCTGTTAGCAGCTGATAAATGAATCTGCTTAGTGTGGAGGTGAATAAATCATAATAGAAAAATTACAGATTTAGGAAATTACTGCTTCTAAATTGTATCAAGACCACTAACAAACCAAAGATGTTAGCGTATCAGGCATGCAAGCACTGCACTGAAGGGAGAATGTTCCCTGCAAAATGTAGTTTCTCAGCTGAATACACTTCTTATTTGTGACACAGCCCTGGTGATAGTGCATAGAGCTGATTGGCACTTCTTGACGGCACTTGTTGTAGTCTGCGCTTTGTACATCTATTTGTGCGTGGTGCTGGAAATTATGGGAGGAGGGTGTTGATCCATGTCACAGGCAGCAAACATTGTCACTTAAGCTTCCTTAGATTTTATAACTATAGATTCTGCCTCTGCTGTTGAACCTACTTCACAGAACGCAGTTTGAACCATAGTCTCTCATAAACAAATGAAAAGTTGTTTCAAATTGACATTTGGCATCTGGCATTATCAGACTGACCTTAATACTGTGCTGGGGAATTACTTAGGTTTTTATGCAGTTTATTCATTTTGAATGCTGTTGAGCCTCTACTGGAAATTCACGTTGTGCTTGAGGCAGCTGCAAGAAGTCTGTCTGCTGTATGTTGCTTTGTATTAAAAGATGAAGAAATATTCTCAATTTCTGTGTGGAAGTTTTATGTGGTGTATCAAATGAGGTGGTCCTAAGAAGTCATATTACAAAGTCTGAAACTAACAAAGATAATCTACAAATTATAACATGCAATGATACTAAGTTTCCCCTGTGTCACTCATGATGATGGCTTTTATGGTATCCCTGTTTGTATTCCAGGAAATCACATTCTACCTGATGAAGATCTGGCTTCCTTTCATTGGAGTTTACTTGGTCCAGAACATCCACTAGCCTCACTTAAGGTACATATTCATTTCATTTCCAACATTTGTTGATTTTGATATTACTTTCATAATATAAATAATGCTTCTTTATTGTAGAAGGAAATATACCACAAAATTAGCAATATCCTGCTTCCCCCTAACTTCAGAATCTGTGTTGCCTTAAAAAACAAACAACCTGCCTTATCTTGTTCCCAGCACCTATATTTTAGGGAAATATATAAATATCCTTAAAAATTCCCTTAGAGGAATTCTTCATGCCGTATACCTAGATAGGTGGAAATTTTTTAGCTAAAGTTTTTATGTATTAATTTTCTTACCTACAAATATTAATTTTTTTCAATAGATAATATCATCTTCTGTTAGTCAGATCAACATCTTAGCATAGTTTGATAAGTTTCATAATTTTCTTACTAATTTTTAAATATTATAAAAATCTATTAACCGTTTTAATGCTTTTTTTTTTTTTTTTTTTTAGTTTTAATGCTTTTTGAATGATGGAGGAGACCCAAGTTCATTAGAGAAGTGGTCCATTTGTACTATTTTGTTAATATTTATTTTCTTATTTTCTCCCCTTCCTGTTTGTGAAAGTAATGAACATCCAAGAAGATTCTCTTAACTTTGATTTTCTAGAGTGGGAAGGTTTACGGTTTGATGTGAACACAGTCGTGAAATTGGTATGGGCCACTAGGGAACTTGGAGTTGTACTTGTTAGTGGCTTCCTGTGATTTTCCGTATTCCCTTTGCTAGGTAAAGTGGCTCTGGTGTTCTCTGCTTTTTAGTGTTGTGATCATAGCTGCCACTTGTTAGGTGGGGAGCTGGGAAGTCGGGACCTACACTGGCTGGCAGCCTGGGCCTCAGTTCCTCATAGTAATAGGGAGGTTGCATGGAATGGTTTCTGAATGCACTTTTTCCTGTTGTCAGAATTGCCCTCCAAATTGGAGTTTTTGTGTTTTAGCTTATAGTGAGCTTTTGTGATACTTGCAAGTTCAAGCGGCATTCCTTTCCTGCCTCCTTCATCTTGTTACTTGCTGCCTAGAATCCCCTTTCTTTTCCATTTCTTATTGATGGGTCCTGATGTTTTCCTTTTTATCCTAACAGTTCTTTGTATGGGGCTTTTCAACTTCTGTTCAAAAGTCAGTTTTTCTCCTCTTGGTAGAAATTACTTGTTTTCTTTTGCTTTTTTGTCCTTGAAGGGGAACAGCTTTCTCTTTGCTATTGGCCAGAGTGTTCTTCATGTGTGTTTTCATTTACAGAGTGCTACAATTTGTAATCTTGATTCCAAGCTCCTGGTGATACCATTATTGAATTGCAGAATGGGAAAAGTATAGTCCGAAATCAGGTGGACTCAGAAGTATTGTGCTCGTTAGGTTCATTAAGCAGCATGCTTTTATAAGTTGAGACAGAATGAAGGCTTGTTTTTTAGAAGGTTTGTAGAGTTTTGAGTAGCAGGGGTGAGAGGCTCCCAGGATCCCAGACCATATACATATATCTAAATTGAGCTTGCCTTCTTTCATGTATCAGAGGTTAGAAGTGAGGAGCTGTTTGAATAATTACTGGAAAACCAACTCAAACTATTGATAGGTTACAAACATCATTATCATGTATTTTTCCTAATAGTTTGTTCAGAAAAATATTAAGTATGTAAAAAGTTGAAATAGAAAATGTCTATCCATATATCCACCATCTTGGTTAAACAGTTTTTAACAGTTTCTTCTAAAGTATATTTGTATGTGTGTGTTTGTTTTTTAACTCAACTATTTGGAAGTAAGTTGCAGATATCATAACACTTCACCTGTGAAAACTGTGGTTTATTTCACCACCACCTAAAAATAAGGATAATCTCTTAATTATATTATTATTATCACATTAACTAAATTAGCAGTAATTCCCTAATGTCATTTAATATTAAGTCCATGTTCACATTTTTCTATTGTTCTCTGAAAGTTGTTTATAGGATTGTTTGTTGGTTTTTATTTTAAAGCAAATCAGATTTTTTTTGCATTATCATCATGTGTATTTTAAATATTAGCTGGGTGTTTTTATGGCATAGTGAAGCAGTCCAAAATAATTTTTCAGTGACTTGATAAGTTGTAGGATTTTTAAAGTCACGTTCTGAAAAGCAAAGCATGTCCAGCTTTGAGTTAAAAAATTGCATAACTTTTATGTTTTGACCTTTTATACATAGTTTTCTGTGTGTAGTATCGTTTTAATCATTTTAACAAAGACTGTGGGATATTGAATGTGGTTTTTTTTTATAAACATTACTACTGTATAGAATTATCTGTATCCCATCTGCTTTTTTAGTCTCTTCTTTTTCACAGTAATAAAGCTAACTACATCTTTTGAAAATTTGGTTAGTTGTTGTTTATGAAACTTCCTTATGATTTTTGTTTGTTCCTTTTTAACACAGTATGTTGTATACACAGCTTTTAAGGATATCTGATTTTGCATACCCAAGTTCAAGCATTCCTTTTATCATCCTTTATTTTGCCAGTGTTTCACCAAAGTCATATCTACTAGTTTATTGTTCACAGAGGGTTGGTGTTATATGAACTTATTATCTAATAAATTCAGATCACCCCTTAACATGTAATACCATAATCTTAGCCCTGTCAACATTTCAACCATTGTATTCATTTTAATGGTTTTTGTGTTCCTAAACTTCATATTCAGTTTCATGTATTTCAGGTTTTTATCCCCGTCAGTCATTCATGACCCCCCCCCAAGTACTTCTGGCCCCGGAGTCCCTTCACCATTTCCTTCACGTTGGACAGGCTGCTTTGCAAGTTTTATGCTCGCCTTTCCTCTCCCCAGACCTCCCACATGTGTTGTTCTCCTGTACAGCTAATCAGGTTCTATTTTGGTCTCTCTATACCACCACCCCAATTGTGGCAAGCAGGCAGTGTGCCCCTCCCCTGGCACACTGCCTCCCCCCCGCCACTCCCCCCAGGCCTAGCTCTGCCCATCAGCCCCAGGCCAGGCAGGTGCTGGTTTCTCTTGAACTCCATCTCCCTCTATGTGTCCAATTAAATTAAAATATGTCCTTGAAAGCTCCCTTGCTTGCTTCTGCCTCTTCTCAAAGATCTAAGTGCTAGCTCTTGTACATCTCTCTTTCTGATTTAAATAGTCTTTAGTGTTTATTTATATAACCCTACCTTCAGGTTCACTTATTTTTAGTCACCTTCCTTTTTTTTTTTTTTTTAATTTTATTTATTTTTGGCTGTGTCGGGTCTTCGTTGCCGCGCATGGGCTTTCTCTAGTTGTGGTGAGTGGGGGCTACTCTTCCGTTGTAGTGCGTGGGCTTCTCATTGCAGTGGCTTCTCTTGTTGTGGAGCACGGGCTCTAGGCACGTGAGCTTCAGTAGTTGTGGCACACGGGCTCAGTAGTTGTGGTGCATGGGCTTAGTTGCTCTAAGTCATGTGGGATTTTCCCGGACCAGGCATCGAACCCGTGTGCCCTGCATTAGCAGGCAGATTCTTAACCACTGTGCCACCAGGGAAGTCCCAAGTCACCTTCCTTTACCAGCATTATCTTTTCCCTGAGGCAGCTGTATACCAGGGCAGTCTGTCAGGTCAGATTAGGAACGTTTTGTTTTAAATTTACCTAGAGTTTTACCAAAGTTACCTCTAACTTTATATTTTTTACATGCCACCAGAAGTCACTGAGTAATCCTTTTTACCAATGTCTTTAGGGACAGGATGTGGCAATTGGCCCCGGGGAGGAGGGAGTCTGGTTCTGGGTGAGTAGCATGTTAGGGTCCCTAGGAACGTGGAGGTGGACAGAAGAGCCATCTATGTCTCACCATGCAGTCCATGCAACCCCAGCATTCCCAAGGTTAGGGCACATGGCAAGGCTCACAGTGGGCCCTCAGGATGAAGCCTGGACTCAAAGGATCTCCTCTCTCTTGGCTTCCCTGAAGGGGAAGCGGGTAGCAGCTGCACCTGCTGTGATCAGTGTCCAGCCAACCAGTGATCTTCATATCCACCGTACGTGGCCCCTGTCTGGGTTTCACACTGGAGCCAGCTGCCAGAGAGAAGAGCAGCATGATTTCAGGCATTTTGAGTTTTATGGTATATCTAACGTACTATGCAAGCTTACTAGAGTGAGATTGATGATCAGACTTTCTGGGATCCTTTTTGAAGGAAAGTTGAGTATAAATTGTGCATGAATAGAAAGATGGGCTTCAATTATTCTGAGTTCCACCTTTTAAGGCAGGGGTCCCCAGTCCCCGGGCCAAACCAGGCCACACAGCAGGAGATGAGCGGCGGGTGAGCGAGTGAAGCTTCAACTGTATTTACAGCCGCTCCCCATCACTCACATTACCGCCTCAGCTCCTCGTCATATCAGGTCCGCTGCGGCATTAGATTCTCATAGGAGCGCGAACCCTACTGTGAACTGCGCGTGCTAGGGATCTAGGTTGTGTGCTCCTTATTTGCAGGAAAGCAAGCTCAGGGCTTCCACTGATTCTGCATTATGGTGAGTTGTATAATTATTTCATTATATAAATGTAATAATAACAGAAATAAAGCGCACAGTAACAGCAATGCACTTGAATCATCCTGAAATCATCCCCCTCCCCGTCCGTGGAAAAATTGTCTTCCAGGAAACCGGTCCCTGATGCCAAAAAGGTTGGGGACTGCTGTTTTAAGGCATTGCAAGAGGTGGCAGTTTGGGCACTTAAGACCTTCCAAAGAAGGAATTCCTGCTTGCATGTTAGTGTTAATTGAAGTTAACTCAATATATTCCTTTCTCAAAAAGTCATCCTGTAGTTTCATAAGAGCTAAGAAGTACTTCCTAAAATCTAAAGACTTTTCGGGCTCTAGAGAAAATAACGTTAGGGGCCTGGAAGGTTGAAAAATTCAACCATTATGCATTGTGGAAGTGAGAGCTATTTATAATTGCACTCCTGGAAGAGAACCACTTTTAACAGATTGATATTTGGTACTCCAGAATTGTTTTTAAATGTACATCCTGCTAATATTATTATTATAATGTCATCATCATCATGCATTCAGTGAGCTGCACATTCTTAACAGTCTGGAATTTCAGTGCACAGATTCATGGTACTGGGCTTTAAGCTTTTAGGTCGTGGAAACTTGCTTTTAGTAAGAAGTCTTATTCTTTGCTCATTTAAAATTTATATGTGGATATCCTTAAATGGAAAATAAAAGACTGAACTCAAAAGATTTTTGCTTGTTTATATCTTCCCATCAGAGCTTCCTTCCCTGTCCCCATTTGGTTTTAAAGTGAAGATGGGGGACTTCCCTGGCGGTCCAGTGGTTGAGACTTCGCCTTCCAATGCAGGGGGTGCGGGTTCAATCCCTGGTGAGGGAGCTAAGATCCCGCATGCCTCAGGGCCAAAAAACCAAAACATAAAACAGAAGCAATATTGTAACAAATTCAGTAAAGACTTTAAAAATGGTCCACGTCAAAAATAAATAAATATTAAATAAGTAAAGTGAAGATGGAAAGCTTGGCATTCTGAGGAATCTGCTGAAATCACTGGGACTCAAGAATAGCTTTTCTGTCTCTGTTTTACAGATTGTCGGTGGATCACAGGTCAGTTTGCTGGGAAGGAGGGACAGAGTCATGGGAAGGGTTTGTGTTCCCTAGGTGTTACAGGATTGCTTTCAGTTTAGCTCCTTCCTGTTGAGGGACTGGGCCTGCCCTGGGCCTGCGGGCAGAATTCTTCCGAGTGAGATGAAATGCATGACCTAGCCAGAGGAGGGGAGATTCGCGGTCCAAATGCAATCTGAAAGATAGAGTGTTTATAGTGCCCGACTTCTGATTCCTGGGGTGGTGAGTGATAGGGTCAATGAAACAAAAAGAAGCTTACTAGGGTATTTTTGCTTTCTCTGTTTCTTCTCATGACCTGGAATCTTCTAGTTTTATGTTAAATAAGTGGCATATTCTCAGTTTCAAAAATGTGTGCAGACACTGTCAAGCATATTTCCTCCCCTGTGGGTCCAGAATCTCCGCCTTGTTTATAAGTAGGCCTTCTCCATCACTCTGACTGGAACAGATCACTTCTCTTGGAAATGTGGCTCTTTTGGCAGTTTCCCAACCCTGTGTCTTGGGTGCGCACACATACACCCCTCACCTTGCCAGTGGTCTGTCTGCTCTGAGCACTCCTAGGCGGCTCAACTGGAGATGTCACTTTTCTTGAGACTAGCGCAATCTGGGTCCAGAACGACATGTGACAGAATTGGGGTTTTGCTGGTAGTTTACTTCCAAATTGCCATTCTTGGTTAGAGTGTTTTTTAAATTTTCTTTTTATAACAGTTTTATTGAGATATAATGACATATCATAAAATCTACTTTAAAGTATACAATTCAGTGGTTTTTAGCTTTCACAGAGTTTGTGCAACCATCATCACTGTCTAATTTTAAAATATTTTCATCACCTCAAAAAGAAACCCAGTATCTTATCTGTTAACAGTCACTCCCCATTTCTCCCCCTCCTCTATCCTCTGGCAACCACTAATCTACTTTTTCCCCTATGGATTTGCCTCTTCTGGACATTTCATATAAGTGGAATTATATGACCTCTTGTGTCTGGCTTCTTTCATTGAGCATAATGTTTTTTCAAGGTTCATCCACACTGTAGCATATATCAGCACTTCGTTTTTTCTTTTTATGGCCAAATAATAGTCTGTCATGTGGGTATACCTACCATGTTTAATCCATTCATCAGTCAGTGGACATTCAGGTTGTTCAGCCACATTTTGGCTTTGTGATGCTGCTGTGAATATTCAAGTACAAGTGTTTGTGTAGACATATTTTCATTTCTCTCAGGTGTATACCTAGGACTGGAATTGCTGGTCATATGGTAATTCTATGCCTAACATTTTGAGGAACTACCAGACTGGTTTCCACAGTAGCCATACTGTTTATACTCTTACCAGCTATGTGTGAGGTTTCTGACTTTTCCACAACCTTGTCAACACTTGTTATTGTCTGTTGTTTTATTTTTAGCTGTTGCAGTGGGTGTGATGTGGTTTTGATTTGCATTTCTCTGATGACTAATGATGTTGAGCACCTTTTCCTGTGCTCACTGTCCGTTTGTTTACCTTTTTTGGATAAATGTCTATTCATATCTTTTGTCCATTTTTAAATTTTTTATTAATGAGTTGTAAGAGTTTTTAAAAAATATATTCTGTATACAAGTCTCTTATACATAATTTGCAAACACTTTCTCCCATTCTGTGGGTTGTTGTTTTACTTTCATAAGGGTGTCCTTTGATAACTCTTCTGAGACTCAGGCAAGGTCAGCGTCCTGGAGATTACCCACAGACAACTTGGCTGCATATTGTCTCCAGTAAAATAGTGTCTACTCTACTGCAGCCTTCTAAGCCCAGAGTCATATACTGGGTCTTCTCCCAGAAGAGCTCCATTTCCTACTGTACACTTTAATATCCCTTCTCCCTTTTGTCTCCACTGCTTCTATCTTTAGTATTCTCATAAGCTGACACTTGGCTCTTTTGCCCGTCCTGGGGCCTTCTGCCCATTTATTTGTTCACTGTTTCTTTCTTCCCTAGCTGGCCTGGACCTTTTGGTGGGTCATCTTGAACTGGTTGTACCAACATCAACCCTTCTCTTGCTCCTTCTTCCATCTCACCTGCCCAGCAGACCCCTCCACCCTAGATAGAGAAGATTTGAGAACCACACAGCTAATGGATGCCACTGCAAACTTATGGTCTAATTTGAAAAAGATCTAAATAAATGAAGAAATGTGCGTGTTTATGGCTCAAAAGACTCTGTTGTTATATAGATTTACTGCATCCCAATCAAAATCCAAGCAAGCTTTTTTTTAAGTAGAAATTGAAAAACTGATTTAAAAATTCATGTGGAATTGCAAAGGACCTAGAATAGCATCAGAGATGTTGAAAAGGAAGAACAAAGTGAAAGGACTTAGTATTAGACTCACTTTAAAGGTATAATAATCAACTCAGTGTGGTACTGACATAAGGGTAGTTGAACAGATCAGTGGAGCAGAACAGAGTCCAGAAATGGACCCATATATATATTTAATTATTTTCACCAGAAGTCCCTAAGTAACTAAATGGGGAAGGGTTAGTTTTTACAATAGCTGGATATCCATATGCAAAAATTAAAAGAATATAAAAATTATTCTAGAAGAAAATATAAGGGAGGATCTTTATGACCTTGAGTTAGTCAAAGATTTCTTAGTTAAGAAAATGAAAAGCAGGCAACAACAGTGGGAGAGGAGCTATTTGCAGAATATTGTCTCTGGTAAAGGACTTGTATCCAGAATGTGTAAAGAACAACACAATAAGAAGATACACAACGCAACAACAAAAAAAGATGGGTGAAATTTTGAACAGACGTTTTACAGAATATTCAGTAAGCACACAAAGAGATGCTCCATGGAATTAGGGAATGCAAATTAAAGCCATCATGAGCTACACTACCTGACCACTGGAACGGGCCAAATGAAGGAGACAGATGATGCCAAGTGTCAGTGCGTGTCAGCACCCATAGCTCTGAGATGTGGCTGTTGGGAAGCAGAATCCAGAATGGTCACTTTGAAAACAGTCTGGTAGTTTCTTACAAAGTTAAACATATACCTACCATATAACCCAGCAGTCCTGCTGCTAGACATTTACTCACGAGAAATGAAATCCTATGTTCACAAAAATAATTGAACCTGGGTGTCCTGGCAGCTTTATCCATTGTAGTCTCAAACACACCAAGCAGTAGTCAGCTGGTGAATGGATGAATAAACTGTGGGACAGTCATACAATGACATGCTGATAGCAGTGAAAGGAACCAACTGCTTTCTTATAATATGTGTGAATCCTAAAAGCATTATCTTAAGTGAAATGTCAAACACCAAAGAAATATATATGATCGCTTTTATGTAAAACCCTGGAAAAGGCAAAAGTATGGTGATAGAAAGCAGGTTAGTGGTTGCCTAGGGCTATGATGGGAAGGGGCACAGGGAACTATTTGAGGTGATAGAAACGTTACACTTCGTAATTATGGCAGTGGCTACACTAGTGTATGCATTTATCAGAGCTCAGTGAATTATGTGCTTAAAATTGATGAATTTTACTTTAAGTAAAATATCTCAGTAAAACTGATTTTTAAAATTATGGTCTCCAACTTCAACCAAACTATCAGTGTCAGCAGTTAATCCTTTTATTCTCCTTAATATTTATCTTCAACATTCATCATCTCTTCAGACCTCTCTTCAGTTTCACGCTTTCTCTTACAGAGAGGTCCTTTATCTGAGGATGGTGAGAGTCCTCAGCTTCTCGTTCCCCGGTTTTCATTCTTCTTCATCCAGGCCCATTTTACTTCCTGAGACTAGACTATCCTGACATTCTTGAGCTGTTGTCACTGAACACATCCAGGGAGCCCTGCATTACTTCGTCCAATCAACTCCTTGCTCCTGTGTAGACGCCCCCCTCTTTTGGTCGTTGGCCCTCAGTTTGTAAATGTGGTCTAGTCTCCCATATTCTCCTAACTCTCTTTTTCATCCTCGAATCTCCCGAAGGCAGCCTTCCATAATGTCCCCATCAGCTTAATCCACCCTCACCGCCCCCTGCGCCCCTCCCCGCCGATTTCTGGTGGACACAGTTGGGTCTTTGTCCAAGGCTGTGGCTCTGACAAATGCTTTGTCAAATGATTTTCAGCCTCTCTGGAGCACTTGACACTGTCAGTCATCCTGCTCTCCTCACCCCTCTGGGAAATTCCTGCCTTGATTCCCAGACCCCAGCTTTGTTCTGTATTCCTTATTTCCACATCCTTTCCTTGTCTCTCGTGTGAGCTGGCTTCCTCTGGTTGCATGTGCATTCCCTAGGATCCATCTCTGTACCTTGCTGTGATCCTCACACTTTATTTCTGGCACATCTCATCTGCCCTTAAGGTTTCAACTGCTATGTTGATGACTCTCCAGTGTACTTCTCCCAAGAGACCCCTTCCCTGAACCGCAGTGTGTATTCCACTGTCCACCAAGTCATCTCCGCTTGGGCACTGCACCTGTGCACCAAATTTGATGTTTCTAACTTAGAAATGTCATCACCTTCTCTAAATAGGTTTATCGTCCTGTATTTTGTTTCCCGCCAGTGATACCACTGTCCCTGCAGTCATCAGGTTAGAAATTGAGAATTATCTTTGATTCTTCTCCTCTCTGCATCTGACTCTCTACATCTGACCTTTCCCAACTTGCTGATCCTATCCTTCTCGACCACCTGTGTTATCGTTACTTAGGTTTACACAGGAGCTGCTAATGTTCCCTCCTTTGTTCCTCTGCCTTCATGCCCATCCTCCGTGTGTCTGGAACTCAGGCCTGATTTCATACCTCTCCTTTTGAAAATCTTTCTGTAGCTCCTTTCATCGACAACAGGGGTTTGGGTTTCACGGATCTGTTGGGGAAAACAAAAGTTGGGAGGGCTACTGTTGTGTCACCAACTTTTAATTATTCTAAATAAGAATGTTAGAGGAAAAAGGAACTCGCCGTCTACCATCATTTCATAGAAAAGGACATTTAATGCTAAAAGAGGCATAATTTAGAGACGACTAGACCAGAGTGTGGTGGCCAGGTGTGCAGTCTGCAGGTCAGGCGGTGGCCCAGCTACTCACCTCGTTGGCTCATATGGGTGCCTGAATGAACTCCTCTGTCAAATGGGGAGTACATTTAAGAGTACACCTCACAGCATTGTTTTGCGGATTAAATGAAGTGATGCATGCTGAGAGCAGTGTGTGGCATATAGTCTAGAAGAACTCAATCACAGGACAGTACAGCCCCAGCTGGATGCAGACACTTCTGCAGGAGGGAGCCCAGGCCTGCCCTCCTTTCCCTGTGAGCCTACTGGTGACCCTTGCTCATAAAACAGTGATGGAATTTTTCTTTGTTGACACTTAATACTTTAAATACCTTAAATTCAAATCCATTAAATCCTTCGGTATATCTGCATAACAGTTTCCCCCTGCAGAGCTCACATTTAGCATTGTTTGTGATTAATTGCATTTTAGCATCCTTTTCACAGCTATATTCAGGCAAATGTATACAAGATATGGATACACGTCATAACTTTTCAAGAATCTCAAGGCATAGCCATAACGGTTGTGGTGTTTAAATGTTTTCCTTACTCTTGACTCCTTTAGAAGATACTAGTCCTCAGGATGTGTTCAGTGATTCAGTGGTTGGAGGGCTTCCTACAACAAACCGCCAGAGCCCCCTCACACAACTCTTTTCGTTGGTCTGGGGGCTGCAAGACGGCACTGGGTTGGATCTCAGGGCCTGCACTCTGAGAACCACAGAAGATGCAGAAGCCTTTCTCCCTCCCCCGCTGGGCCCTGAGTCCTCCAGGGTGTCCTCTGAGGGCCCTGTTGGAGTCTGGTCAGCATTTTTTCTCCAGTAAGAATGTGAGCATCTTGAAGTCAAGACCCTGGGGAGCAGCTCCATATTCTTATTTTCTAGAATGATACCTTACCGACAAGTGAATGTCGATCAAATCAGGTTTCTAGCTTTCTTCCTGAAAATTGCCAAGATTTGTAATCCTTTCACTTTGCTCTTTTCCAAATGGCAGTGAAGTGGATCAGGTTCTTCTGCTTCAGCAATGGTATTATGTGAAACTTTGTTTTTATAATCACTTGCATTTAAAGAGCAGCCAAGATGTAGCTTGGGAGCAGTAGCACCAACAGTCTCAGAGGAAGATGTGGGTGCTCACCCTGAGTTGGATTTGGAAGGCTGGATTAGGAATGAAGCTGGGGGAACGAGGGGTGGTGGGGCGTGAGGGAGGAGTCCGGGCCATGGGAAATTATAAAGGATGCAGTTTCAGGGTGGTGGTCATTAGCCTCTCAGAAGGATTTAGGGGCCCTCTAATTATAGGATCTGCTCACTTCAAGGATTTTATAGCCTTAGTGTTGTGGGGAGTGGGGGTAGTGAAGACGAGGATATCCACAGGAACCAAAGTGACAGATTCTGTCATTTTCACTTGAGGTGGGATGGGACAGTATGCAGCTGCCCAGTCGTCTGTGGTGTCCCGGTGTCAGGGTGCACACGCTGGGAGAGGCTGCCTGCACTACCACATTAGCTCCCAACTGCTGGAGGAAAGCCCTTTTCATATTTTGGACATCTATGTACCCAGTAAATTCTGTTCTAACCACGTTATTCGTCATTTGTTCTATATATAAACTCCTTCTACAGTGGCCGGCCTTTCCATACTGTATGCAACATAATGAGGTAACCCTAGGCTTTCAGACTGCCAGGGGGCATTCTTTGGGCAACTAGTCTCAAACTGTAGTTAGAGACAGAAAGTCGAGGCCCAGAGAGGGGGTTGTCCAAGGGCCTGGAGGCCACTGGCCATTGCAGACTCTCCTCAGGCAAGGCTGTCCCCTTCCCTGTGGAATGTGCTCACCAGGGGGGAAATGTCGATGGTAGGACTGCTCAGGGTTTCTGTCCTGACTCCTCATTCCTGGGGCTGCCACCAGCTGGCCCTCCTCCCTGTCATGGCTGTGGGACTATTAAACACCCCAAAAGTCAGGGAGTGGACAGAACTTCCATTTCTCCCAGACTGGCTGGAACGCACTGTTCCAGGGACCTCTTCTTCATGGGGCGTGTGTGTGTCAGTAGTTTTTCATTCTGCAGAGGGGGAATTGGGTTTCTAGGAATGTGCTTGTGGTCTGCAGCCTCAGACATTTTACTAGTTCCCTGGAGTTCATTGTGATGGGATTTACCTTCACCAAACACTGACCAGAGCAAGGAGATAAATGCTTCCCTAGGAGACAGAGCAGCTAACATTTTCAAACATAGAAAACATTATTTCAGAAGAAAACCATTGCTTGGGACTTCCCTGGTGGTCCAGTGGTTAAGTTTCTGCGCTTCCACTTCAGGGGGCGCGGGTTTGATCCCTGGTCGGGGAACTAAGATCCCGCATGCTGTGCGGCACAGCCAAAAAAAACCATTGCTTTTCTAAAGAGAAATTGAATATACTCATGTGCATCTGAAACTTTGCATGATGATACCCTAATAGTATAAATATCTATTTTTCCAGAAGTTCTTCCATTCTATTTCTTAATATTTTTTGTTTTTTCTTTCCTTTTTTCCTTTTTTATTTATTTATGTTTGGTGTCTTAAAACAGCAAATAATATCTTACAGTTCTAGAGGTCACAACCAAAGTGGGTCTCACTGGGCTAAAATCACGGTATCAGCAGGGCCAGGGAGAATGTTTCTTCTGGAGGCTCCAGGGAGAGTTTCCTGCCTTTTCCAGCATCTGTAGGTGCTGCATTCCATGGCTCATGGCCCTTCCTCCATCATCAAAGCTGGCAATGGCCGATGGAGTCCTGCTGTACCTCATGTGTGAAACCTGCTCCTCTGCCTTCCTTTCTACATGAGAGGGTCCTGTGATGACATTGGGCCCATCTGAATAATCCAGGGTAACAGGCTTGGCCTGAAGTTAGCAGACAGCCAACCTACCCCCTCCTGCCGTGTAACGTACCACATTCATAGGTGTGGTGGGCAGGAGTGCACAGCTCTGGAAACACAAAGCCTTTAGATGTTTTTGCCATCTTTTTTATCTTTATGATCTTTGTGACTAAATAGGAAATAAAATGTCATTTCATACTGTCATTCAATTAAAAACGTTTTATAAACAGAGTTAGTACCTGATTCATCTTTGTTTCTAAGAACATGGGCATACCTTAACTTTGTTAAATTAAGGTATCTTTTTTCTTTTAGTTTTCATGAAAAAGTCCAAAACAAACCTTTTTTAAAAAAATTTGCTTACTTACCTTTTCCTGGTATCAACTGTTCTTGGATAGAAAATATTCCTACACTTCATTCCATGTGTCTTTCACCAGACATGTCCCTCAGCAGTCAGGGATACCATTGTCCTCCCTTTCAGAGCTTACCTTGGCTTTTTGCAGTGGTCTCAGGTGCTTGGGGCTACATTCATCCAGCACAGCCTCCCGGTGCCTGGTGTTGAAAGAAAGGAAGCATCTGTGGCCCAGGGCTTCTCTGTGCTGTGCTCACATGAGCAGGTTGCAGACATCCCAGAAGTAATGGAAGGCTGTCAGACGCTCTTTTACCTAGCCAGGTTGAAGCAGCTGAGTTATATTTCAACAACTGAAAGGGAGATCCAGGGCTTGATTCTCAGACCACCAAAGTCTTGGGGCCAAGGAATCACAAATTGATAATAATCAGGCCCTTAGAAGGGAAACATCACCTGGAGTTTCTGGGCCTGTGTTTAGAATTAGTGTATTGACATGTGTGCTCGTCTTCTTAGGTCCGGGCCCACCAGCTGGTCTTGCCACCGTGTGATGTGGTGATCAAGGCTGTGGCTGACTACGTTCGCAACATCCAGGATACCTCGGACTTGGATGCCATAGCTAAAGATGTTTTCCAGCATTCTCAGGTACAAATACAAGCTCCTGGGTAGCGCTTTGTGCTATGGTGTGTGCTGGGTTTGGAAGGGGTTTGAGAGGCACACACCAGCCGTGTCCAGGAGTGCTTGCCCAGCTGTCAGGCCTCTGCCAGCCAGGAGGGCTGGCACCTCACCTAGCTCCTCCAGCCTCCCCTCCGGCCTGCACAGAGGAGGGAATGAAGTAGATGAATGGTAAGGTCTCTGCTGCTCCTAGATTTGCCATCATAATTTACTGGGATTTCTACTAAGAAGACAGATGAATCAAATGGAATTGTGGACCTCTGATTTGTCCATCCCTTCAGGTGATGATCAGGGATTTCTTCTTCCTTTTTTGGAAAGTAAGGATGTGAGGGGGGTCAGGGTTAGTAGAAGAGGTGAAGTTTGCGTGACTTCCTGTTTGCTCTCTGAAGAACTAAAACTGCTCCCCCACTTGCTGGAGATGAAAAGTAAAACCTTTCTGGGTAGCACCAGAGACCTGGCCAAGGAAAAGTTGGAGGACTGCATCCCAGAACTCAGGTCTCCTGACTGCCATGTCAGACTCTGATAAGTACATTGCTCTAAGAGAATGAATGTTCGATTTGTTTCTTTAATGATAATCTGTTGATTTTCCTTGAAGATTTTAATGTCATTTCTGAACTCTCATTTAGCTTGAAAGGCTGAAGATTATTATACATGTGCTGAATTATAAAAATATATTAATACACATGACCAGTGGCATACTGATTTACAAAGGTTTTCCTGCATTTATTTCAGTCTAGAACAGATGACAAAGTTATTCGATTTAAGAGAGCAATTGGATATTATTCAGCGACTAGTAAGCCTATGGCATTTCACCCACCACATTACTTAGGTAAGTAACTCAAAGCCTCTGTGATAGATGCTGATCATGCAATAACCAAAGAGATTTAAATATTCACCGAGTAATCTTGTTGGTTTATTCTTTTGAATTGAGATTTCTATAGTTACACAAATAAGTATAGCAGAACTTCCTGGGCAGACTCAGTGGTAATTCCTGAAAGTGTTGAAGAGCAAGAGAAAACTTATGAGAGTGGAGGAGAAGAGCAGGCAGCCATGAGGACCAAGGCTAGCAGATGATGGTGATGCTGAAATCTCTGTCTGTGAGGTGTCCTCTTGCAGAGAGCACCAAGGACATAGAAGACCCTCTGGATCTATAAGTGCCTTCATAAATGCAGTGGATTTGTGTCTCCTCTTGTTGCCTTTTTGTTCTGCCTTTTTGGCAGAATATCAAATTTCACTCAGAGATTTGAAATTGGGGAATAAAAAACAATTATAAACTGTTTGCCTGAAGGCTGCTTGATAGTGAATATCTCATGGGAGGTTGTAAAGCACTAACCCTAAATACCAACCTCCTTCCTGAGTGAGATTGCCTTTCTTAGGCTCCAGAGCAGTAAAGCTATGAGAAATCATATTGCCAACCGTTGTTTCAGTTGTGCTTATTTCATATAATGAAAGAAGTCATGTTCCTGAGATTGTCTGTAGTGACATTCTAGTCCTCATACGACAGTTGTACTTTAAACATTCATTATAGTATACTTGGGACTAGAACATTTAAAGAGAAGGAAAATGTGGGGAGAGAAAGGACAGAGAAAGACACTTGACTTAACATTTGGCATTTATCTGAGCTGATAACAGTTTGGAAGATGCTCTGAAGAGGAAGGTGAGTTTTAAATTAGGTTTAAGTTTGAACTTCTTAAAAATATTTACTGTTCTATAAAGTGCTTTCATGTTCTTATTAAATCATCAAAGGACATTATGAGGTAAGTATTTTATAAATGAAGTCAATACTCTTAGAATTCACTTTCACTCAGTGGTTTATGGACAACAGTGATGTTAATTGGTAAAGAATTTGGGGTATTTAGGGTGATGTTTTCAAGCAGGTTAATGTAGGTGATAACTACCTACAAATCCTTCTATAAAGCATTTCGCATTGCTTCTGACTGTTGCGGTAATCTGAATTGTACAGCAAGGGACTTAACAAAGCACAGTCACAGAATTACAACAGGGCAGGAAGTTTGGGGCAGTGTAGAGTTCAGTGTATGACCTGGAATATTGGGATGAAATTGAGAGAGGTTGAGGCAAGATTGGGAAAGAAGGTTTATTTCAGGTTAGATACACATAATTTGGAGCCAGCAGAAACAGATTAATGTAAAAATCACTTTTATTGTTTTTTTTTCTGATAAGTATAAAGAAATAAAAGTATCTGGAGAAAGTGCTCATTGATTTCATCTATATGTGCTGTTAGGGACCCACTAAATGGAGAGTGATGACTGAAACGGAAATCAAGAGCGTAGAAGAGGCAACACTGAGTTGGGGAAATACTTTCTTGGCATCCCAAGTGAGAACCTAAGACATATTTTCCACAAAAATATTCTTATAAGTAATAGGTAGGTCATAAGTGGTCTTTTCCAACCATAGTTCATTATATTATTCTACAGGAAAACACATTCAGAATTTTGAAGAACCAATATTGGAAAATAACTTTCTTATTCATTAGACCCTGTCTGTATTAATCATTTTAGAAACTGGAATATGTGTAGAGTTTTGAAGAAATCTTACAGAAAAATGGGGAGAGTTGACTCTACCCAGAGGTTTCTAAATCTGGCTGGAATTTTAGGTTCTACCACAGAACAGTTTTCAGAAGCCTAATTAGCCTCAGGGTTCTGTATTTTCAAAAGAAAAACCTTCCTGGCCAGACCCCATGTGGACTGGCGTTGGGGGGTGACTGCTGTGTCTTCCATGCTTTTCCTTCTGAGTTTGTGGTTCTCTGCAGCATTGAGAAAAAACCTCAGATCTCCATACTGTTATTGGATGGTGTGGAATTTACAAAGGAAGTGCACATGCTCCCTGTCCCGTTGCTGGGAGGCCTGGTCTGCATAGTGCGTGGTCTTTTTCAGGGTGGAAAAAGAATTTTTTCCAGCCCATGCTGTTTTTGTACTATGAACTCCCAGAAATTATCTATATTATATAACATATTATAGATTATGGATATTTAATATATAATACCTATCTGTATATATGTATATTTCTGAATTATCTACTAGATAGATTTTTTAAATGTTACAGGTGAGATTAATATTATTTTTCAAGCATTTACTGTATCAGAAACACTGTGTTGGGAATGGGGGATCTAGATATGATTATAATTTTTTCCTTTCCATCATAGCACTTAATGTCCACCATCTCCAGAGAATCTGCAGTCTAAATGTAAGATATGTCAGAATTGAGTTGTCAGCAATATTTGGCTTCCTGGTTGAACAAGTAGTTCTTAAACCTTAGCTGTGCTCCAAAATCATTGGCAGAATTTAAAAATAACAAATAGCAGATGTTAGAGGCCCGCCTCAGGTCTGTGAACGTGGACTCTGTAGGCGTGAACTAATCCTAGTGTATTTGTGGAAAGCTGTGCAAATAAAACAGAGGCCTTGTTAGTCTGAAGAAGCATGCACTGTGTCCTCTTGGCCTTCCTCAGTGAAAAATAGATGAGCTCTCACTGCACACCTACTAGAATAGCTTAAGATCCGGAACACTGTCACCACCAAATGCTGGTGAGGATGTGGAACACAGAAATTCTCATTTCTTGCTCGTGGGAATACAAAATGTTATAGCCACTCTGAAGACAGTTCAGCAGTTTCTTACAAAACCAAACATACTCTTACCACAAGATCCAGTAATCCTGCTCCTTGGTATTTACCCAAAGGAGTTGAATACTTATGTTCACACAGAAACCTGCACATGGATGTTTATAGTAGCTTTAGTCATTATTGCCAAAACATGGAAGTAACCAAGATATCCTTCACCAGGTGAATGAATAAATAAACTGCTACATCCAGACAATGGAATATTATTCAGTGCTGAAAAGAAATTGGCTATTAAGCCATGAAAACCCATGGAGAAACCTTTAATGTACATTACTAAGTGAAAGAAGCCAATCTGAAAATGCTACATACTGTATGGTTCCAACTATATGACATGCTGGAAAAGGCAAAACTACGGAGACATTAAGATGATCAGGGGTTCCAGGGTTTGAGGGTGAGAGAGGAATAAATAGGCAAAGCATGGGATTTTTAGAGCAGTGAAAATATTCCTTATGATACTATAATGCTGGATTTATGTCCTTGTAAGCTTGTCCAAACCTATAGAATACACAACACCAAGAGGGAATCCTACTGTGAACTATAGACTTTAGTTAATAGTAAGGCATCAACATTGGATCATCAGTTGTAACAAATGTAGCACACTAATGCAAGGTGTATACTTTCTGCTTATGTTTTCTGTAAAGCCGAACTGCTCAAAAAATAGTCTTAATTTTTTGAGAAACGTAAATGAGCCTTTGATGTATTCACTTCCTGCCAGGCACTATGCTGAGTGTTGGACAGGGCGGTAGACAAGACAGATGTCATCCTTGCCCTTGTAGGTGATTGAGACGAGGAATCATACAGGAATGTGAACAGGAAGGTCACAGAAGACCAACCCGGTTAAAACAGTACTTGATTAAACCAGTGTTTAGTTCTGCTCAGTTAAATTAATGTTTAGGTGAGGTTTGAGTGTAGAGTAGGAATTTAGCAAGACGACGATAGAGAGGAAGTATATGTGCAGAGGAGACAGAATGTGTAAAGGTCCTGAGGTGAGAGGACAGGATGTAGAAGAAACAGAAGAATGTGGTTGGAGCACAGGAAAGCAAGGGAAGGAATGGTCAGGTGATGCTTGTCGGGCCATGCATGGCCTTAGATTTTTAGACTTACACTTTGGACCACGAAAGCTCACTGAAAGATTTTTTTCATTGTAAAAACTTAAATTATTTTGAAACTATCATACACACAGTATATTTGTACAGTAAATTATTTTGAAACTCTCACACACAGTATATTTGTACAGTAAATTATTTTTAAACTATCATACACACAGTATATTTGTACAGTAAATAAAACAAACATCAGTGGAATATTACTAGTATCAGAGCCCTATCCCTGTCTCTTCCTGGTCATGTTCCCCTGTACTCCGGCACCCTGAATTTTGTATTAATGGTCCCCTTGCTTTTCTTTATTGTGTGTGTACCCTGAGTACTAATTGGAGCAGCGGAAGTAGGTCGGATGCCCTGGGGAGGTTTTCTGTGGCGGGCCCTCTGTATGGAGGTCTTGAGATGGTGTACCTCAGATCAGGGAAAGGAGGTGGAGCTGGGGGCACAGGGAGAGCAGTGCAGCAGCCAGAATAGGAGTCGTGGCAAGAACAATTGTCAGCAGAGGTGAGGGGGAGACTTCTGTGGCACTCACAGCTCCCAGACCCCGTGCAGGTGCGGGTGCCTGCGTGATCCTCAACGAGGTGCAAGGGATCCTAGGAAAAATAGTTTTTTAGCTTTGCGGCTTCTTCTGTGCTGTAAAATATGGAAGAGGGTGGGGTAGGTGGCCAGCACCAGTCCTCCAAATCCACCTCCAATTGCTTCCATAAAGGGTGGGGCTTGAAATGGGAGGGAACTTTGAACATGCTTAAATTTTAGGTGGATGATGAAAGCTGAGAGGGGGCTATGAAGGGAGAAGGAAGGTTGGAGGTAATAGTGACCCCCGGTCCCTTGGAGCACAGAGGTGTAGGGGTCTGGTGGGGACCAAGGGAGCCCTCAGGGCAGCAGGCCAGCATGAACAAATAATAGAGAATTGTGCAAAGAGAACCATATTGAAATAGGAGTTGTCACCGCCAAAGCAAAGAACAAATTCTACATAGTGACCACAAAGAAAGGACCTCTGGCTATAGAAACTTCCTAGGTGCTGGCAGAGAGGCCCCATGGGTGTTTTATCTGGACGGGCTTGCCCAGGTCAGGGGCCTGCATCAGCCTGTGTCCTGACAGGCCCCCAAGGCTGGCCACGTTCTACCTGACTGGGTCAGAGGATCCTGATTCACAAAATGCCAGATGGCAAACTTCAGTGCCAACCGCTGGTGACCCATCTACAAGAGAACATAAATGCCTACTGTCTTAACAGGAACAATTAGACTCCGTAGTTGGTGCTCCTGGACCACAGCTCTTGGGACCAGGGCTCAGAGAGGTGCATCTTCAAGTGTAAGGGAGAAGCAAGGACCAGTCAGTGGGCCCTCATTCTGAGCCATGGCTTTACCGGAAGGCATCACTTTCTGGTGTCTTGAGAAGGCGGGTTCCTGAGGCTACACAGTCTGCACAGTGCTCACCAAACTGTTCTGTTGATTGTTGCTGGGCTTCTAGGTTGTGTTGACAAGTCTTTTTGAAAATACATCTCTACCTCCCCAACAACACACACTCCCAGCATGAGAGGGGATGGTCAGGAAATGTCCCCCCTGAACATGAAGACACAGTCTGTGAAGAAGGATGTGGCACCTGCTGGGCTTCCTCAGCTGATGAGAAGAGGCTGTTAGGTCTCCAGGACCCAAGGTCACTCATTTGGGTCCACTGTGGGACACAGAGGTCATGCAGAGTCCATAGTGTGACCTGCCCAGAATAGAGGGCGATGGCATGTACACATGTGTCTGGGGAGCAGAAGTGAGAGAGATCAGAACGCTGCCCGCGCTGCTCCTGTTGCTCGAACTGTTGAACTCCTCAGCGTCACTGCTACCCTACGCCAGGTGACATGGCCCTCAGGACCTCGTCCACCTGCCATCGTCCATGCGCCCAGGCTCACTATGCAGGGGTGGCACAGGCCTCCTGCTGCAAGTGCTGGCTGTAGCCAGGCCGCAGGACCCATAGTGGGCCTGACCGTACATACTATAAGGCAACTTGCCCTGTTCCCACCCAACAGTGTGCCTTTGGAGCTTCCCTGTAACTTCACAAAGGTTTGCCTTAGTATTTTTTTTTTTTTTTTTTGCCTTAGTATTTTTAAAGCTTGTCTAATGTTCCACAGTGGGGATGTGCTGTAATCTACTTAACCATGTTCTGTAGTCATCACTAGAATATTTTTAGTTTTTCTACTGTTATAATGATCACTTTAAAAAACTTTTGTCACCAAGTATATGATATTATACTGTTGCTCTACTCTACTAATAAGTTTTTGAAATTTGGCAAGTTATATAATATTCATTCTTATAGTTTTGATTATTAAACCCACTCTTTCCAAGGTTTTTGCTTAAATTTTCTTATTATGGAAAGCTTTAAATGTAACTGAAAAATACAAAGGATAGTATCATGAGCATTAGGGTACCCACTAAACAGGTTTAACAAATGTCTTTAAAGAAATACATTAGGCTTTTTTTTTTTTTTTTTTGCGGTACGTGGGCCTCTCACTGTTGTGACCTCTCCCATTGCGGAGCACAGGCTCCGGACGCGCAGGCTCAGCGGCCATGGCTCACGGGCCCAGCCGCTCCACGGCATGCGGGATCTTCCCGGACCGGGGCACGAACCCGTGTCCCCTGCATCAGCAGGCGGACTCTCAACCACTGCGCCACCGGGGAAGCCCTACATTAGGCTTTTCTAAAAGTCATGTCTGTCCCCCTCTAATGGTTTTTATAGTTCCTTACCTCATATATGGAATAATAAGTCATAGTGTTTTGATTTTTAATTAAATGCTGTATTGTACCTGTCATTCTGTACTTGCTGTTTTTGAGATGTGTGCATGTTCATCTTTTTTAATTTTTATCTTTTTAAAGCTAATGCAAATGGCATTGATGTCAAGCCCCCAGGGGTCTGACAGAATAGATGCTGCCAAAGAGAAGCTAAGATGCTATCATGTTAAATAGGAAGTCCACTTATTCTTTCTCCTTGATTCCTAGGTAGATAGTGGATCCTCTCAGTCTGTTCCTGTGACCTTTCATTCAGTTTTTAGTCAGTTTATTTCAGTTGATGTGGTATGCAGTGCTATAGGTTGTCTGGTCTTAAGGGTTTTTGAAAGGTCATTTTTTTAAAAAACCTGAAAATTGGTCATTTTAGAAGAACTGAAAATACATCTCCTTTCAGTTGCTGTCTGGTTTAAAAGACTGCAAGGTGTGTCTTCCTGAGATGGGCACAGCTTGTCATCAGGTCTGTTGGTGGCTTCTCAGTATTCAGTGACAGAAGGGGACTGCTAGTTCAGTTTATCAGTGACTTCCAAATAAAGGCCTTTAGACTTTTCTTTTAGGTTGTGCTTTTTAGAATTCACAGATGGACAGAAACTGCTTTGTCTTGATTTATCATAGACTTATAAAACCATGTAGGTGGCTGAATGAAATTTAAGAGTTCTTTTCTTTTGCTACTTAACGCCTACGATTCAAACCTGATTAAGTGAACTCAGGAATTTAATAGGTTTGGATAAAATTTGGGATAAGTTTCTCACTATTCAGACTCTTGCTCTTCTAGACTCAGGTGTCACGTGGATTTGAGTAATACTGTATCCTTTGAGGTCCACATGTGCTATCCAAACTCAAGGACAGAAGAGATTTGGATAACCAGGGATGCTGTGTAAGCACCAGGATACCTCCTGACCGTGGTATATTCCTACACCAACCGTCAAGCAGTCAAAGCAGCCCTTGTCATTGTTGAACAGCTCTAGTTCTCAGAAAGGTCTTATTTATTGATGTATTAACCTGAAATGTGCTTCCCTAGGTTAAGTTTTTTCATTGCTCATAATTCTTTCAGGTGCCTACTTGCTTTATTCATGATCTTACTTTAATTTGCCCTACACTTAGCCTTCCATTGTGAGGGCTTCTCTCCTGGACAGTGGCCTCTAACTCTTCCTGTGGGGCCTTGCCAGTAAGTACTGTGGCTCCAGGTAGGCATCAGCTGCCCCAGCTCTGAGCTCTTGGGAGTTGGTACTCACTAGAAACTGACAAGTTTCAGTCCTCTAAGAGCTGGGATGATTTCTGTCTCCTCCTTCCCAAAAGCGCCCATGCCTCCTTGGCTGTGCGCGGCCTACCAGGCTTCATAGGCCACACCAGTGTCCTGTTGGTTCCCGCTGTCCCCCACACTAGCTTGCCTTCGGAAGCTATTCGTTTGGGAGAGGATGAAAACAAATTACGTAAAATTCTCCATATAACTTTGTACCTTAAGTTCTGTAGAATATTGGTATTGAGTAAATATGTCAACATGGTTAACATAGTTTGAAAATTTTGCTTTGATTTTTTGCAAGCATTGAAAACTAGTTTGGTGGTAGGGAATATATTGGTTTATTTATTCTTTAAATTTTCAAAGCTATGTTTTTTGTGCAACACTTAAATCATGCATCAGCACCCATCTAAATTATAGAATTAAAAAAATATTACTTTGTTACTATTGTTTGCTTAATGTAACATCTTCACAGTAACATGCCCAGTAATAGATGAATATTTGTTAGGTAGGGGTAGGGGTGACTAGTTCTCAGTAGAGTTTTTTGGTTAACACCATTCCTTCTTTTAATCTTATTTTAATTTAGAGAAAAGCTGGTTAGCTTCATACAGGCACAGTAAGTAATTCAAGGGAGTGGATACTGCACAGAGTGTCTTATCTATGAGAGTTCACAGCTAACTAAGCACAGCCGTAAGGGCTGCAATGCATGCTTTCTTTCTCTTATTCTCAAAGTCTTTAATATTTAAATATTTTTTAATTATGAAAATATTTTTCAAATACTAATTAAATACTTCTTTCCCTTTCGTCTGTCTTCATTCTGCATACTTTTCTAACAAAGGCCTACCTCTCTTAGCAAGTATTTGTGAAAGGAAGAGAATGAGAAACTGGTGGTGTTAATCTCCACTCTGAACTGGTGTCAATCCTGAGAAAGATGTCCTTGTCACGCAGAAGACAGACAATGACTCTGCTTAGCTGCACGAGGGCACTGAGAACAAGAACTGATTTATAAGAAGGCATGCAGTATGCAGAGGCAGGCCCTCGCTTATTAGGCATTTCTGCAGCCATCAGAGAAATGTAGACAAATTAATTCGCTTAATAGACTAGGTTATGATAGAATAGTAACTAGTCCTGTGGGTTCTCAAAGGTTTATTTGAGGTCAGTGATTGAAATATGATTTTAGAAAATGTTCTTTCCTTGGAAATCTTTGCTCTTAAGTTATAGTTTTGTGTGTGTTTTTGTTTTGGGGGGTTTCTTTCTTTTTGTTTTTTCTTGTTTTTTTTTTTTTTAAGGAAAGTTTGTGCTTTCAGGAATTTTGTAGCATATAATGGCCAAAAATAGAGTGAAACATAAATGTTCATCTTCACTTGGATGCTGCTGCATAATTGAAGAGTCCAGTCTCTCATTCTTATTACTCTGAAGTTCAGTATGGCAGGTCAGCTACAAGGGATTGTATACTAGACTTTTTACAGTGATTTAAGCTACAGCATTAGAGCTTAAGTGGATTTCATAATACTCTTTCACGCAAAATCTGGCTAAAATTCAGAATCACCTGAGAAGGGACTTTCAGTTACGGCATCACGTATCTCACACTCAGAGGTTCATAACTCATGGACTTACTGTTTGATCAGGAATGTCTCCTTGTGTGTGTGAGTGCAGGCAAATGTGCACGTGTGTCTGTGTGGTGAACATTTGTGTGTATGTGAGCGTGTGGACAAGTGTGTAGATGGGACACCAGCCCCACATGCACATGTGCCAGCATCACCATTCCCAGCTATTTGTCCCACAGCCATCTCTGTTCAGTGGAAAGTGGAAGCTGGGCCAAGCTTTCTGTTCGTGCGAGCTATGGCATTTCCGACTTGAGCACCAGGCGCTTGAGATGGGATCTTCCAACAGATCATGGCTTCTGAGGCTCATGAGTCTTGTGGGGTAGTAAGAAGTGAGCAACGGCCCAAGCCTCAGTGCTCCCAGTGTCCTTGCGGCCCAGGACTGGATTGGCTCAGGGAGCCTCAGGTTAGGAATCAGTGGGAGTTTCCTTTCAGAGAATGAGACGGAGGGTTTGGGGCACTTTATTATTTTTTTTAGTTAAATTAAATGTGTGTTTATTTTTCTTGACAAGTTGGTAGTGGTTTATGGGTTGTGTGTTTCTCACCTGATGTCCCTCAGGTTTTGAAGTTAGAAAAGCACTCTTCCTGATAAATGATGTTCGCGTTGAGGTAGCTCTAGGCTTGGTTTTGTTCTGTTTTTAAAAGAAACCTAAGGAAGAGACGGTGTGGCCGTGGGGGCACCAGTAGGGTCTGTTGTGTGTTCTCACTGGGTATATTTTCTCTGTGTCTCCTGCAGTCTGAGTCCTGATGACACCCCCGGGTCTTGTAGTAGCCCTGGGCTGGCCCTCACAGCCTGTCCTCTCAGGCACGCCACACCTAACTGTTCAGCAAGTGAACAAAGCCCTGAAGAGTCTTCTCATTTTTATCACATTAGTAAATCATGATATTTTGAAGTGTCTTTGACATGAAGGCCACACTCATCCCCCATCACCGCATGCTGGGGGCATTGCCGTGCTGGCCTTGCTTGTGCTGAGCCCCACCTCTCCTCAGACCCGCAAGGAGACTGAGTGTTGTGGATATGGAGGTTTCTGAACCTTGGGCTGAGTTGATTGCTTTATGTCATGTCTTTAAGCTGACATGGGACCCACTCCTGCCTGACGTTGTGTTTGGGGCCGCTTCTCTATGTGGCTTCCGTTCTGTGTTTCACTGTTACAAGTTAGCACGAGGATAATGAAGGACAAATGCCAGCATACATCAGAACAGGTTTTATAAAGTCATTTTCTAAGGGAGCACAAAATCCCAAGTTTTACTGACCCCGCAGTGTATGTATAATGCATGGTGTAACCTGATCATGGTTTCCTTAACAATGAAAACAAACCAAAAGTATAGGCAGTGACTACCACACTTCACTTTTTGTATTTAAAAGTGTGCTAGTAGCTACGAACCTAATTTTAGTTTAAATAGAAAAATTCCATTGTTTCACGTATGGAAGGAGAAGTGCTGTGTCCTTCTTTTGTTCCTTTAGTGCTTAGAGTACTACAGGGCTTCCAGCTTTGTCAGCAGTGAGCAGAGAGAGAATAAGAACACCTGTTAAGTTAAAGACAGAGACAAGCCAGGCATTCAAAGAAATGGACAAAAGCAAAAAGACCATCAGACATTAATTGAAAACTCTTGAAAGTTAGAATTCTAGCCCCAGTGTATAAAATTGGTCATCATAAGATTAAGTATTTTTAATGTTCAACATGAATTTCTGAAGGTTTCTGGGAAGTGGGGCCAGTGGTGTGCTGGCACCTGAGGAGGTGCAAGACAGGTGGAGATGTGTGCTAGCCACCGCTCTGTCCTGGGGAATGTCCTTCTGCTCACAGTTGTTTTATTGTTTTCTTTCCGTATTGATGAAACAGCCAGACCAAATCCGTTTGGAATGCCTGGGATAGTGCCACCGTATGTCCCCCCCCAGATGCTCAACATTCCACAGACCTCTCTGCAAGCAAAGCCTGTGGTAAGGCCTTTCCTTTCCTTCCTCAGCTGGTCTGCCCAGCCTTGGTGTGGGACAGCTGCCTTGAAAGCTGCATATGCATCAGATCTTAATGAATGCTAAAATAATTTCTTAAACTCAGGATATGTGAAGCACCTGCTTCACAGTGTTTGTTGAATTAAAACTTAGCCAAGGCCGGATTATGCTTATGTGTTCCGGGCCATGCAGGCAGTGTGTATGCATGTGTGATCTATACCCTCTGTTTCAGGCCCCCCAGGTGCCCAGCCCAGGTGCTCCGGGCCAGGGTCCACACCCATACAGCCTCGCTGAGCCGGCTCTCACCTTGGAAACCAGCGGAAAGAATCTGACTGAGCAGAACTACAGTAACATTCCTCATGAAGGAAAGCATACCCCACTGTATGAACGGTCCTCCCCGATCAACCCAGCTCCAAGCGGCAGTCCCAATCACGTGGACTCAGCGTACTTTCCTGGTTCTTCTACGTCATCATCTTCAGACAATGATGAAGGCAGTGGAGGAGCTGCAAAGTGAGTGGTGTATGGAGTAGTTGGTGCTTCCCAGAAGTGTAGCAGCTTCTTAAGTAGCTTGTAGTCCCGAGGGAAGCCACCTTCTGGCTGGCCAGCCCACGGCACCGATGGTTGTGCTCAAACATGCTGTTTGTTATAGGTAGGTGACAGTTACTCTGTGCTTGGACCAAGACTCCTCAGACCGAAAGAAAAGGTTGGATGTTTCCTCGAGGCTTCCAAGGTTGAAAATCTGTACTATGCCAGCCCAAAGCCTTGGTGTCCCCAACCCCCCCGCTCTTTTTGGGTAGAATTTTAGGAAAATTAGTTTGTGTGACCACCAAACATGGTTAAGTTATCTGGTCAAGTTCTGCCTGACCCTTACTCTCTTTTGGGCTGTGATTCCCCTAGTCCCACCCCCAGAAAGCATTTTAAGTTAGACTCCTGTGGCTTTCAGTCTCTTGGCTCCTGGATTGAGGGGGAATCAGAATTTCCTTTCCTCCTGAATTCAGCAACTTGAACCCCAACTCAGCAGCTCATAGGACTGTTCTTGAAATAACACTGTTCACCCAACCAAAACTATGGAAAGCTGCCAGACCCAGGTTGGAATTCTCCCTGTAGAAGGAGTATTTTAAACAATGTGTGTCCCTGAATAAATGCATTTTCAAATACTTAAATTTGTTAGAATCTGATCGAGAAGGTCTTAAAATTCACAGTCCTCCTCCTCCCCTTACATAATCTTATGTTTCTAAGAAACCTGATTTCAAAAAAAGAAAGAAGAAAGGAAAGGAAGAGTCGTTCTTTTCTTTACATCTGCATCTCTTTTTCCTCGTTTTGAACTCTGATTCTCAGTAAATGCCCATGGGCAGTTATTGCTCTGTCAGTTTCTGCTGTATGAAAATCTGAGACAGTTTCCAGTCTTCCTGCAAATTCTATGGGTGTGTCACCTGAAGCCAGAGATTCTTCCTCTTTTGTCCTCTTTTTCTCCATCTGTAAAATGGGCATTAAGTCTGCTGACCTTGGGCGGCAGTTACAGAGGAGTTTGCTGCCAGCCAGGGATGTGTGCTGTTGTGAAACAGAAGCATAAAATGCATAAATATTTACTTGTTGTATGTGCAATCCTAAAATTCTAAAATGAAGGAAAAAGTTGTAATTTAACATTCAGACTTTTAAATTAACCTTCTAGAAAGATAATATATTTAAGACCTACTGAATGAGAATTGCTTTGTTGGGGCTTAGAAATCTGCAAGTGTAAATGAGACCATGTGACTCTTCAGCACAGAGAAGTTTGAGAACAGCTGATAGATGTGTCAGGAGCCCTTTCACTCACTAGGGAACTATGAGTTTTCTTTTAATGATTGACTCATGTCAGCAAGACCAAGATATCTATAGGCAGGTTCATTTTAGTAAGAAGCATTCTTTCTAGACTCTGAAACACAGGTAGAAATAAGACACAGAGCCACTGTTTGTGGCTTGGAGTCCTGTGCAGGTGATGAGCGTTGTGAGCCAGGAGAGGCCCTGGTCTGGGGAGGTCCAGTGGTGATCCTCTTCCTTCGGGTAGGGATGCGGAGATAATGTAAGTTGCCTGCTTAATTTGGCAAGCTGCCCTGTTAGGATATGAGTTGAACTTGAGTGGATAAGATTGCATGAGAGCCCCTCCCTTTTCTTGTGCATACTCAACTCTGCCCTGTTCCCAAAGGTTCTGATCAGTGTTGCCTTCCCTGGAGCTTTTCCTTAATTTTAGTCATTTCTCCTACCTCTGAGCTCTGTAGCACTTAACTGTCTGTACCCCCAACTCAGGGCATTTTTACTATGTTTTTCTGGAGGAGCCTCTGGAAGGTGAACTCCATATGTGGGGATGGCATGGGCATCTCACCCTCTTGTGGTGTGAAATGTGGTAAGAAAGGCAGAGCACATCCACAATCTGGAATTGAAAGATTGCTAAGCCTGGATCGAGTTATGCGGCTTAGCAATGTTTTTTATTTCCTTAAATCTGTTTTTCCATTTATTGTAACAAATAAGAGATAGGAGTGTTAAAATTGAGAGGGAGGAGGGAAGGCAAAGGGGATAGGGAGCTTGTACCAGAGGCTTCAGGATCATAAGCCAGGCAGAGCAGGATCTGATTATGGGCATCCCTTACTTGTGGCGGGACGCTAAGAAGGGTAGTGTTCATGATTTCAGGGTGAGGATTCTGTTTGAATAAGTTACGTGTGTACACTTTGGAGGCCGCGCATAGGACAGAGAATTGCCCTCCTAGTTCAGAAACTAAGTAGGGGCAGTAGGTCAGGATTTGGTTTACCTTTGGTTTGGACTGAAATTGGGACTCCTGGATCTGCACTGTGCTCTCCGGATGGTCTTAAGGGAAAGAAATCATCCATTCATTTAGCCAAGAAACACCTGAGCACTTGCCATCTACCGTTGAGCATAGTGGCAGGCAGCGCAGACATGGCGTGCTGATGGAGGCCTGCAAAGAAGTGAGTAGACAAATGAACAGATAACCCAAGTGGTGAGTATGCGAGGCAGTCACCAGACAAGTTGGTCTGGAGGAGGGATTGCTTCCTGAGAGGCAGGATTCAAGCCGTGACGGAGCGGGGAGAGAGCTGGACGAGTGCGGGGTGGAGGAAGGGGAAGCCAGTGCGGCTGCGGTGTCGAGTGAGGTGGAGGCTGGGTGGCGTACACTCTGAATTCTGTTCTAAGAGTGATGGGAAACATCCACAGTATTTGCTTGGAATGGCCCTGGGGCTAGAAAGATCCCAGTGTTTCTTTGGAAATGAATTTGCTCCAATCTGGGTGCTCTTTGTCCTAGGGATGGGCAGGTGTCTGGGTGGCCAGGCCATTTGGCTGGGGGAATTACTGCACAGTTGAACTGAAGTGCCTCTGGTCGTACCACCTTCTGCAGATTGACTGTAGAAACACTTTTAATTGCCCTACCCTAAGACACCGACTTGTACAATAGAGAGGAGGGAGGCCTGCACCGGCCCTGGCTGGGTGTGCCCTTTCCTGTTCAGTTCCCTCAGGCATTTGCACTCCTTCCACCATATTCCCCGCAGTACTGGGAAATAATCCTGAATATGGGAGATCACAAAATAAATGGCCTCATTTCCCCAGTGGAAAAGCAGTAGCATTTTTTTTAAAGGATGGTGCTGACGGGTAATGGGGCCTGTTACAGAATAACCCTCCCCAAAATACCCCCCAAATAAGCCCCTCCCCCCAAAAACCACCCAGCTTCCTACAAATTAAAAAGATAACTGCTTTATATGGCAAAGAATATAAACTTGCAGTTCACAGAGGAAACACAGATGGTCAATAACACGAAAGAATGTTGTTCACTCTCACTAAAAAAAAAATCAAAGCCATGCAACTTAAAACATAACAAGGTACCTTTCTTTAACCTATAAAATTGGCAAACATTGGATTTCAAAGATAAAGTTCAGTGGGGGACATCAGTGGAGTTGGTGGGACACGAGGTTTAGGCTCTCCTGGCAGGTCCTCGGTCTCTGTGGTCACCATGACCCACAGGTGTCTGAGGGCTGTGGATCTTCCTCCTGGTAGGGTTTGCACCGTCTGTGTGCAAAGGTGGGTGTGGGGGAGCATTTAAGAGCAAAAGATCTGTGTATGCCCCAAATGCAGACAATAGAGACATTCCTTATAGGGAATACTATGGAGCCACTCCAAAGAATGTTCCGATGTGAAAGGAAGAACATGCTAAGGTGTCCTATGGAGGAGTTGCCAGGTGTGAAAGTGCCTCTTGGCTGGTCTTCAGGTTCAGATGGTGGCACCTTTGCTGTATGTGTGTATGTATGCACTCGGCAGGCCCTGTCCTTTATCTCCCTCCCTTTTTTTAATACCTTACCTGGCATTTTAGTCTCTTCAGCTGGGAGTGTTCAGGTGTCTTTCCCATCGCACTGCTGGAATGGACTTCCTGGGTTGTCGTTCTCTTGAAGTCAGCACATGTCCCTGCAGGGTTTGCAGGTCTGTGCCAGACAAGGAGTCTCAGGCTACGAGAGGCCCCCTGCACACAGCTATGGTGAGTTGGGTGTCCCGGCCAGGGCTGAAGCTATCCTGAGTCTCCTTGGTGGCTTCGCTTCTGTAGAAACGCAGCCTGCTGCTCATGCTGTGGTTCTTTGTGTGTCAAAGGGCATAGGCCGGTGCCTGGGCAGCTATTCCAGAGCAATTATTTTGAAGTAAAATAAGAAAGGAATGTGTTGCCTAACTAAATAACTTTTTTTTCCTATTCCTTTTCTTAGAGTATCATCAGCATGTACTTCTTTCTCTATTATTGGTTAAAATGTAAAAAACAAAACAAAACCAAACCTCAGGCTATATTCTTGTTTTTCTTTTCTTCTTTCCTGGTCTTTGTCAAATCTTTGTAATTCTGTTTTGGTTGAATTAAGAATTACAGTTGAATTCTTGTGGAGGTGTTTATATTATTTTCATAGATTTATTGGCTTTTAGAACTTGAGTCTGATCTGAGGTTGCTAATTTGCAGTTTTCAGTTATTTTGTATCTTCTTTCTAATTACCATTTCAATACACAGTTATAGAATTCAAACATTAGAAAATACAATATAGGAAATCCCCCATGATCCCACCTCTAGAGAGACAACTGTTTTCAAAAGATGGGTGAATATTCAAACACCTTATTTTTTACTGCATATACTAACATGGGGTTTTTACAATAGTGAGATCTTAGGGACAGCAACTTGCCTTTTTTCCTTTTTATACTGACTACACTTATGTAAGTATGTATTTTTATTTGTATGTATAAATGTAAATATGTATGTGTACACTGAATATTGCTTCAGTGTTTTTGCATGTCATTACTGACATTTTTAAATGGATATTTAGAAGTCCTATTAGGAGAGAAGACTAACTTGATTTTTCTCCACTTTGTGACTTCATTTGTATAGATTTGTTCTCTTTCCCTGTACATTTACGTACACATCGATTTTGAGGAATCGTGTCATGGCGGCATCTGTTGTATAAGCTTTGCATGCCCCCATGTGGTCCCTGTGGGACCAGATCTGGGCTGTAGAAGGTCGCTGTCAGTGCCTGAGAGACTGTTAACCAGTGCAGAGACCCAATGCTGTCAGGACCCAGTACCCCAACCTCCCATGGCTTGTCTTGCTAGATACCACTTGGGGTTATGTGACCTAGAGCTCCCTGGGCCCAATGTGCCCAATGTGAATGGGAGGGCTCTGGGTTGTTTGTGATTTAAATCAGTTGATGAGTAACCACAGTAAGCGACAGCTATCATTATTATTTAAAAACTAACTACGGGTCCAATAAAATACCAAAACATATGACTTCATTCTTAACGTAAAATACCTAAAGAATTTCATTTAGCGCCCTTGATCTGGTGTCCTAGGAAACATGCTTCTTCTAATGCATCTTTTCTCCTTTAAGTGGTATTGGTGTTCTACTCTGAGTCCTGTCAGGCTTCCTCTCCAAAGAAACTGTGTGGTTTGCGAAGACAATTACATGTTACCCTGCCCTAGGGTACCCAGTCCCAGGCAGGCTAAATACAGCTGCAGATTTTTCCTTTCAGATTGTTACGCTGTTGGGCCAGACAAATGGCTACTTTACATTTATATATTGATTTTTTAACATAAGCTAACATTTCTAGTATCTTCTCAGAAAAACGATTCTGAATTTTTATATTTGGTAAAAATTAATAATTATCTATGCCATCATAGGGAGAAGGTCTGTATTTGTTCTAGCCACCTACTGACCCATGTAGGCATTTTATGTCGAGCTCATCTGACTCAGGTGTCTCTGAACCTTCACTTGGGTGGGAAAAGCGTGAGAAGTCCTGACAAACATGAAAGAGTAGCATTCGGGACACGAGGCCCATCTGACTGCTGCACAGGAACAAGACCAGTACTTCTCTGTTACCAACTTTTTATGAAAGAATCTGAATGTGTGACGCTAGCTTAATTTGGGGCATAGGGAGACTGTACCTAGGGTGTTTGTATGTGATAATCTTGTGGCTTCCCTTATCAGGGAGCTCAAATCTTCACCCTCTGTAGTAGAAGCACCTGACTGCCAGGTCCCTTCCTCAGAATTCTTGGGGGTCTGTTGAATGAGAACAGGCTGTGGATCAAGTCTCCCTTCCATTCCCGAGTTGGGGAGCATATGGAAATGAAAATGTATGCACGCTTGTTGAAGCTTTACATGGTTTAACCGTATCTGTGACCTTACACACATACACTAGATAGTGCTACTGAAGATTTGATCTTTCATGTTTTGCTTCTTCCCTTTAGTTTTATTTGGCTTTTCTTTCTTTCCTATTGACAAGTAAGTCAGCTTGTGGTCAATGCTGTCTTCCTTTTCTGTTCCATAAAAACAAACCACACCCATGGCAGGGGGGGCATGTGACCGGCCAGACACTTTTACACTTGGTGTAAATGGACACCAGTCTATTTCCATCCTAGCATCACCAACCTGCTGACTACAAAAATGTGTAGGAGAGAATTCAGTGGTTAGGACAATTGGCTACTTTCAACCAGCTTTAGTGCAGAAAAAGCCCCAGGTGTCCTGGAATGCAGTGAGACCTTGCATCGCCTCCTGAGAGTCCACAGAACCTAGTGGTGTGATGCTGGCTTTTCTCCTTGCCACCAATCTGGTATGAGGGTATCTGGTATCTGGTATGAGGGTAGTTCTTTTCTGTTGATTGCCTGCTGCGTCATAAGTGCATCTTAATGGCTTTTTGGTAACAGCATGTGGTAATGTCTGGAATGGTGGGTCTGGGTTTGAATCCAGTCACTTTTGCTGTGGCTGTGAGTGGATTCCTTCTCTCTCAACCTCAATTTTACCAGCAGAGAGTTTTGCCTTGGGGTGAGCAGGAAAATTCAACTTGAGAACACATGCAGAATTCCCTGTGGCCTGCGTGGGTCTCAGCAGGTCTCCCCAGGGCGCCGCTGATGAAACTTCACGTCGATGTTAGCAGTTCCAAATGTGATTATGAGGTGGGAGCAGTTGTATAGAATGGAACCTAACTGAATATACAAATAATTCTGAAATCTCTAATCTGTCTTGTTCTTCAAAGCAAGGCATTTGTTATATTCAAATATTTTGTTTTCTTAAGTTGTAAAGTAATATAGTTATCCTATTGAAATATTCTGGACTTTAAAAAAATTGGCCATTGTCAAGATTATTTTCAGGCAGAATTTTAGATTTTATAGTATAGTACTAAAAGGTCTTATGAAGGACTTCCCTGGTGATGCAGTGATTAAGAATCCACCTGCCAATGCAGGGGATACGGGTTCGAGCCCTGGTCCAGGAAGATCCCACATGCCGCGGAGCAGCTAAGCCCGTGCACCACAACTACTGACCTGCGCTCTAGAGCCAGAGAGCCACAGCTACTGAAGTCCGCACGCCCTAGAGCCCACGCACCACAGCTACTGAGCCTGCATGCTGCAACTACTGAAGCCCGCGTGCCTAGAGCCCGTGCTCCGCAACGAGAGGCCTGCGCACCACAACGAAGAGTAACCCCCACTCGCCACAACGAGAGAAAGACCTCGTGCAGCAGTGAAGACCCAACACAGCCCAAAAAAAAAAAAAAAATTAAAATAAATAAATAAATAAAAATAAAAGGTCTTATGAGCATTTAGATTATGACATTATTTTTAGTTTGATAATCTATATAAAACAAAACTAAGATTTATAAATAAAAATTCTATGTCATCTCAAGTGGGACAAGCTTTCCACTTGAGTGGTAGTGTTGGTATGGTCTCCCCCCACCACACTGTACCCATATAAAACCCAGGTTTTATACCTTCTTTGCCATATACCTTTAGGCTACAGTTACGTGATTTATTCATTCACCTGTTGGACACCTGTTCAGTAGTGACTCTAAGGTCTTATTATCTTCATGGAGTTTATAATTGAATGATGAAAACAGACAGTAATTAGAATTAGTGCTGAATATGATGCATGCCATGAAGGAAACACAGAAATGAGAATAGCAAGGATGGGGTGGTCGGGGAAGGCTGCACCCAGTTGCAGCCAAGTCGTACAAGATGAGGCATCACATGTATACAAAAACATCAATCTGTTGTAAAGCGGGAGGGGTGGCAGTCCAGCAGGGCATGGAAGATAATTGCAGTCCATACACCTGACCAAGAACTTGTATCCAGAACATATAATTTCTTCCTATAAGTCCATAAGAACATTCTGTACATTCTCCACCTATTGTAGAATGTTTGAATAGGCACAACACAAAAGAAGATGTCACACATGGAGAGATGCTTATCTTCATCATTATCAGAGAAGTGCAAATTAGACTATGCTGAGATTCACCGCATTCCCTCCCAAAAGGCTAACACAAAAACAACAAAATACTAAGGGCATCAAGGGCAGGGATCTCCTGCAGGGCTGGATTACAGATCCAACTGTGGCATGCCCCCACAATGGGATGCATGCAGCACTGAGACCAAACCAGCACTGTGTACAATAGTATTGTTGAGCCAAAACTGGACACAAAAAGTGTACAATCACATGATTCTCTTTATATCGCGTTCAAAACCAGATAGAAGAAGTCTTTGCTGTTAGAAGTCAGAATAACCGTTGCCCTTGAGGAAGTGTCTGGAGCAGGTCAAGAAGGGGATCCTGGGATGTCAGCCCTGAGTCGATTTGGTTGCTTACATGGTGTGTTCAGTTTGTGGACATTCATTAAGCTGTTCACGTGTGCATTTTATTGATATGTTATACATAAATGTTTAAAATTGTAGGTAACAAATGTTACGTTTCTTTATAAAACATGTAAGTATCCAAATAATTTGTTCTAAAATTTCACAGAATAAAAGTCACCAACCTTTTAAGCAGCTCTGTACCACATTCTAATGGAATACTCACTTTGGATGTATGTATGACAAGATTGTGCACTGTTTCCCTATTTCACAGGTCCTGGCACAGTTATCACATAACATGTCCTGACCAGTAGACACTCAACAAATAATTGATTCACTAATCAATTTGTCCAGCTTCTTATCTACTCACTCATGTAGTAGCTGCTTTTCTCTTGGATTTTCAACAGGATGGATCACTGTGCTCTTGGAATACTTACATTTATTTTTATGCCTTCTCATCACTTGGGTTTCCTCTAGTTTTGCAAAGTTGTAGCCTGAGATTGCACACATGAGTAGCAAACTTGGACAGAACAGTGGTTTCTCTGAGTCCTCACTGAAGATAGGGAGCCTGGATGCTGCATAACTGGGCATCTGGGTGACCTTGTTTCATGTGGAGGTATTGGGGTATCCCATCCTGTGACTGGGATCAAGGAGCTAGAATTAGACTCCAAAATATCACAACGTGGGACACGATTCTTGGTTTAAGATGGGACAGGCTTCTCATCTCTCCTCTTTTTTGCAACTGCTTTTTTTTTTTTTTTTTAAATAGAACTAAAATGAAGTCGCTTGGAAGATAGAATTACCAAGTCTTAAAATCTGTCATGTGAGTCAGAAAGGCAAACCAAGTAAAACCTTTCTACGTTGGCTTAGCTTGCCTTGTGGCCAGCACTGGTTTTAGAAGATAATTTTGGCGTGGAGCCCTGCAGGGGAAAGGACAAGTGAAAGGTGTATGCCTATAGTGGCCCAGGCCATCCCTATAGCTCGCCAGCATTGCATCCCTGCTCAAGCCCCTCTAGATTCCCTCCTTCTCCAGGATAGTGCTTTTCACAAAATTTGCCCAGGTACCGAAGTAAATTTTCTTTTACATTGTGGCCCATAATACACGAATGCACAAAGAGTTTTTGAAATAATAACATTCATACCACATTCACTGCATCTGGTCTATTCCGTTTCTTTTTTTTTTTTTTGGCTGTACTGCGCAGCATGTGGGACCTTAGTTCCCTGACCAGGGATCGAACCTGTGCCCCCTGCAGTGGAAGCGTGGAGTCTTAACCACTGGACCGCCAGGGGAGTCCCCATTTCATTTTTTTTTAAATCCACTACATTGTTTTCTCAGGCTACTAATGGGTCACAACCCACAGTTTTTTAAGAACACTGATTGAAATACGTCATTCTGGTGTTTAAGATACTCTGTAATCTTCCCCATCTCTTTTTCCCACTTTTACTTTGCCAAATAAAGTTATTCCCCAAACAAGATTCAGTTAACTCCCTGTTCTCTGAGCTCACCAACCAAATCCATTCCCTCTCCTTGGGCCTGGAAGGCGCCCTCCCACCTCTGACTTGTTCGTGTGAGTTATCCCGAGCCTTAGCTCCCATGCCCCTTTCCATGAATAGGAATGCCCCCCTGAATTGTCACTTGACATGTAATACCTTACATTTATTTAGAAATTGAGTAACATGTGACCCAGATAACATTCAATCTTCTACTGCCTGATAATTATCAATTAAATATGATTTTTTAAATCTTACTTCTCCAAGATGACTGAGCTCCCAAAGGCGAGGTCTGCCTTTGTCTCCTCTGTACCCTGAGGCACTAGCACATCCTAGACCATCTTTAAGCTGAGCAGTGAGGCATGAGTCAGGCGCTTGATTCCTCTTCCACAGTGGGTGGTTACCACCTACCTGTTTGAAGTAGGTGGAAAGTGTTCCTGTGATAGGATTCTCTCTGGAGATAGGTTGTTGGGGGAGGTGAGATCAGGAAAGCATAAGGTATCACTGAGTCTGTAGGCTTAGTGCAGGCCCTTATTATCATGAGCATGTGTGGGAAGTGGTCGACACTAATCAGTGTTCTTGTTCATTTTATGTTCAGCCATATCAGTGGGAACAAAATTGGCTGGGAGAAGACAGGAAGCCATTCAGAACCTCAAGCACGGGGAGACTCAGGAGACCAAACAAAGGTAGTAAGTCTGTGCCTTTTATTCTTTCAAATTCTCCTTCTCTCAGCATGTAGTGCCAGGGATTGGTTTAAAGTAAAATGCTCTCTCTTTTTTTAAGCATGTTATTTATGAGTAATACATTGGCAGGGGTGAGAGAGGAAGGAGGAACCCCAGGGCTGCGCTGCCACCAGCCTGCTTTCTTTCACAGGCAGGGTGGTGACCTGGTAGAGATCCTCTTCTCTCTGCTCGCTGCATAGCCTTCCAGAGCCCTCATTTCTTGTACGGTTTTTGTGGTGATTAAGTGAGAAAACCACCTGGGATGTATACATTAGAAATGAAAAAGATAAACTAAATTTTATTTTCCTTTTTTTTTCTATTTCTACCTGTTAATATTCATCTCTAGAAATATCTGTTTAACTTACAAGGCCACATCTGTCCCCACATGTGATCACTTAGGATGAGCTGGTCTCCGGCTGGAAGAGGGCTTGTTTTATACAAGGTGATGGAATATCAGAAATCTGTTTAAAACTGAGATATTCTCACTGTTGAATGATTATCCTGCAAATAGGTAACAAAAATGCTTTCTGGATACCTACTATTTGCAAAGTACCTCCCAAAGCATTTTCAGTTGTTCATGCCTACATTCTATGGAATGGAAAGTGTACAAAACACTCGTGAGTTATCCATGAGTTATTCGTCTTAAGACTAATTTTGGCACTTTACGTTTTAATGGATAAAATTAAGCACTCGTTGCATACCACTGTAAAGAACACATTTCGTTTCAAAACAGAAAAATGTATATTTTTTAAGGTGCCACAAAATCAGTGAGCAATTATTATTACTAGGATTTATTGTGAGAAAAAAAAGTTTACTGCAAAAATAATAATTGCTCTTGGTAAACAATTAGGAATTTGCTAAAATTTGTAAAGAGAAAACTAAGACTCTCCCACTGCCTTTCCTCCCCTTGGTCCTGCTGCCTTGCAGCAATCCAGCACTGAGGTAATCATTTGGTGTCCACACTCTTTCCTATTCATGTACATACATTCTGTATTTTGGTGATTGGTTGTAACAGAATGGGTATTTTTCACCTGACAGTTTACCATGCACATATTTCTCTGTTAGTATATATAGATCTGACTCATCATTTTTAATGGTATTAGCTTGTTCTTTGGTTTTAATTTTTGGTAGATAGTTCTCTACATATACTTAATTTGGGACTTTTAATGACCTAAGAGAATGCCTGAGGTTTGGTTTTTGTTTCTTCTTTAAATAACAACTAGTGGTGGTGGTGAAGAGCAGGCCTGACTCGAGCCTAGTTTTGAGTCCCAGGTCCATGAGTTACTGGTCTTGTTACAACAGATGAAAGGCATACCCTCTCAGAGCATTAGTTTTTTTTATCTGTAGAGAGGATGATGCCTATTTAGTTTAGGAAGGGTCTCCAAAGAAAGCAGAAACACAGGAGTTGGCCACATGGGGGGAGCCAGGTGGGACCAGGGTTAGCAACCACAAAAGGCCATTCACCCCACGGGGATCCCAAGGGAGGAGCCATGGGTGGGGGTCACCCAGCAGAAGCTGCAGCAGTCCTCCAGGCTCCCACCCCCAACACAGGCATAGTGGGTGTCCGATTACCACTTCCTCTGTCCAAGGAGGAGTGGGTCATAGCTCCCTTGTCCTCATTGGCGAAGTTGTTAATCACATCTCTCTGGATAGGACTCTGTGTTGCAAGTGGACAGGTTAAAGGAGTGGAAATATGACATGAAACCATTTTCCCCTCTCACCCATTGCTCTGTAGGCAGAAGGTTCGTCCACTGCCTCTTCGGGCAGCCAGCTTGCTGAGGGAAAGGGGAGCCAGATTGGCACTGTTCAGCCAATTCCGTGCCTCCTGTCCATGCCCACCAGGAACCACATGGACATCACCACCCCGCCCCTGCCCCCTGTCGCGCCTGAGGTGCTGAGAGTGGCCGAGCACCGGCACAAGAAGGGGCTGATGTACCCCTACATCTTCCACGTCCTGACAAAGGTATGCACAGGGGCTGTGGGTGTGGCTGTCATCTCACAGTGGTCACTCCTGTGGAGTGTGTCCTTGTTCCTTTTGGAACTGCTTTTTATCTTACCAGCTACTTGAAACAAAGTTCATTTTCCCTTTTCTAAACTTTGAGAAAAAAGATGGAAATTTATACTTACAAATATAATAAAAGAAGAACTTGGGAAAAGTCTTATTTTCCTCTTCAATTTAATACAAAATATTTTTGAGACTTCTAATTAACGGCACATCATATTACTTTCTGATTTGTAATTTTATTCTTTTTATTTCTAATTTCAAAATTTCCTACATCATGTTTATGCTGTAGTGTCAAGTTAAATTATGATGTCACATTCAGTATCTGATGTATCATCTGTCCGAGAAATACCCGACTTCTGAGTGGCTGACAGCAGTTCATGTAACTCGACTTGTTCCTCTACCTCACTGAGCACTTACAGCAAAAAATGGAATACAGGACCTCGTCGGTTTATTATCTTACTAAATGTATGCTTAAATAGATATACAGTGTGGTATTAATTGTTTCTGAATCTTAGTGTCTTGAATAGATCTATGTGTACTTAAATTTCCTCAATGATTTGTAGTCTTTATAATCACAGACCTACAATTTAACAAGTTAACTTGGTGACCAGATTTCTCATGCAGAATTGGTGAATTACTGTATGTATATTTTTAACATGTTTTCATCAGTATCTATACCACCATATATGATCAAACTTCTTTCTTCCTATTTTCTGTTGTCCATCTATGGTTTGTAGAATGGAGTCAGTAAATACAAAAGTCACTCCCATTCCACAGCACTCCTGAGCTGGACTTTAACCGTTAATTGACTAATTTGAACTGCTTACTTTTATATTTTATAAATTAAAGGACATGAAGAATATTATATTTTATACAATAAAGGAAAAGAAGACCGGTACGACTTATTCAGGTCCTTTAATGTATTTTTAAATTGTAATTGCCTCCAAGTCTCATCTGTTATTTGACATGGGTATGCATGTGTGGTATCACTTCTCAGATTATGGTTATAAAGTAAACATTTTATTTTTCAGGTCCAACATAAATTATAAGGGTAAGTGAAAGTTACTGTTGCGGGAAAAGGATTTTGCTAAGTTTAAAGGGACCCGAGTTTGGGGAAGATTGTGCTCTTTCTCTTTGTGGTTATTTGGAATATGAGGTCCCTGGACCCCCTGCTGTTTGTGCCCTGTCATGCTGGTGGATCTGACTTGGGGACTGTCGGTTAAATCAATCTCGGTGATGCAAACTGCCTGTCCTCCTCTTCGGTACTCACTGATTTCAAGGGCAAATATTGATAAAATCACTGTGGTTGAGAAAAGTGAACTCGACTATTTTCTGATTTTAAGGTGCCACCTACAATTTTTCAATATATTTGGGAAAAGTTTAGACTAAAATGTGTACTGTTTCCTGGGACCTGAGTAGCTCTGGTATTAAATTGTCCAGGCTGAGACATTTGTAGTGAAGCTTCATTATAAGAATGTAGAGAATTATCAAAGTCTCATAATATTGAGAGAGTAATACTCACTAGATGAGTGTTAACCACATGTAGCTACTAGATTAATGAGTATGAAGGTTCTGATAAGGGAAAAGACCAATTTTGAAATAAAATTTATGTGAAAGAAAGAGCAAATGCAATGACATAATTAAAAGTATGTATCAATAGAGTTAATAGACACTGGAGGTCATAAATATATTTTTATGTTATGAATATACATAAATAAAATTCCTTGTGAAATCTCTTGAGATGTACCTTGATGGCATAAAATATTCAAGACAGGACCAGGGTCTCAGGTGCAGGTGGTCGTAGCAGTCATTTGTCTCCTGGAGCCACAACAGAGCCCCTGCTGTGTTGGCAGAGGGGGATGGGGGTGATGAACAGAATGGGGCCTCCTTCGTTTTCTGCCCCTAGTGAAAATCATGCCCTCTCAGTCAGTGTGACGCGTCTGTTGAGTACTTGGTGCACTGGGGCAGAGGCCTGATACATGCCGAACACTTTAAAAATGAATAACGCTTGAAAGAGTTCTCTTAGGTAGATCGTTTTTGTGTATGGTAATTTTTTATGGAAGAGCTTGGTAGAGAAAATTTGTGACCATTTTGTTTTCAGGGTGCTCATTTCTTGGATTTTGTATAGGTCATTGAAAATTTTGAATTTCATTACATATGGCTATCTTGACTCATAAATAAAATTTGCCACTTCTCAGCATTTTCTATTCTATTTGTTGTCTGATGTTATCTATCTAGACTGTTTCAAAGACTTTGGGATCATCTACATGGTTTTCTTTAGTTCTTGGTTCCAGATTAAAAATAAAACAATGTAGATTTTATTTTGACTCTTTGAGCATATGTTTTGACTACAACCTGCTAAATGAACTCTTCCTAAACATCTTGATGTAGGCAACTTATTAAGCAATTGATTTGGAATAGAATTGCAATTTCGTTAACTGGAGATAATACAGTATATTTCTGTGAGTTTATTGTAAATTCAACATGAAAAACGTGCAATATTATTCTGCTTTCTTCCATGCAAAGGGTGAAATCAAAATTGCTGTTTCTATTGAAGATGAAGCCAGCAAAGACCTGCCTCCCGCCGCCCTGCTCTATAGGCCAGTTCGTCAGTATGTTTACGGAGTCCTGTTTAGCTTGGCAGAAAGCAGAAAGAAAACTGAGAGACTTGCTTTTAGAAAGAACAGACTTCCACCAGAATGTATGTACTGTAAAATCCATTGTTTGTTTTCCTCGGTACCTCGTAATCTCTTGTGCATTTTTAAAGCATTAGAAGGATCGTAACTGAGTTCGCCCTGAGAGTCCCCACATAAAGGAGGTGGGCTTCACTGGGGCTCTTAGGAAAGGAGGACAAGCCACGGGCTGTTTTCCTCAGTAACATCCCAGCAATGGTGTTCATTCAGTAAAATGATAAAATAGCAGGTTTATGCTTTAAACTGAACGTTGATCCGGAAACAGCCCTGACGATTGCTGTCCTGCTGTGGTTAGCATGTCCCAGACAGGGCAACAGCAGTGTCTGCTCTGCTGTCCACGAGATATGGTCCACTCTTTCCAGAAGTCAGTGTTCCTGGGGCGGTCCCACCAGCTATGCACAGGGCCACTTCTGTGCAGTTGATGTATTGCTGCACACATCCCTGAAGCTGAGAGGGGACTTGTAATGATTTCCCTCAGAGACCTCTGGCTGGTCAACTCTGGGGGTGGAGGGAGAAGTGGAAAGACAGAAAATGTTTGAAATTTTGGCAAAAGTTGAGGTCAGAGTGTTCCCTCTTCTAGTGAGCCAGTGTAATTTGGGGGGTGGGAAATCATGCCTTTCTGTTCTAGGTAACCTTATCTACTAATGTAGGGAATGTAAAAGTCACTGTATATTTAGTAGGAAATATAGAAAAGTTTCACAAAACATGCAGTCTAAAATAAGAATATTATGAAGTGTGGAAATGGTAGATTACTAGATCATCCTCTAAACTAAGGATGTTTACTGATAAATCACCTTCTTGTATGGCAGGTCAGTACAGGCCTGGTAACATGGGAGAAGCTGACCAGTTCAGGGACAAGTGTGGGAGTGGGTCTTACCTTTGGAACTCAAAACTAAAGAGATTCTCCAATGCTAAAAACTCAGTACTATAGATTCCTAAGGTTTCTATTTCTAATTACTGTGACACAATTGTGATTCTGTAAGCCTTTAAAATGAAGCAATCTGTCACTACCCTTACTTGAAGATAGTCGTACTGAGAGTGGCGTATGACTGTAGCTGGAGAAGGTGATGCCGGCTCTGCAGGGCCACCTCTAGCTGATACTTCTACTGCCTTGATCAGGGCTGTAGACACCACGTGAATACCGAGTGTTGTCAACGGACACTCTTTTCAAAGGCCCAGTACGTTCCGGATGTACAAATCCTCATTCTTTTCTCACGCTGTGTGATTTATTTGCTCAGAAAAGAAGGACCTTTCTAACTTTGCATGGGATTGGTCAGTTTTCTGTGCTGGCCCCCCCAGGCCACCCTGGCTCCACAGCTGTGACGTCCACTTCAGTTCACCTCCGTCTCCGTCCCTATAGCCCCTTGGGTCTCTGTTGGGCATAGAATGCTGAGTGCTACAGGGTCCCATGCAGCCCCACTTCCTGCCGTATCCTCAGCTCCACAGCACCACATTGGCTTTCACGGTGAAAGGCTGTTTCTTTCATTTGCTTGTATGTTCCAGAAACATAGTTATCTTTATGCAGAAACTCCTCAGGAGCTTTCAGTGATCACAACCTGGAGACCCTCAGGTAGATCCCAGGTCGGGCTCCCCTTTGCAGTATTCACAGCTTCATACAGCAGCCTTCATACATACAGCCTTCATACAGCATACATGAATATGGCTGGTGTGCTCTGTTCATGCCCTCAGCAGTGGGCGGTGTGCATCCCTCATGTCTGGTTCAGGGAGTTCTGCGTCACAGGTGAGCTGCAGGTGCCAGGTGCTCTCAGGAAGTCAGAGACTTGGTCTGTTCTGCCCTGCTGCCAGTCTGAGGCTTTAAAACGCTGTGGAACACACAGCTGGCAGCACACAGCATGCTCCGCTCCCTCATCAGTTAATTTGTACCTGGGTGGTACAGGTGTCGTACTGGCCTGGGAAAGGCTGGCCTGTTAGCAGACAATAGGGGAAGCAGAACCCAGGGGAGAGTATTAACTAAATGGACCAGCATCCTCTGAACATAAGCAAGAGAGAGGCACATTGTCGTGAAGGGCTGAGTGTGCAAACCACACCATAGGGCCTGATGCTGACAGGGTCACTTTGCCTGTAGCAGGCTAGTTCTGGCCGGGGCTGGAGGGCATGGGGAATGGCATGATCAAGAGAAGAAGAGAAGAAGCGTGGGTGGTACAGTCTGGGTGACTCAGATGAGCTCTGTGAGGCTATGGATGGAGGTGCCTTGACCTCATTTGGAGGGGGGAGGCACAGGGGAATACAAAGGAAAGGAGGAGAAAGGTGTACTAGCGTGAGGTGGACGGGGGAAGGGTGAGGTGAGTGGGAGAAGGCCGTAGCTTCAAAGAGAATTTGGCAGGCATGTCTTTTTCCTTTCCTCCTGCCTCCACTCCCCTCCCCACTCCTCTGACTTCTTTTTAAGGATGGGACAGACACAGTTGTTTGTCACTGCTATGTTACTTTTGGCTAATGGGAAACACTGACTCTTATGATGCCACTGATATAGGTTTCCAAGCTTGCAACATCTACTAAGTGACTATGCATTTTACTACTCTTACCGAGAAAATACTGTAGCTTCTTGATGGTCTGGATGAGATGGGAAAACAGCAGTGTCTGATCATGCCAAAAAGAGCATTTTCTCAGGAGTTCTTGGTTGACAAGATCTGAAAATATGTTGAAATCTTGTTTTACCTACACTTACTCTTAGACCATATGTAGATGAAACGAAATCAATGGCACTTTGCAGGAGATTCATAAACCACGTGAAAGTGCACCGTAAGGTCCTTGGGACAAGTTTGTTTTCCACATGCCCACTGACTTTGCCTTCCACTTTGGTAGTCTGGTAACCAAAACCGAGCTATGTGGGTTCCAGGTAAACCCACCTACTCAAGTAGGTGATGCACCTGCTTCTGAATGTGAGGGTTTTGATCTAACATGGCTTCAGAATGCTGTGTGTACATAGGCATGTTCCTGGTGTGGTCACTGTGACCATCAAGAGTTTTCCCAAGAGGGCTTTGTTGTCAGAACTAGTCAAAGGACATATTGAAGTCTGTAGGGTTGTTCAAAAATACTTAACTCTCATTAGATATAAGACACGTATTCATTTGGACATTAGTCTTTTGCTTAAGGCATATGATAAAATGTTCATAATCTACAGTGAATTTTCGTGTGACTTACCAAAGTTTCGTTTTTAAAGTCATTATATGGTTAAAGTAGGATATCTATAGTTGGATCCTTAAAAAATTCCAGCCTTTGAAAATCATACTGAATTACATGCTGGCAGTTTATTTTTCCGTTCTTTTCTGTCCATTTCTAGGTTCTATCATTTTGCTTTTAGGAATTTAATAAGAATACTTGTTTTATTGTGGCAGCATGCTACTGAAGTCACTGTTGTGGAATTGGAAATCCTACCAGTCCAATCAGAAGACTGCTGACCCAACACAAACAGATTCACCCAGATGTGTTGGATGGTGATGGTGGCAGTTGCTTCGGGGAGAGATGGGAACAGGGATCTAGCTGTCTCTGTGCTGCTGGAATAAAGGCTGGGCCTGGAGACAGGCGCCTGGGTCTGAGCCAGCCCTGGCCTCGAAGCCTTTGTGTGTGAAATCCAGATGGCGTGGCTGCTTCTCAGATGCACTTCTGCCCTGGAGTCAGCTCTGGCCTTTAGTGCCCTATTGACTCTTCTCCCTGGGGGCGCTCCTCAGCCGCCTGGGCACTGGGGTTCCCCCAGGTACTCCCCAATGGTGAAGGGGCCAGAAGAAAGGGATCAGGTTCTAAAAAGACTACAGGATAATGAGTCGTCTCATCTATAGCTGAACCGTTAAAAATCCAGGAAGTGATTTGTGAATTTAAAAATTATTATCCACTTAATAAAACTGGCTTCTGTTTTCTGCAAGTCTCTTCAGTACCTCAAAATTAAGTAAAAAAAAAAAAAGCAGGCTTGGGAATTCCCTGGCGGTCCAGTGGTTAGGATTCCCCTGCAGGGGGGCACGGGTTCAGTCCCTAGTCAGGGAACTAAGACCCCGCAAGCTGTGCAGTGCAGCCAGGAAAAAAAAAAAAAAAAAAAAAAGCAGGCTTGTAGAAAATAGATGGGCATAAATTATAGACACGTGAGATGTAGTTATGGAAATAGAAAGCAAGTTTATATACTATGTTTATATTTAGTATACTTATGCTATATTTGTATTTCTCCATATTCTCTACTTTTTAAACTATCAAGAAAAGCCAAAAGGAACATTGATTTCTTTTTCCTGGTCTACTTTGCTTTAGAAATTTTGTTAGTGCCAAATAATTGGGACTGCTAATTGAAAATAAATAAGTTAAATTTGTTCATTGTGAATTACATTATAAAACAGAATACTATAGCATGACCAATATTAATTAGTGTGCTGTTTCAATATGTGTGAAAATTGGTTATCATTATCATTTTTTTCTTACGATTTTATGAAGGCTGTTTATTTATTAATCTGAATTTCTTTATTCTTCAAAGCTTTCCAGAAGTAGCATTAGCAAACTGCCTTTTCCTCACAGAACTTTGAGCAGCTGAGCTCAAGAGACAGCTGTTGGGGAAGGCACTGTTGTGTGACAGGCAGTGTTTGATGGTACTCTTTTGGATTAATGTTTATGTCATAGTTCCTTGAGCTTTGGAGTTTCTAATATAGTAGGAATGACATAAATGGGAAAAATGAAGACCAGGAACAGTGTTTACCACATGTCTGTAACACCATGTTCTATGTGCCCCGTGGCCTACTGAGCATGTATATGTTTGTGGACAGTAGGATACCCGCAGGCTCAGATATGAAAGGTTTAAGGAAAAAATTCATAGTCTTTTACTTTCGAGAGTCGTGGAGGGTGCTCACAGATGTGTCAGCATGAGGAAATGGGGGACTAGCTAGTTGAAACCCCATAACCTGTACACAGTGCTGCTTGGTAGTTAACCAGCAGTTTTCCCCATTGGAAGGATTGACCAACTCTCATTGCACCCATTTTTCTGTTGCTGCCCCGATACGAAGGAACTAGAGTTTTGTTTCTATTTATTTGTGTGGTTTTGTTTTTTTTCTATAGCTCCAGAGGAGAGCTCAGGGAGTAAAACAATGGCTTCTTCCCCAGATACACACACTTGCACAGACACAGACCAAAGGGTCCAGTTGGCCATAGTATTGGAAGTTGTCTCCGTCTTTTTCCTTACCTGTAACCATATTGTGTGTGTGCTACAACTCTCACTCCTAAGCCCTTATAGCAGGCACCGCTAGTTGCTCATGGTGCTCTGGCACTGAGCTTAGAGACATACTTCATCATATGGCACCATAGGCAGCCACTACCAGTCAGTTGGAATAGGCTTACAAAATGAAACGTTCATTATTCCTGGTCTGGGATGGATCCCAAATTCAGCATTGTAACAGATTTCTTAGGTAGCTGGTTGTCGTGTGTGTAAATGTGAAAATAGTAGATGATTAACGTCTGATGGAAAACATTGGGTTTTTACTGACAGCTTAAGTCTTAATAGTGTTTTATGTCTGGAAATTGTATTTGAAGAGGTACTTCCAGTAAAGAAGCTGCATTATAAATTCAGCTTCCAGTAATACAGAAAACTTGTGCCCTGGAGTTGTTTTTGCCAGTGTAAAAATTCAGTTTAGTTTCAGGTAAGGAAGACAATCTAATATTCAGTTTTTTTGAAGTTGTCCACTTGAAATCATGAGTTTTCCTGTCAGTAGAAAAGACGAGATAAATATTTATTGATGGTGACACACAGAAAATTTATTCATGGACAGTAGCTGGATTAGCTAACCTCTGGGATTCTCTTATTCTTGTTTTAACGAGGCAGCATGAACATGTCTTTCCAAAATGGTGCCTTCACAGAGAGGGTTTTATACCCCAGTGCTCTCGTCTGCATGCACTTGGAGTGTTCTCATAAACCAGCCGCCATGTACCATCTGGATAATCCCTGTATAACCAGTGGGTTTTGCAAAAATGATAAGAGCCCAGGTTACTTGCTGTTAGCTGGCTACTTTGCATCTGCTTATTCCTGTGAGCTGAATCAGAGACCGAGCCTTCCCTCCTGGGCAGCAGCGACTCGGGGAGAAGCCTGGAGCCAGAGGGAGAGAAGGTACCGTGTGTGTTCCAGCCACCCCAAAGGGCAAGCTTGTAACACAGAGGCTGCCATGTGTCAACCCGAAAATGGGATGTCCCTTGGAATTCATTAATCTATAAAACACTAACCTTTAATTAATCTAATGTAATGAGCCTATACAACGTAAGTTGATCTCACACAGTTGAAAGCACATAACAGGGGTGCAAGATGCCTTTGTGTTTCCTCATCTGGATTGTGCAACAGAGTGAGTCGTTGACCCCTTTTTTTAGTGCCTAGTTCCAGGGCTGGGCCAGCGTGAGGCAAATGAGGGACCCAGGCCTCAGAATTTAAGGAGACCCTTGTTCTCACACTGGCACGTGGGAGCTGGCACCTGAGCCCTGGGCGCCTTTCCTGCCTCACCCAGTGCATACTAGGTGCTCAATAAATACCTGTTAGGTGACGGGCCAAAGGTTCCACAGCTATTAAGTGGTGGTGTACGCAAAAGATCCCCAAGTTTTCAGTTTAAAAACAGATACACGTCAAAAAAATAAAGCGAAGTGGAAGCATCTTTGCTTTTGGAGCAAAGCTTTTTGTTACTGCACATTTATTTTCTCTGAGAAAGACATGTATTTCCTAAATTAGATATGAGCCATTCTTGTCATGCCTAGTGCAGATAAGCAACAAAAATGCTTTGGATATGAGAGGAAGCTGCTATATCTGATGCCTCCTTTACAGCTGCAGTCTCCCCTGCCCTGTCCTGTGCTCCTGGTGGGTATGGACTGCATGTCCCTGCTAGTATTGGGGCAGTCCTTTCTCTAGGACATGGGAGTTCATGAGCATCAGCTGGCGGTCCTCAGGCACGAGTGTGCTCTCATCTGTAGCCTATACAGGCTGAACAGGATCTGAGAACACAGCATCATGCCAGGTAAATTCAGGCATACTTAGGTCCCTCAGAGCCCCAGCTAGTGTGGACAGCTGTCTAGGGCAGCTTCAGGGAACACTCAAGTGAACAGACACACTTGTGAAGGGACTGCTGGTACCTCTGACCTCCACTTATCCTCGATGTAGGACATGGAACATAAAGTATGTATAGGTCTAAGCATTCTGAACTTGAGAATGAAAATCTTCCACCAAAAATTTATTTCTAGAATGAAAACAATGTAATAAAATGATTGCTAAAAATTATTAAAGAGAGACAAGAGCAGAGCTGACAAAGGGGAAAGAAATAAATGGATGAAGATGAAGACAGCTTTAATAAGAATGCCTCTTTTGAGAAAACTCAAGGGAGACTCCTGGCACTATAATCTGAGTTTTTTAAGATGCAGTAAACTTATGCTCTGTGTGCATGCGTGTGTGGTGGGTGTGTGTGTGTTTGTATTTTGGGGGAAGAAAGTGAGAGACCTTAGATTAACTAGGTTATTAACCCAGATTAACAACCAAAGATAAAATCTAATTAGTTCCATTAAATAAATCTTTGCCATCAAAATGAAGATGTTACATAGAAAAAATAGATTTATGCATTTTTGCTTGGGGGGCATGAAAATGAACTTTGTGAACTGACCTAATAGAAACATAGCATACTGGTTGTCTTGTAACCTCCTTTCACCTGTTTTCTTGGGGCTGACAATGTGCCAGCCTCTCAGACTGTAGTTGGGACAAAGGTGGGTGGGGTGTACTGCACCTAGGAGGGCCCTGCGGTGGTGACGGCCACCCTCTCCATATGGGTGGGCGTACGGGTGGGCGACACGTGGAGCTGTGCGCGCTGGAGGTCGGCAGGAATGGGGGTGAGTGCTAGATTGTGAGTCCGAGGACAGGGTCTGCTGGACAATGGGGACCTTGTGAGTTTGTGTCTGGCACCTAAAATATAGATAAATTCAAAGACATGTATTTATATATACATGTATATCTCTGTTTTGACTTGATGGATTTTAAAACAAACATTTTAAGTTAAAAAATTTTTTTTAACATTTAAACACTAAGATATACAAATGTAACTTAAAGGGATTTCCCAATGACAAAACAGTTACTTTTTTGTAAGGAAATTTTCAGAAACTGTCTTGACTTGTACCCCTGCTCAAGCAGCCTGCTCCTGGGAGTTGGGGTCCATGCAGAATGGCTGGTCATGGCCCTCCTCTGCAGCACACTGTCACCTGACTTGACTGGGGTTGATTGTGAAAAAGCTTGCTTTTCCTGTTGCTAACAACTGTGTATATCCAGGTATCTGACTCCTGAAGTTCTTCGTGACGTTGGAAGAGACGATTGTCTTGCCTGATTTGTTCAGGCTTGGGGTGGAGCTAGAGATGAGCCAGTTAATCATTTAATTTTGTCAGGATTTGGGTTCTTCACAGTCTCGGTTTGCCTCAGGTGTTACTTTAGGGAAAATGAGCCCAGGGAGGGGGTATGGTTATTTGGATATAATTGATGTATCCGAGATCACATTAGAATCATAGCACCATCCTGGTTTCTGTATCAGCTGTCAGCCATGTGAGGGGAGGGTGGGGTATGCTAGCAGCTCTCTGGGTCAGGGGCTCCATGGGGCCCTGCTTCAGTTCTGATGTTTATTGACCAAAGTGAGCTGTTTGTTACAAAATTCACACCCAGATCTGATGAAATTGTTTACATCAATGCACTTTGGTGAGAAATTTTAACATATTTCCCTGCAGTATGCTTTATCTCCATTTTTTTCCTTCCCCCGTCACAGTTTCTCCCTTAAGTTATTTGGAAATTATGTGGGAAAATGTGCATGTTTGTGTGTTTTAAGAATTAATTGATGCTAATAGTGGTAAAACTACGGTGGATAAAAGGTCATTTTTTTGTATGAAATCAACTTAGAACTTCTTGATTTTTTTTGAAGTGAAATGGGGAATTTTACAGTTTGTCTTCAGTCTTGCTGAAGAGAAATACTGTGTGCTGACTTCACTTGGGATTTCAAAACATGGACTGTCGCTTCCGCTTGCCACTTTACTGGTCTTTGGGGATCTCACTACGTGGTAGTTTGTCCCTGCCAATCTTTAAAATAGACTCTAACAGTTATATTTGTTAAAGTAGGAGGTCCTTAAGTAAAGTGGCTACCAAATGCAAATTATTTCTCAGATCTAATTAGTATGACATGTAGAAAAAGGTTCAATTAGGTTCAATAGTTCAATTTAGCTATCTAAATTGGATTTTCCATGGATTTCTGTGATAATCACATACTTTCTGTAAGTTGTACCCATTGTTATTACTAAAACTATTAATGGATTTATAATATGAAAACAAATTTTATCTAACATCCTTGATTTACACATATTAGTTATATGGGGAAATCTAGTTTGATTTGATTGAGAAGAAATTTATTGGTGGCCGGACTGAAAATCTGAATGAGTCACCGAAGTTCATAAAGAACAAAATGAGGATTAGAGGTGAGGATTGATGACCGATGGCTTACTAATGAGAGAATCCATTGCTATACCAGAATGACATCTTCCATACTGTAATTATTAGAGCTGTTTGTTTTTGTTAGGCTTAAAGTAGCTGAGATAGGGCATAAATGGTTCTCTGATTTTCCTTCCTGTAGTTTCACCAGTGATCATTAAAGAGTGGGCAGCTTACAAAGGGAAATCTCCGCAAACCCCAGAATTGGTGGAAGCTCTTGCCTTCAGGGAGTGGACCTGCCCCAATCTGAAGAGACTCTGGCTGGGGAAGGCAGTGGAGGACAAGAACCGCAGAATGAGGGCCTTCCTGGCCTGCATGAGGTCAGACACACCAGCCATGCTCAACCCAGCCAGCGTGCCCACTCATCTCACGGTGCTGTGCTGCGTCCTACGGTAGGTGCTGCTGGCCGCTGCCTCAGCCGCTGTGTGTTCTCTAGCAGGTGCTTGTACAAATGCCTCTCAAAGATGCTTTCTGTATGAAGTAGGTGGGGGTTATTCCAGATGAATCATGTTGTCGGTTGAAGTTTGTCCTCATCTTATATTTTTATATATTATAGAAATATAGGCCATGTAAATGCAATGTGGATTTGAATTGATGCTATATAGTATATTCATAGAATAGGTATATTTGATGAACCTGTATTTTATGTAAATATCATAATGATTTTAAATATAGTTTATCCTTAAAATGTTAAAGCTTTTGAAGGCTATTGGGGAACTATATTATGTATTATTTGTAATTATTCTTCAGGGAAAATGTGTCTCTTCTTCCTCTTTCATTTATTTAAGCATATGTAGATCAGTATGGACTCTTCCTAGGGTTATAACCTGATATAACCTTGTTATTTGGTTGTTCAGTTTGTTCCAGCTCAGACCTTGGGAGTTCGTTCAGTGGCTCCTATGTCCCGTGTCCCCCCAAGCATGTCCTTGCTTTCTGACACCACAAGATGCCCAGGCTGTCCTGTATCTTCCCTGCCCTGGAACCTGCCATCTCTAAGGGGCTGGCTTCTGCCTTGGAGAGAGGGGTTTAAAAACCTAGATGTGGGCACTCTGTGCTTCCAGACCCTCTCAGCCAGTGGGCCACAGATGCCTATGTGGACACTGTTGGTGTTTTGGAGTTAATTTGAATTGGCCTATATACTTGAATCAGGTGAATTGGTTTTTTGAGGGGTTTTTTTTGGAACCAGTTTCAAACTTAGGAAAAAGTTGCAAGTATAATACAAAGAGCTTTTTTTTTTTTTAAATACTTGGATGTTTAAAAGAAATACTTGTGATTTTCTAACAAACAGGGACACTGTCCTATGTAACCACAATACGGCCATCAGGATCAATCAACATTAATACTTTATTTCTATCTTAACTTCAGGGTTTTGTTTCAGAGCCTCCCTTTGTATTTGGAGGTGAAGTTCCATTGGTCTTCAGCAGATGCTGTAGAGGGAAGAGCTGTTCCTCTGCTCCTCCTTGTCTCATCCATGCTGTGCATTTGTGCTCTGACCACTTGACAAAGGGGGCGTCTGCCTGGCTTCTCCAGCGAGGCCATTCCGTCCCCCTCGTAACTAATATGACTTCATGGGAGGCACTTTGTGTAAAAATGCCATTCCTCCTCAGACTTCAGTGTATTTATATCAACATGGGCTCCTGGCTTCATCGATGACTTGTGGTCCACTGCTGCTGTCATGTAATTTGGTACTCCACTGTCACCTGTTGGGCCAGTTGGGGGACTCGTCAGTCTGGCCTCCATGTGAGCACTTCTGTGCAGAGACTCTGACCTTACCGTGGATGCCCCCTTTTCCCAGCAGCCCTGGTTTCTAGTGATGGGGTCAGTATTGGACACCAGGCTCTTGACAGCAACTTTGCTGCTCCCAGACCTTCCCCAGTATGCGTACAGGCACACAAACAACTGCATGTTTATAGACTTCCGCTTCTGATTTCTTCAACCTGCCCATCCTAGCTCTCCCTTCCCATGTGTATGGTCTCTGGCCCTGACAAACAGTGAGAGCCTGGGGCCCAGCTGCCATACAGGTCGTCACCTGCCCCAGCCCTGTGTGTCCCATCCCCCTGGGCTGGCGCCTTCTCCATGGTCCCCTGACCCCCACTGGGTCTCACCTGCTTCTTGAGGACGGGGGCAGAGCTTTAGTCAGGTGTTTATTTCCTCGAGTTTCCTACATTCATAACAGACTTTAAGGCCAATAACTTATTTAGAAGCCTTTCCTTAATTAAATTGAGGTTGACTAAAATTAGCATACTGTATCAGTTTCTTATCTTTATCTCCATTGAGGATTAGCTAGTGAGAAAGACTAGTTTTTTTGTTTTGGTTTTAGAATCCTCTTCTGGTTTCCTCTGATGGAGAGTTCATTTTATATTAGCCAAAACGTTAAGATTAAGACTTTGGGTGCTCTAAGATCAAATTAGCGGTAATAATTTTGGTTACTTTGTTCGTGTTTCTTCCGAGTTTAAACTGATGTGTGGCCTTTAATCTAGTGGGTGGACAGCTAACTGTCTACCGTATACCTGACCTGAAGGTCCCCCTGGGCACTGAGTGAGGATGATGTGTGCTGTGCCTAAGGCTTGTTTGGCTGCCTCTTGGCCAGAAGCAGCTGTGCATTAGTGCAGGACAAGCCACTGCTGCGTTGATGTGAGCACAGTGCTCACGTTATTTCATGCTCCTTGGGATGGCGGTGCCTTCACTTGTCTCTCCATGCACTGGGCCTCTTGGGACACTGGGTTGCCTGGTGGGTGCAGACTGGACAGTGTGACCAGGCCCCACTCTTTTTTTTTATATATATCTTTTGGGTTTTGTTTTTTTTTTTAACTTTTTATTTTACATTGGAGTATAGCGAATTAACAGTGTTGTGATAGTTTAAGGTGCACAGCAAAGCAATTCAGCCACACGTATACACGTATCCGTTCTCCCCCATACGCCCCTCCCATCCAGGCTGCCACAACATTGAGCAGAGTTCCCTGTGCTATACAGTAGGTCTTTATTGGTTATCCTTTTTAAATGTAGCAGTGTGTACATGTCAATCGCAAACTCCCTAACAATCCCTTCCCTCCACCCTTCCCCCACTGGTAACCATAAGTTCATTCTCTAAGTCTGTGAGTCCACTTCTGTATTGTAAATACATTCATTTGTATAACTTCATTTTAGATTCCTCACATAAGCAATATCATACGGTATTTCTCTTTCTCTGTCTGACTTACTTCAGTCCGCATGACAGTCTCTTGGTCCATCCATGTGGCTGCAAATGGCATTATTTTATTCTTTTTTATGGCTGAGTAATATTCCATTGTATATATCTTCTTTATCCATTCCTCTGTCAATGGACATGTAGGTTGCTTCCGTGTCTTGGTTATTGTAAACAGTGCTGCAGTGAACATTGGGGTGCATGTATCCTTTCGGACCATGTTTTTCTCCAGATATATTACTGGGCCCCACTCTTTGTCTTTGTGGCCCTTCCTTGGCCATTACCCCAGAAACAGCTATGCTTCTTTTAGGCACTGTTCAGATGGCCTTTGGAAAGTCTTTCCAGATTTCAGGATTGTCCTGGTCCTTGTTATTTATTTTTTTGTGTTGTTTATAAAAAACATGCTCATTTTAGAACTTGAAAAGGTTAATAAATGCAGCTAGTGATCTCTCATTTCACCAAACCTCTTCCTGTGCTTATCTCTGTGGTGTCGAGAAGCTACGGTGAGTGCAGCTCAGGTTCCCTCGTATTTGCTACTCTGGTGGAAGCCAGAAGACATGCTTGGTTGTGCAGACTGTTGTGTGCATTATGGGCTTGGAGCCATGGAGTTTCCCACTTGGAAAGACTCACAGTTTCAGATCCTGAGGAGGAGGGGCTTACCTACTGAGGCGAGGTGGTTGGGGAGAGATGAGAGAGAATGGCTTATGGAACCAGTCTCGGGGATTTGGGGCCAGGACACCAGTAAATGGGTTGGTCCACTTCTGCTAAGAGTATTTGTTCTACCTTCATGAGTGTTTTGGGCCACAGGGACAAGCAGGTAAAGAAGGATTCCCTGCATGGCTTCTGTTTGATTGATGGGTATGACCTGCTGAGAACGTGGGGTGAAGAGTGGGAAGGGCATGGAGCAGGGGTTTGGGGGGGGGTGCGGTGCAAATGAGTAAGAGGGTTGGTGTATGTCTCCAAGAGCCTGCCAAGGACAGGCTGTGGCCTGGGTCCGTGGCCCAGTGGTCTTTCTCTGGCGAAATTGCAGCTGTGTGACAAAGGTCTGCTGAGGATGGGGGAGGGGGCAACAAAGGGCAGAGCCTGTGTCCCAGATATGGTAAGGCCCTGTGGAGGCCACACAGCATGACCCTTGGCCTTGATGGCTGGGGCGGGGCAAATGTCCGCAGTCACAAGTTTGGGCTGTCATCCCAAAGGCTCTCCCCTTCCTTTAATCTTTTTTTTTTTTTAACATAATTTCAAACTTGAAGAAATTATAAGATTAGTACAAAAAGTTGGTGGCTATTCTTCACCCAGATTCCCCACATATTAACCTTTTACTGCAGTGGCTTTCTCCTCTTCTCTCCATGTGTCTGTGTGTTTGTCCTTAATCCCTTGAATGGAAGTTGTGAATGTGATACCCCTTTACCCCTAAACTCTTTATGTTTCCTAAAAAAACAAGGGCATTATCAAAATCAGAAAAATAATACTAATACATCTGATCTACAGATCTTACTTAGATTTCTCCTATTATCCCAATAACATCCTTTGTTAGCAACAAAATCTTGCCTTGTGCTTGTGCTCAGGTGCCTTGTCTCCTCCAATCTCAGACAGCTTCTCGTGTTTCTTTGGGTTGATGCAGAGATGTTTCTGAAGAATAAACACTGGTTTGTTTGCAGACCAGGGATCTGCAGATCATACGTCTTTTAGACAGCATGTGAACTGATGCGTGTGGCTGCTCCAGGAAATTGTGTTTAAAAACAGGCAGCCAGCCCCTGGGTGCGGTTTGTCAACCTCTGGGTAGACTATTTTCTCCGTCTAGATTTGCCTCTGTTCCTTCGCAATGAGATTCCGCTTCTGCCTTTGGGGCAGGCATACCCCAGCCGGGAGGTAGTGGTTTTCTCTGTGCTTTCACTAGTGATATCAGCACCCATACAACAGCAATAAGGAGAATGGGGGAAGAAATGGCAGTCAAATCTCTAGAAATCCTTGTAGTGAAGATGAGGAGGGGCCAGCATCTGAGCAGAGGTTCAGTGTGAGGGTGAAGCAAGTGTCCAGAACAGAACAGAAAGCAGCCTTTCCTAGGGTACAGCTGAGACCAGACAGACGAGATCCTTATCCAAGACAGCTTCTGAGAAGACAGACTGAGTTACGTTCTGGAGGAACTTAATAAATACAATAAGGGAGATAGAGGGCTTGAGCCCCCAAACAAGTGCAGGCTTTTCCAACACCCCAAGGAGCATACCAGGGTCCAGCTCCCCATCTGTGCCAATAGGAGGCAGACCACATTGGTCCCCCAAGTGATGTGGAGACCTGCTTCTGTTCCAGCTTCCGTGCTTCTAAAGGGTAGTGAGAGGAGAGGTGACGAAGGGGGAACTGCAGATACCCTCAGACTTCCATGGTAGGAAACTTAAGGCCTGACCCAGGAGGAAGACATGGAAAAGAATGTCTAGAGAGAACTGAGAAACACAAAGTGATTGAAAACACTGTCAGTGCACAGATAGGAAGAGCGTGAACACGTGAGATAACCAAGGGTCAGTTTTTGCTGCTCTCATCTTTGCCCCTGACTGCAGTGCCATTGGTGCCATCCATGTTCTATGGTATTTAAGCTGTCTATCTATGTACATGTGTATCTTTATGAACACACTTCATACTCTTTCTACATCCAGAAAGTCTTTCTGAGGACTTACATTGAAAAAGAAATAAAGGGTGACTTTGTTAAAATGTAAATAGAAAGCCAAATGGAGGAAGTGGTAGGTATTCTAACCCAAAAGGCTTCTCATTGTTGCAGCTGAACTGACTGCTGAGAGTCTTTGCTGCCAGAAAAACCAGGAAAGATCTTAAGAAAACCAGCCTGTCCCCAAAACAATCTTTTCCTGATTCATAATTTTTAAAGAAACATCTAGCCTAGGGCTAGGGGATGAAGAGGCGAGTTAATGTTTCATAGATCTGCAGGATGAAAAGAGTTGTAATGATGGATGGTGGGAGGATGTCTGTGCAACACCGTGAATGTACCTAATGCCCTCGCACTATCCACTTAAAAATGGTTAAAGTGGTAAATTTTATGTTATGTGTATTTTACCACAATTTTTAAAAAAATAAGAAATAAAAGGGTTGTATAACACGGGTACTTAGGCAAAGAACATTGTATGTTGAGCAAAATCTTTCCACAATAATTTTTTTCAGAGAAAAGTAGGGAGACTTTCTTCAGATTTGCTGTTTCTTGCATCAAGCCCTGGTAAAAACTCAGTATGATTGTTTTATTTAAGATATTTGGCACTCAAACAATTGCAAAGGGTGTTATTTTTGTCATTGTAAATGTTGACAGTTTAATGAAGTAAAACTTTTACATCACTCGAATCTAAATACCATACATCCACTGTTTGTTTACCTTGAAATTGCATGCCCTTTCTGCTTCTACTACATAATTTTACCATGAAGTATATAAGCTCTGTGCCTCCACTTCCCCATCTCTACAATGGGATAGTAATGGTTCCTGCCTCAGAGTTGCTGTGACCACTTGAGGAATCAGTGTGTGTAAATACTCAGACTAGTGCCTGGCACCAGCAAGCACTTTCATTTTTCTATTGGGATTTTTATTGAAAATACTTCTCTTAATCAGCTGGATGAAACTTCCTCCTTCACCTTTTAGGTTTATGTTCCTGTGGGTGGATGTTAATTATTACAGAAATGAGAGCGGGCTCTGTACCAACCCTGAGGCTGATTTTTGTTGACTTAAATTTTAAGCACTGAGAAAACGTTCTCAGCAGACAGGACTGGAAAGAGTTTTGTTAGGCATGTCACAGTTCTCCAGACTCCTTTTAAGCTATTTGCCAGAGATCACATAGGGATCTATGTATCTCCAGAAGTTATTTTTGGTGATCATCTGGCAACTTGGCTAGGTCATCCTTCAAGTTTGCTGAATGCAGAGACTTAGGAACCACTGGACATGCAGTGAGACTTATGATGAAGTTCTTAGTGGTTATCCCTTTACTCTCTCACACCCAAATACTATTTGGGATTGTGCCTTCGCTTAATGTCCTGGAGGTTGTCACTGGGGCAGTGCCGTGCGGCAAGGTGAGTAAAGGGGAAATGATTGGCAGAGAAAAGGGACCGTGGACACCTGGCAGTTCTCAGGCAGATAGTACAAATGGAAGTTGAAGTTGTAGAAATTGATTTCCCTTTAGCTGCTCACACCAGGGTGGCCCCAGTAAGTCTGTGTGTCCCCAGGGATTGCAGGTACCAGTTCTGAAGGCTGAAGCTTTAGTTCTTGTCCCTGCTGTCCCTTCCTATTCCACTGCAGGGCATTCACCTGCCACTGCCAGAGCCCCTTCTGTGCAGACGGTTCGCACAACACTTCATCAGGAGATAAATCTTGCTTATTTGGACCTAGGGCCTGCCTCCCAGGTATCCTGTCTTGAATTAAAATAGATAAATCATATAAATTTGCGCTTAACATATATTTTCAGGGTTTCAGGGTAAAATTTGTGCTTAACTTTTACCTCAAAAAAGTAAAGTTGTATCGAAAAATCACTTACCAGCTGGTTTGCAGTGTGTTTAAATTTAGTGTTATTTTTAATTACTCCAAACATTCTGATCAGCCCAGATGATGATTAGGTTTTCACTTGTAATTGGCATCATCCAGTGAAAATAGAAAAGCTGGGTAAGAAATCCATATAGGCCTCCTTAGCTTGTGTCACCCTGAGTCTCCTTAGAACCTGAACACCAGGTTATGCATGTGACTGGTGACTGCTCCATCCTGACACCAGGCCTTCTCTGTCTACCCGCTGTAGGTATATGGTGCAATGGCCTGGAGCACGGATACTGCGTCGCCAGGAGCTGGATGCCTTCCTGGCACAGGCGTTGTCCCCCAAACTCTATGAGCCTGATCAGCTGCAGGAGCTCAAGGTAATTGACAAGCCTCATTCCTTGTTTTGGGAAGTCTTGTTTTGGAGTTCTGTGAGACACAGCTAACCTCACGGAGGAGTCACTCAGTGCACTAAACTAGTAATAATAATGACGTGAACTTAGAGCCTTCAGGGCAAAAGGAATTTCCTTCCCGGTTATGGAAACAGTCAAGTCTACTTTTGTTCGATAAAGGTTTTTCCCTTGTTTACCAATGGGTGTTTATTCTTGTTTTCCACATCAGGAAATAAACTTGCCTTTTATTTCAGGTGGGGATCCCAAACCCTGGGAGGGCTTGGTCCTAAGAATTTACTAACATCTGGCCAGGATTCTTTTTCTTGTTTCGTTCTGTTGTTCCTAAATACAACATTCGTTTTCTCTAAAAAATAGTCTTTGCCCTCCTAGTATTGTAAATCCCTTTTAAAAAAACCACTTGAAGAACAATGTTATGTCATCATCCCTGTGCCCTTTTAGTCAGCATTTAACATCGTATTCCTTTTAATTTTCCCTTCTAGTATTCCTTTTTTTCTTTAATTGTTTTGACAGTATTAATTTTCTCCATGTTGTCACCTGATTTTTTGGTGTGCTTATCTTTTCAGTGCACTTTTATTAGTCACTGTGTCCACATGGCTGTACTCGCTTTCTAATTTCTACACTAAATTTTAGAAAATTCAAGACTTTTCAGAGTTAGCTAAATTAGTGGATCTGCCTTTTCTTTTTAATGTACAGGGTTTTGTTTTTTTTCTTTGCCATTGGTTTGGTTTTCTTTTGTTGTTGTTTGTGTTTTTTGTTTGTTTTTTACAGAATTTGATTTGTAATCAAGTAATCTCTTTTGACAAAATCGCCTCCACTTTTAGATCTTTTTGCCATTCTTTATGAAGGCGTTCTTTCCCTGCAGAAGAGTTTTAGGCTCATTTGATGGGTTTTCAGTATTCTACTGTTGGGGCTCAATAAATCTCTGGTTTCCCCTAAACTACTGAGTTAAATTCAGTAATCCGGTGTTGACCCTGAACTGTGTGGAGCCCATGTCATTTGTGGTCGCCTTAGGCTTCTGATGACTTTGAAACAAGCTAAACTAAAGACAACCAAACTTAGGAGAATCTACCTCAAATTGTATTCTTTGTAGTTCAAGCTTTTCTGTTTGTTAGGCAGAAATTATTTTTTTTAAATGGTTTTGAATTTAAGTTTTCATTCTAGAATATTTGGCCGGGTGTCCCCCCGAGAGGCTGGTACTAAGTGCAGGCTCTCCCTCCCTGTGTCCTAGCGTGTGGTGCCATCACCACCATCTTCACCAGCAGACTGTGCTCAGGGGTGTTGTAAATACTTTTACTAGAGTGTGGTGCCATCCCTCTACCTCTACTTCCTGTTTCTCTTATTTAGATTATTACATCAGTATTGACATCCCAGTTCTGAAAATCAGACCGCCAGGTATCAGGTATGCCCACCAAGCCTTATTCACCATCAACTTGCTTTTACTCAAAGTTCATCTTCTCCCATATCCTTTTCATTTTTGGATCAACACATAGGATATAACTTTTGAAAGACAGTCGCACTCTGAGCTTTCATTTTGGTTCTTTTGAGGTCTTAGTGCTTTCATAATTTTCTCCTGATTCTTCATCTAAAGCCAGGCGTTTCTAGAGCCGTGTTTAGAAAGACCCATTTTATGTGCAGTTACTTCAAGCCCACCACTATCCCTTTGGGTCTTGCTGGTCTGGAGGTCTGTGTTCCTTTCACCAAGGACAGCCTGCATCGTTAGTGCTTCATTCACGAGCACCATAAATTCTGAAAGAGCTGGAAGGGAAAATAACAGCATTCATTGGGTGGAAGGATAGTTGGGGTTTTTTTAAGATCAGAGATCCTCTCAGCTATCAGATTGAGAACTGATAGGAATAATCATTATTTAAATGAACAAAAATCCCTATGCAGAGACTGAGGGTCCCAAAATTCAGTGATAGAAAAGTAAATTTCAAAATTGCTTTTTCACTTAACCATTAAAGTTGTTTTGATATTTCAAAAGCAATGACGATGCTTTTCTATAAAATACCATTTTCCTGTTGAGGATATAGTCAACTCTTGATTTTTGTTGTTCTTTTAGGGGCCATTATCCAGTTTGTGGATTGCCCAGATCCTGTTTTTCTTCTCCCATTTTTGTCCATTATATGCTTTGAGAATAAATAGGAGAAGAGAAAGAAAAGACCTAATTTTGAACAGTTTGGCCTCTTGATGGCTATTCTGATAGGAGGTTTGGCGGGAAAAGATGTTGAAACCGTTGGTTTAAATGAATTTGCAAGAGTTTCATCTTGTCCAGTCTCTGTCCTCCCGCCACGACCCTGAATAGTTGAGTGTTCTGCGTGGTTCCTTGAGGATCCGTGACAATGATTGACTGACGGCCTTCACTTTTTCCCGGGTTTATTTTTGTGGCGCTTCTCCTAGGTTACCAGCACAAAAATAATGACTAAGGTAAAATCAGCACTGACACTGTGTTTGGAGGAGGGCGGGTGAAGGATGAGGAGAAGGACCTTTGCACAGTTTTAATATTTATCCAGTTTCTTTCTGCCTTGCTTTTGACATCCCTATAATTGCCTTAAATTCTTTTAACAGTTTCACATGCCAAGTGCAGAATTAAAAGATGGAAAATGAAGAGCTTTAAAGACAGTAGTAGGGACGTGCAGCATGTCTGTGATACCTGTAAGAATTGTTGTGCGTATAGGTAAATATGACAAATCAAAGTAAGAGTCTGTTGCCCAGTAATTAGAAGTTGGACCAAGTAACCTCACTGGAATTTGGTTCTTGAACTAATTGGCCAGAGCTACATTCCATATTTGTATTTCCTGGGAGATCATAAAATTTTGTCACTATTTTTCTAGTTGAGGAACTTTGAATAACGGTGAATATTTTATCTTATGTGGTATAAGAGAATGAGGTTGGAATGTGAATATTGCAACCATTTCTATGATCAAGGGTTCAGATTCTGGTGCCACCAGATCAGTTTTGTGACCTTGAGCTCTCTGTGACTCAGTTTCTCCATCTATGAAATGGAGTACTAACAGCAGTATCATACATGAGATTGTTGAGATGTTAATGAAATAATATATGGAAAAATACTTAAGAGTGATGTCTGATACATATTTATTAAGTGCCCCGTAAATATTAGACAGTATTATGTGTGCAATGAACACTTAGGGGATGAAATATAAAACACCACGTAAAGTAATTAAAAATTTTTTTGAATGAAGTGAAATCCACACAGCAATTGAGATTTTATTCACATTATTTAGGCAGTTTTTATTTTAAGAATTTTTCTCTATTGAATTAATGGTAGTTGTTATTTCTAAAACAAACTGACTTGAAAATCATTTTTTAAACCCGTAAAAACACAATTCTTCAACTAATGATGAGGCCATTTAAAATAAATATATATGTGTGTGGATAATGTAGATTTATCCATTCCTCCCATCCGCTCACTGGGAGGTTACTTGTTCTAACTAGGGTGCTTCTGTGTTCCATGCACTGGCTCCCATTGCTTAGCCTCAGCACGCAGATGGCCATCTGCCCGAAATGGTTTTGAGCTGTATTAGTTAAATAAGGGCTAAGGGTGGATATGACCAACACCACCAGTGACTAAGAAATGACAGCAGTATCGGATTTCACCAGAAGGACCCCACTGGCACTTTGTTATAAAGCAAACGTCTTTAGAGCAGCATCAGCACCATCGTTCCCTTCCCCTCAGCCTTGACCTGGTCCTCCCTCCTCTGGCCTGGAAGGCTGTGGGCTGACAGTGAGAGAGCGGCTAGAGGCCTGGTTGCCATGGTCCCTGCAGAGGGTCCAGGGGATGGGTTTCTGCACAGGCAGCCTCCAAGCTTGGGCTGGCATCGCTGCTGTGCCACTTTCCCGCAGCGTCAGTGTTTAGGGAGGAGAAACTCCCTCTTTCTGCCTCAGGACTCAGAAGAAGGGAGTTTCCACTTCCTTTCTGCAGTGCAGAGAAAGGCAAGGCCGGTGGGGATCTAAGTAAGTTAGGTGACTTTTTTTTTTCCATTTTGACCCTCTTTCTCTCCCCTTTCTGCTCATAAATGTAAAAAGGCATCTAATTCTATCATCCTGACCCCACCTGCCCTCAACTGAACATGTTTATTAGTTCCCTTTTCTGACACTACGTTAGAGAAGCAGGAGCCAGCAGAGGTGGGCTGGGAGCGATGGACAGACTTCTCCAGGTTCAGGAGGTTCTTTACTGCATTGACTTCAAATTTAAAAAAAAAAGGGGGGGGAGGTTGGAAAACACAGTGTTAGCTGATAATGGGAATGTTGACACTGACAGCACAAAACATCAGATAATCAAATTCGTTAGTATTTGGCACTGGAGTCATCTTTTTTATCTTTAATGAAAAGCCAGTTTACCTGCCACAATTAGGCATTGCTTAGTTTGGTACCCATAAAGACTGCATTCTCAAGAGACCATCACCTTAGAAAATAAGCGTGGAAGGTGGGAAGACAGAAACCAGGACAGTTAAAGCTCAGTCCTGGATAATCCACAAACAAGGTCCTTCACAGATAATCAAGAGTTGACTGTATTTGTCAGTGTTTCTTATCCTACACATTAGATGCTAGAAGAAAGGGCTGTGTGTACAAAGGAAGGCTCACAGCACTAATGACTGAGTGAGAAGAACCCACAGATACAAGTCTTTAGCTTCTGATAGTCTGCATGGTTCAAATACAGTGTTTTTGCTGTTGTGTTCTTTCATTTATAAGCTATCCATTTCTCCTAAAACATTTTGACAGTCTCATTAATAAGTTGCTATCTAAAACATTAACATATAAAATAATGTAAACATAAAGTACAAACTTAAGAATGAAATTATACCAAGTAATTTTTTAAGATAACTGCTTGAAAAATGCAGAATCTTAATAGAGTATTCCTTTTTACAACATTTCTGTTAATATATTACCAGTGTTTAGAATCTTCAGTGTAAGATTTTATTTCGTAAATGAATTGTGGGCTTCTTAACTGCTAAGGAGACTATTAATGATTTGTTACTTTGTCATGTGTCCACCTTAAATACACTATTACTTGATACTTGTGTAACTGTTTACAAATTCCAAATTGAAATATTTCAGTGTGTTTATCAAACAGTCTCTTAAATGTAAATTTGTTAAATAACGTAAGTCTTTCTGTTCAGACAAGTCAGTGTTAAGACACTGTAAGGTAGTGATAGGGCTGCTTAGGGGGCATTTGGTTGAGGGGTGTGCTCATTACCTGTGGAGAGTTGTAGTCAGACATTGTAAGAATTGGATACTGTAGTATTCTTACTCCATAGAAATCACTCTTTTCCATTTAAAGATTGAGAACCTAGACCCCCGCGGCATTCAGCTGTCAGCTCTCTTCATGAGTGGCGTGGACATGGCCCTGTTTGCGAACGACGCGTGTGGCCAGCCAGTGCCCTGGGAACACTGCTGTCCTTGGATGTATTTTGATGGGAAGCTCTTCCAGTCCAAACTCCTCAAAGCAAGCCGGGAAAAGACCCCACTCATCGACCTCTGTGATGGTCAGGTCAGTTGCAAGAAAGCAGGCTGGGTGGGGCGGGGAGGAGCAGGTGGCCACCTCCAACCAGAATGAAATAACGCTCACTGGCTAATCTGTCGTCTTTCCTACCGAATTTGTAACAAGCCTGTGCGACAGGAATTTGATTTAGATTGGGCCCAGCCCAGTGTGTAACTAAATGCCAGTTTAGTGCCCAGCTCAGGATATACACTTGGTTCTCATTATTCACGGTAATTATATTCTATATATTCGCCTTGAACACTGAATTAGCAAATACTGAACCTTTGCTCTTAGGGGAAATATACGGTTAGGTTCCTGCAAGCCTCCCGTCACATCATCTTCATCAACCAGTCACTACGTAACCTTGTTTTACGTGTGTTTCTGTTTAAATACTTCTTAATGCATATATATTGTTAATTCACTCACATTGAACTTATGGCCGACAGCACTATAACTCAGCCTCACCAAAGCTCATTTAACTAACACGTGCATTTTCTCTGTAAGGTACATCACAGCCTAGCACTTGGGAACACTAGTCAGTACTCAGCACTGCTCTTGGGGCCGTTTGAAACAGCAAAATCATTCACAAAAACACGAAAAGTGTGGCACTAAGGAGACAGTGAACAGGACACATGTTTACAGTATAAAAGCTGAAACACGAAGGCAATGCTGTGTCTTCTTCAAGCTCAGGTGGCAACTCAAACTTTATCCCACTTAGCAAATGTCTTCAGATGACTATGAAAATGCCAGGAGTATTGATTTTGAGGTTACAAATAAATTTTAGCAAGTGGGTAAGTGTGCAGATGTGGAACTCATGAATAATGAGGATTGACTGTACTTTTTAAAAATCCTGATTTAAAAATAAAGTGAAGTAGGTTATGAGGTTATCTTGTCCCTTTGTATAAAAGAAGCTCACATGTGCTGCAAGCTTCTAAACCTTAGACTACAAAACATGCATTCTCCCACGTGCTGCTTTAGTCAAGCTCAGTCTAAAGACAGATTTACAGAGTAAGCAGATTTTCAATTTCTCTGATTACAGATTGGTTGCTGGTGTACATATTTGTGTATTTATTAACAAAAGACACTCAAGTTGAATGTTTCTGATGTTTTTTCACAGTGGAATTTGACCTACACAAGTTGTATTGTCCCCATTTTTGCAGGTGACTGAACAGTCGTCTCACAGACAGCCCCACAGACAGATCAATTGGGCTGTTGTCCTGTCCAGTCTCAAAGAGCTCTAGGCTTCCCTTAAAAAGCATCTGTCACTCTGTGCCTCAGTGCCTTCTCTATAAAATACAGTAAATACCTGACCTAAAATTGAATTGATAGGAAAGTACATTTTAAAGATGTGAACTAGGCATCATCTACCCCCTGGTCCACAAGTGGAAGGAAGGCTGTGAGCATGATCTGTCTGGACTTAGTCACTGATGTTGAGAACCAAATTCATTTTCAGTTAATAAACTTTATAGTAAATGGTTCTCACCTGAAGATATGCTGAGAAAGTAGAAATTTAAATTCCTGTTTTATAAGATTAAGATTATGAGATGAAGAGGTATCTGTTAATCTTTTTTTTTTTTTTTTTTGCATTTTTGCTTTTGGGGTCATGTTTGCATTCTGTAAACAAGTATCACTGAGCAGATTGTGACTGTGTTATTTATGGGTAAATAAGTAGGCATGGCACAGTGGTCAGCATGTCTCATTTCTTTCCTGTTCTTTCCGATTCAATTGAAACCTTGTGAGTGAAGTTTTCACATGCCAGTCCTTGACTTCCAGGCCGAGCAAGCCGCCAAGGTAGAAAAGATGCGGCAGAGCATCCTGGAAGGGCTGAACTTCTCCCGGCAGAGCCACCCGCTCCCCTTCCCACCGCCAGCGGCGCTGCCTTTCTACCCCACCTCCGTGTACCCACGGCACTTCGGGCCCGTCCCACCAGCACAGGGCCGAGGGCGGGGCTTTGCAGGTGAGTGTGTCCATCACTGTACATAGGGACTTGCTAGAGTGGGGAGACAGACGCACGTACAGCGTGCAGGCCTTCTTAGTGGGCAATATCCTGCTGTGTTGAGACCTTGTAAATAATTGACAGGCTTAGTTATGAAGTTTGCAGCAACATCTCTTCACATTAGAAAGGAGCAAACTTGATCCCGGAAGAGATTATGTATCGGAAAGGGAGCGGGAACTACAAAAGCTATTAATAGCAGAGATAAGATTTTAAAATTGGTCAGTGTAGCTGAAAACTCTGCTCACGTTTGTGATTTAAGATTTTCTCACGTGTGGGGTCAGTGGAGCTCTCCTCCACTAAGGCCACCTCCCAAGTCTGTGGCAGAGCCCACAGCAGTAGTGTTCGGTCTCCAGAGGCTCCTCCAAGAGCAGGCAAGGCGACATTTCAGTGTTATTGGTGACAAGAGGGGTCAGGAGTCTCCTCCCTGGCAGCTGATGGTGTAAGAACGACAGCTGAAGGACAAGGGGGTTGCTCTGCCTGAAAGCCCACTGGTGGCTCTCCCTGAACCCAGTTCCTCATGGCTTCTCCCATCTCTCTCCACCCGGGTCCCACAGGAGTCTGTGGCTTTGGAGGCCCCTATGGGGAAACTGTAGCGACAGGCGCTTACCGTGCCTTCCGCGTGGCGACAGCAGCAGGACACTGCGGAGCCTTCTCAGGCAGTGACAGCAGCAGGACTAGCAAGTCACAGGGCGGTAATTATGCCACACCTCCTCCTAGAGCTTCTGTCCGCCAGCAGCTTCCCGCTTCTTCTGACTCTTCTTCCTCCTCGTCTGTCCTGACTCCAGCACCATATCCTTCCTGATAGGTCCCCACTCTGGCATTCACTGCTGCTCTTCTCCCAGCCTCTGCCTGCCCCCAGGTCTCTGCAGCAGCTTTGCTGTGGCCCATCTCTGCCTTCCAGAGGGGCCAGTGTGTGTCCACACACAGCCCTTCTTCTGTGCACCTGGCCCCCTAACCATTGTCTCCTGTGTTAGAACAGGCTGCCCAGTAATACCCAGTGATGTTTTTTTCCTGTCGTATTCCCTAACAGCCCCCTCTGGGTAAAGAGGATGATGCTTGTTTAGAAGATTCTAAAGGCATTGTACAATTCTTGGCATAAAAAACTTTATCGCAGTTTGTTTCATAGAAACATTTTTAAAGAAAGATCTAATATCAGATATATAAATAGTCTATTTTAAATTCGCATTGCTTCTCTTCTTATTTGTATTAGGCTTGTGAGGGAGAGAAAAGGTCTTAACATTTAGCCTTGAAATACTATCTTGTGATTTTGCTGTACTTTGAAGCCCATGACTTGTGACTTTGTCATAAATCCCACATTTTGGGACTGCAGATCTAAACATGGCTGTCAAGTCTACATTACAGGATTACTCAAATACAATTTTGAAGAACTTTTAGGGTAGGCAAGCCTTTCTTGACCGGGAATATTTTTCCAGCTCAGTTACTTGCGTACTTACAGAAGCTACCTAGAGACATCTTTTGTAGCACTAAGACTCTTACAGATGAATGCTGCCCTCTCTCTGTAGCTGTAGGAGCCACTTCTCCTCTCCTACTGCATGCCCCTCTCCTGCCTCCCCTTAGTTCTCCCGGCTGTCCAGGGTGCTTTTCCTCCTGTTACTGCGCATCATGCAGTGCACAGTAGCGTGTGTCCTCTGCTTCACAGTCGGCTTCAGCTTCTTGCAACCCTTACCTGGAAACTTATGCTGGCCTGCAGGTGTGATAAAATACTGTGGTGGCAGGGAGGGCAGGAGGGGGGAGTTCTGACTATGAACATTGTTTGGTCAGAAGCGGTTTTTTAGTCTGAAATGATAAGACGAACCTGCTTCTTAACTTCCACCAAATTGTGTCTGGAATCCGGATCTGTGCTGTCCAGTGTAGTAGCCTCTGGCCACACGTGGCTCTCAAGCACTTGAACTGTGGCTCATCCAAACTGAGCTGTGTCCTAAGCACACATCTAATTTTACAGACTTAATACGGAAAAAAGAATGCAAAATGTCTCATTAGTAGTTGTTTTTTATATTGATTACGCGTTGAAATTAATGTTAATTTGGGTATATTGGGTTAAATAAAATATACTTTTTTTTTTTGGCTGCACCATGTGGCATGCGGCATCTCAGTTCCCCGACCAGGGATCGAACCCACGCCCCCTGCATTGGGAGCGCAGAGTCTTAACCACTGGACTGTCAGGGAACTCCCTAAAATATACATTACTAATATTTATTTCATGTGTTTCTTTGTACTTTTTTAACGCGGCCACTAGAAAACGTAAGGCTTGTAGATTTTGTTGAACAGCGCGACCTGGCTGTTAGTCATCATGGCTAATACCAAGATGATGGAGAATTTATTATAATCCATTCCATGTGCCAGAAAAGAAGATGCTTGAGGTTCTGTTTTGTTTTGTTTTTATCAGAAATTTTGGTACCAACTAATTGTTTGAGGATTTTCTTAGGTAAGTCAGAAAACCTTAGAATATGCAGGCTACCAGTAGTTAATAGAAGTTAGTGAATACAATGAATATTTGTAACCCTGCCTAGGGAAATTATCGTTTAATAATGCAATAAGAAGTAACAGGCTAGCTTTACTGATTAATTTCTGTAATGTTTAGTTAAGGTAGTAAACTTGTAAGTAATTACTCAAAGAGAAAGACATTCTGAGTTTGCAGATTTTCCATCTTGGTAATATAGAAGGTGTGCCATATGCACCCAATACTTTATTGGATCTATTTCTACCTAACAGCCATGCTCATTTTGCAGTTGTAACCTATTTCAGTTGTCATGGGTTCTTTAAATAGCCAACACAGTTGTCTTACTTTCAGGTGTATTTTTAACAACAGCTTAAAAATAAAACCATTAAAATCAAACTTGTGCACATAGATAGTTCACATAATAAGTCTTCACAAAGCAAGAGAAAGGGGCTTCATATGAAATGGAAACCACATTTGAAAAGAAACTGCTTGCTTATTTCTCTTTGTTAGTCCTGTGGTTGTAAAGATTTTTTTTCATCTACTTTTGTGCAGGAATCCAACCTATACCTTCTCAGGGAGGGAAGCTAGAAATAGCTGGCACTGTGGTTGGCCACTGGGCTGGGAGCAGACGGGGCCGTGGAGGCCGTGGGCCTTTCCCCCTACAGGTAGTTTCTGTTGGAGGACCAGCAAGAGGGTAAGTTCTGAACAATGAAAATGTATTTGTATAAGCTTAAAAACACAGCCTCTTACTTGTTACTTTAATCATGAGTTTACTAGGAACATTTTTACATCATTAAATACATTCTTCTTTAATACCATTCTTAGTGGTTGTATAGGATTCCATTATATATAGCATTATGTAATTATTTAAACCATTAGTAAATAATTATCCCAAAATTACTCAATTAACCATTTTTTAATGTTTTTAAAAAAAGAACATTTTTGAAGTGCATTATTTTGAAAATTGAATACACTGGATATGTACCAAAAAAATAAGATTGATTACTTGGACTAAATCTTTGGTGTGACCATGATTTAATAAAGTTTGTGCTTCCTGTAGCGTAGACTAGACACCTTTAAATCCATTTGATATGATTTTAAATGTTTAAATGTTATCTGTAACAGATTCAAGTCTGTTTGTTTTTGTCCTCTTTTATGTGTTTAGGCGTCCAAGAGGAGTTATTTCCACTCCAGTGATCAGAACATTTGGAAGAGGTGGAAGGTACTATGGCAGAGGCTATAAAAACCAGGGTGCGATTCAGGTAATAACACAACATAGTGCTAGTGCCAGTTCACTCCTGAGTGCCTGATCGTCCCAGGCCAGTGTTTCAGTGCCTGTGTCCAGACAGGAGGGGTGTCGGAATGTTTCTGTAGCTATTGAGCTAACACAGTAGCGGCACATGGTGCTTACCAAATGTACATTCCCTCAGACCCAGATCATTTTATCATCACTTGTGGTAAAGAGAGCATGATCTCGTGTTCACGTGCTGTACATAGGAATTTAGCTGAGAATAATCCAGGAGCTATTAATGCTGTTTATATTATAAAACATTATGTAGGTAAATCACATTTAGGATTTAAAAGAAAATTGTGACTTTAAATCCTGGAACAGTGCATCTTTTTCTCCTCCTGGACCATCTTGACTAGCTCTTCCCTGAAAGGATCAGCTCATGAGAAAATAAAGTCACGTCTGTCTTCATGAAAGAGCTAGAACTGCCGCTTTGGATATTCCATTTTAGGACTTGGATTCTGATGAACTTCCCTTGAGAACAATCTTTTAAAAACACCAATCAGCCCTAACAGTGTATTATGTTGTCTCACTTACTGAATTATGGCGTTTCGTCAAAGTACACAGTTTTTTCCCATAGCATCCTTGTGAACATTAAGAGGAGTACACTCTTGTGACTCATTTATTAATAACCCATATTTGGAAACTTACTTGGCCAAGAGAAAATAAAACTTCTGCCTTTGCCAGGTGATCTTAGCGTCTTGGTAGCTTCTGTTTCGATGAAATACATCAAGCAAGTCAAGTGCAGAGGCAGTCTCTTTCCTGAAAGCAGGCCCAGGCAGCCCCTCTTTGTAGCACAGCATCCAGCAAGGGGGAGGTACTCAGCTCGTTCTGGCTCTCCTGTAGCCCCACCCTGACCTTCCTCAGCCTTCACCAAAATGCCCTTTTGAGCTAGAGGCACTCTCAGCCTCTCGACTGGTTTACAAGAGGGAGGAGAACTTCATTCTTACTGGTTCTCCAGAGCTCGTCCTATAAAAATGCCTCTGGTTGTACGTTATGGTCATACATGGTGGATACAGGGGCCTTTCCTAAGCTGGTAGTGGGGAATATGTGTCCCTATGTTGCTTAAGCACTTTTATTTTTATTTTAATATAAAACCGAGATACCAAAAACCACACAGACACACAAATATAGCTTCATCAGTTATAAGTCAAATAGCCATGTAGCCATCACCTGTGTGATGAATAGCATTTTCCCAGCCATATCAAGAGCCCCTCACGGGCCCAATCCCAACACTAACCCCCTGCCTCCCTCTGCACAAAATAACTACAACCCTGGAGTTTTACACTCAGTTATTTCTCCCTTGCCTCTTTCTGGTTTTATCACTCACGTGTGCATTCCTAGACACTGATGTTGAATTGTGTTCATTTTCTTATAGTTTGCTATGTCTTCTAAGTCTCTCTGAATCAGCAGGCTTCCCTCCCCCCGCTTTCTTTTCCTTCATTTATCTATTGAAGGACAGCCCAAGTTATTTCACCTACAGACTTCTGGCTTTTGCCGAGTGCACACTCATACTCATGGTGCTGTTTCCCATGTGGCTCTGACCTTTCTTGCCCGCCGGTAGCTGGGTCTGGATGGTGCATCGGACTTCGGTTTGTCCCTGTGGCAAGACTGTAGTGTGTGCTTTCATGTCTGCTTATCTGTTTTTATGTTAGGACCTGTTAATCTGTTCATATACTGCAGATTGCGAAATGAAGATATTCTCATTCGGTCATTTCTTTTATTTATTGGGGTATTTTTATAAAAAGATGCTTCCCATTGCTTTCTGTTTTTGGTGCCTGAGTATTACAGCCCTTACCGGAACTAGGTCAACACATGGTTTTTTGTAGCTCACCTCACCCATCCTTGGCCACTGGGCCCTTTGCCGTGACCTCTGGTCTTCAGTAGCTTCCTGTCTGGTGTATCACCCAGCCCGGCAGACCAGTGACAGTCGTTTCTCTTAGTTTCTCAGTTTCTTTAGTGAGAAATGGCATTTCAAGTAGGAGAACCGATGGACCCTGGCTGCCATAGGGTCAGTCATTGTTCCTAGTGTTCTGTGTACATAGACACACAGAGTCCTGTTTCTTTATATATGTAAACACACACACAACCGATGTGCCTTTTTATTGTATTTTTTAAAGGTATGATTCTCATGAATTCACACTGATGTTTCCAGTTCAAACTGAGGACTATAGGCTTTTATTTAGTCACATTTCTGTTACATCTCTATTTTCTTTCTTCTACACCAAATCACCATTTCTAGGCTTTTCCTACGAACAGAGCTAGAGGGAAAAGGTGTACACATGCACACTCACATATACTATGCACACACAAACATATATACATGTAATCTGCTTTTTTCCTCCCTAATTAAACTGACTCTTCTAATTCAAATTTAGGATTTTAGGAATTTGACTTAACCTTTACTGTTTATATCAGTATGTCTTTTCTTCCCTTCTGAGAATCTTGGTTCCTAAGAACCCAGAGGATGATTAAATTAGAACATCCCATAACTCATTATTTACTTCATCCCACATTGCATACACAGTCTGCTAGGAATAGCTAATTCTTCCATCACCAGCACAGTCACTGGGAACAGTTAAAAGAAAATGTTGGTATATGCTTCCCCCATTTTCCCCTGTCATCCTCACAGTTTTGAAAAACAGCTTTGCTACTATTGTCTGCATTGTCCAAAGTATACTCCTTTCAGCCACATTTGTCCAGGGTTTGTAGATAACTGTGTCCCGTGCCCCACCAGCCTTGAGTCTGCTGGTCCATTTTGTCCCTCTAAGGCTCTTTCTTTAGTGGGTTCCTAGGGAAGACTTAGGAAAGCAGTGTTTAATTTGAAAACAGTTTATTTTCCTAGCAATTAGAAATATTGGTTCACATCTTCTCAAGTGACTTACACATTATTTGATTTTCTTCTGTTATAAAGCTTTGCTGTTAAAGACTAATAATAATTGAATTGTCTTTCCCTTTGAAGTCATTTGCTGTTTTGGCTAAATGCCTAAATTGTTTTCGTTTTTCCATCAAAGTTTAGTGACATGCCCTGCTGCTGGTCATTCTTGGTCAATGCACTCAGTATGCAATGCTTTCTTTCCAAGTGCAATTTCAAATTTGTTTATGTCAGAAAATTTTCTTGAATTACTAGTTTTTCATTTCAGTTCTTTTGCTTTGCTTTGTTTTCATCTCTGGTGCTCCTGTCGTACTAGACCTTCTGGGTCTGTCTTCGGTGTTTGGCATACTCTTGATTCCTTTTCGTCTCTTCCTTTCTTTTTTGAGATGTAACTCATATACTATACAATTCACCTGTTTAAAGTGTACAATTCAGTCTCTTCCTAAGGTCATACGCAATCACCCCAAAAGAAACCCCTTATTCATGAGCAGTCATACACCCCACCCCCATAGTCTCTGGTGGATCTGCTTTCTGTCTAGAGTTGCTCTCTGTACATTTCATGTAAGTGCACATGTTGTGCCCCCTACCAGGACTTCATTCTGTATTACTGCTGAGTGATGCTTCATTATATAGATGCACTACATTTTGTTTACTTGTTCATCAGTTGATGGACATTTAGATTGTTTCCACTTTTTGACTATTATGAATAATGCTGCTATGAACATATATGTACAAGTTTGGTTTTTTCCCCCCGGTTTTATTGAGATGTAATTGACACATAATATTATATTAGTTTCATGTGTACAGCATAATGATTCGATATTTGTGTTTATTGCAAAATGATCACCACAATAAGTCTAGTTAACATCCATCACCACACATAATTACAAATTTCTTCTTCTTGTGATGAGAAATCTTTTAAGTGATGAGTATATCTTGTGATGAGTATATCTTTTAAGATATACTCTTTTAGCAACTTTCAAATATATGAGTACTGTTAACTATAAGAGTGTTGTTAACTACTGTTAACAACTTTCAAATATATAAGAGTACTGTTAACTGTTAGCTACACATTTTCACTTCTCTCCGGTATGCATGTAGGAGTGAATTTCTGGGTCATATGGTAACTCTGTGTTTAAGCATTTGAGGAACTGCAAAACTGTTTTCAAAATGGCTGCACCATTTTCCATTCCTATCAGCAATGTATGAGGATTCCAATTCTCTACATGCATGTCAATACTTGCTACTATCTGTTGTTGAGTTAGGCCATCCTAGTGGGTATGAAATGGTGTCTCATTGTGGTTTTGATCTGCATTTCCCTTTCTTCATCTCTCTGATTTTAAAAGTTTTGTTCTTTCACCTTCAGGTACTATGATGTTTATTTGGTGTTGTTTCTTCTAGTTTAGTGTTCATTTCTGGAATTATTTTTTCTTTATTTTAAATTCTTCCCAAAGTTTTTCGCCTCACTTTATGGCTTTTCCTGGTTTAATCTGTGCTCCTCTTCCTCATCCTGTCCTGTCACAGCCTGCTTTAAAATCAAAGGAAGCAGTCTTGGTCTTTTATTGACATGCCTTTCTGATGTATTTCATTGTCCTTAGGGATGTTGTTCCACCTTTTATTGCCATAATGTGTGGATTCCTTGGTACTTCCTGTTGCTCGCTTTTAAGTGAAAGTAGTGTTCTTGCACCTTGAGAAGGACAGATGATGAAGGGCAGCTTGTTTCCTAAGAGCCTCTGGCCTTCCTTTCTCTGTTGCTGCCATCCTGATGGGGCCAGCGCTGATACGATGTGTCAGTGGGACAGAGGAGGCAGTGCTGCCCCGTGCTTGTGGTACATATAGTGGTGGAGGGCCCCTTGCCGTGGCCTAGGCTTATGGGAAGAATTAGCTGTAGAGAGAGGGAGTGTCTGTTTCCAAGCAGGTACAGGCTGGCTTTCCTTCTTAGTCTTCCTGCATCCTTCATAACTATAGGGAGGTTCCCTAATAAGCAGGCGCCTCAACGCATTTCCTGTAGCAGGCACCCATGGGGGAACTGCTTAATCACCACTGGCAATACTGCCACAAGTGTGTGTTTAGTCTGGCAAGTGGATTTTTCCTCGAGAGAGTGAGGGTTTTGAGATTTGAAAGCATGTACTTGAGGTCTTCAGTATTATTTTTCTCCGCTTCTTGGCCCTCCTATATTTTTATATTAATTATGTTTCTCAAGGTTCCAAGAGAATGACAGTAGTATTGACTTCTAGAAAAGTTTACATGAGTGTTTCTGAACTATAGGATTGAAAACTAAAATGAGAAGACACTGTGTAAAACTGAGCCCAAATGGGGAACATGATTACCTGTGGTGTACAAGAGGGTGTCTCTAAAGCAAGGGTGATAGGTACCTCCAGTTCCACTCTGTATATAGACTACAGAGTGGATAGAGTATATAATAGAATGTTTAGAGTATAGAAAATTTAGATGATAGAATGGATAGCGTATAAAATAGAATGTATAGAGTGGATAGATTATAGAGTGTATATAGACTGTAAAGTATAGAGAGTACAGTTGACCCTTGGACAATGCCGACTCTCTGCGCAGTTGAAAATCCACATATAACTTTTTTTTTTTTGCGGTACGCGGGCCTCTCACTGTTGTGGCCTCCCGTTGCGGAGCACAGGCTCCGGACGCGCAGGCTCAGTGGCCATGGCTCACGGGCCCAGCCGCTCCGCGGCATGTGGGATCTTCCCGGACCGGGGCACAAACCCGTGTCCCCTGCATCGGCAGGCGGACTCTCAACCACTGCGCCACCGGGAAAGCCCGACATATAACTTTACAGTGAGCCCTCCTCCATATCCACAGTTCCACATCCGCAGATTCAACCAACTGTGGATCATGTAGTACTGCAGTATGTGTTTATTGAAAAAAAACCGCATAATGGCAGACTTGCGCAGTTCACATCCATGTTGTTCAAGGGTCAACTGTATAGAGAATGTATAGAGTATATAATAGAATATATAGAGAATAGAGTGCATAGAGTATGTAATAGAATGTAGAGAGTATATAGAGTATACAATAGAATATGTAGAGTTTACAGAATATAGATTATGGAGGATATAGAGTATGTAATGGAATGTATAGAGAGTATACACAGTATAAAATGCATAGGGTAGAGAGTACCTAACAATGAGAGATACAGCCATGCACTCGCTGTGTTCTGTTCTTAAATCTGCAGTGAGTGTCATCAGGCCTCAACTGGTGTCTCCTCTCACCCGCTGTTTATCAAAAACTGCCTTATCGCTTGCTGTGCTTCATTTTAAATAGGGCAAGCCTCCTTATGCTGCTTCAGCAGAAGAAGTGGCCAAAGAACTGAAGTCGAGATCCGGGGAATCTAAATCCTCCGCTGTGTCTTCAGACGGGTCCCTGGCCGAAAACGGAGCGGTGGCTGAGGAGAAGCCGGCTGCCCAGATGAATGGGAGCGCGGGCGACACCAGGGCCCCCAGCCACTCGGAAAGTGCCTTGAACAATGACTCTAAGACGTGCAATACAAATCCTCACTTAAATGCACTAAGTACAGACAGTGCTTGCCATAGAGCTGATGCTCTGGAGGCAGCTGTCTTAAAGAAAGAAGAGTAAACTTATTTTTTATAGAGGGTGAAGGATGCTGGAAGGGTAAGGATTTAGGAATATCTGGAGAGAAAGAGAGCCTACAGTTATGTACATTTTTTCCTTTCCGTAAGAGAAAAATGAGGACTTTGGAAATTCGGATCCCTCTTTGATATCAGAGATTTAAACAACACATTTTTAGTTTTAACCAGTTGTAGTCAAAATGCTACAATAAAACAAAAAGAGAGAAAGAAAATGAAGAGCATTTGACTCCCACACTTAAAATGAAGTACACACAAAGTTTAAACTGGTTAATGACAAAAGCCTATAGCTGTGTTTCTTGAACTATAAAGAAAACAAATTTTGGCAGTCTTTAAGTATATATAGCTTAAAATATCATTTTTAGCATTTGGCACCATATGTATGCCATTATCTTTGATTTTGCATTACTGTTCACAAGAAAGCTTTGTCTAAGGCTTTGATTTTATGATTATGAAAGAAATTAGGCACAACCACAGTTTTTCTTTCTTACTTAAATTTCATCACTGTTGATGTGGTTCTTTTGTGTTAAAAAAAGAAGTGCAACTATCAAAACTAAAAAAACTATAGAGTAATATTGCCGTTCTGCTGATTTTAAATATACAGTACATCATACATACTTTACAAGCAAGTTAAATGGAGATAAAGTTGAAATCATAGAAGATGCAAATGACCTTTCAAAATCAACACACTGTGTTCTGAAACTTTTCGTGACTTAATACCATGCATCTGTGATCAATGAACTATGTGGTTTTGAATCGGACGTAGACCATTAGTGCTACTACTTGAGCTAAACTTCTGCATGGTTCATAATTTTTAAAGTGTGTAGTTAATATTATGCATGTTATTGTCCTTTCTTCCATTCTTACCAGTATGTGCCCATTTGCAAAACAAAAATGCTAATAATCAGTAATAGTCCTATAAAAGATGTTAACTCTGTTTAGTCATTGACTGATCTTGCTCTAACCTTAAAATTTTGTGATTATTGACCTCTGTTGCATTTATTCTAAAACCCCCCAAATTATCTAGCTGTTTCGAATATCAACATTACCCTGGTGTATTCACTGCTGTATGCATTATTGTTCTTTGTTGCTGTTTTATGCCTTCATATTAGCAAAATATGAAATTCTGTGAAAAACAAAAAAAATCCCTTTGATCTTTAAAAAAAAAAAGCAAAAAAAAACAACCCCCCCTTCTGTAGCAGGAAACAAATTGCTTGTTCTTGAGAACTTTCCCATCAAGAATTTAGTAGAAGCAGGTATACTTATATCATTTTGATGTTTTTGTTAATGTTTCCAAACAATGTACTTTGAAATCAGAATCACTTCTTATTCGTTTTCATATAATTCTCCTGATGCTCTTCATCACACATTAGTGATCAGAAATGAGATGTAATTCCCCAATCCCTGCCCGCAAGACCTGAGTAGGATCTTACTGTAAGTTGAAGGGAGTTTTGCCCTAACTCATGGATTGTGCAAGAATGAACTGCTGTTGGGTTTGACTGATTGTAGATGGGTTGTGGTGTGGTGTATCTGAAGGCTATTGAATGCAACTTACAATGCTTAATAAAAATCTTTATTCTTTTAGTATAAAGATGGTACGGCTTTTAAATTCCTTGTAAAAACATACATTTTACTGAGGTTTAATTCAAATTGAGACAGCTACTGAAGAGCTTAGTCAAATAACCAAAATTTAGAAATATTTTGCCCATTGCAGGTAATTCCAGGTTTCTAGCTCTAAAGAAACATATGTGGTCAAAAGGCAAGTTATGCTGATGTCTGAATTTCATAGTTACAAAAAAGACGTATTCTCTGATAGAGCAGGCTTAGAAATAGAAATTTAATTAAAAAAAAAAAGCCCAAGGAAGAAATACATTTGATCTTGATTAAACCGCTTTTTGTTTTTTACAAGATCCATACAGTATTCAGATTTGTTTCGTTTTTACTTAATGTCCTTTTTTGTTCTAGTATCTACCACATTATATTTAGTTGTCATGTCTCCTTAGTCTCTTCGTCCTGACAGTTTCTCAGACTTACCTTGTTTTTGGTGATCTTGTGACAGCCTTGAGGAGTAGTCAGATATTTTGTTGAATGTCTTATAACTGTGATTCGTCTGATTTTTTTTTTTTTCATGAGTGGACTGGGGTTAGGCTTCATAAAATTAACATGCCTTATCACCATTGATAGCGACTTGATCATCTGGCTGAGTTAGTGTTGGTCAGGTCTCTTCACTGTAAGGTTGCCGGCTCCTACTCCTTTCCATACTGTGCTCTTTGATAGAGCCACCATGTGGCTCACGAGTGACTCACGAGTGGGGAGTCATGCTTGAGTTAGCTAGTAAATTATTTGGAATTCTTGTGCGTGGCAAATTTGTCTCTTCTCCGCCATTTCCCCATATGTTTTTACATCATTGAGTTCTGAGTGCTTAGCACAGGACAGGGGTGAACGGTAGGCATTTAATACATTTTGGTCCTTTTTTTGTGAACATCCACTGTAAATCTCTCACGTTCTAATAACACCTTCAATGATGATACTAAAACAGGACGTGCTTTTTTAGAAGCACTGTCCTAGGTGTTTTCGCTCAATTAATGCTCACAGCAATGCTATCAGGATGACACTGTTATCACCACCGAAGGTTTTTAACTTATTGGAGGCCACACTGCTAGTGAGCGGTGGAGACAGGGTCTGAGTCCTTGCCCTTTGGAGCCCACGCTCAGAGCCTTTGAGGCGCCCTTTAGTCCATCATTCCCCTATGCATGGCCCGCCCAGCTCCTCCGGAACCGCTTCTCCGGGAGGTGCGGGGAGGTGGGGCTGTGTCCCCGCCTCCGCGGGGTGGGCAGGAGGGGAGCGGCCACACGGGAGAGACGGGGGCGGAGGGGGCGGTGTCAGAAGACGTAGTATCAAAGATGCTGGGACTGCGGGCGCGCGCTCTCGGCCGGGGTCGGAGAGGGGAGGGCCGCCTTAAGGCCCCGCCCGCCCGGCCTCCTAGTCGGAGGAAGACGCGCCCGGGATGCGCGCTTCCGGCCTTGCGTGGAGGGGGGTGGGGCCATGCGTAGGGCGGGGCAGGGCGGGGCCTTGAGTAGGGCAGGCCCGTTCCTCCGTGCGCTGACGGTGCGCGCGCACCTCTTTCCTCCTATTCGTGAGTTCTGCGTTCCGCTGCGTCGCAACGCTGCCACCCAGGCTAGGCGCGAGGCGACCGCGGGAGGTCGGCGGTGGCCGGTTCGGTGTCCACACTGCCGACACCTGGGGCCGAATTCCGCGCGCAGAGAGCTGACCGGATCCTCGGGGACCGCGAGAGCTAGGCCGGGTTCCCTACACGGTCACCAAGATGCTGACATCGAAGATTTCAAAGCTAAAAAGAAGGAGCTAGAAGAAATTGTTCCGCCAGTTATTAGCGAACTATGGAAATGCAGGCCCTCCCCAAACTGGGGATGAAGAACCAGCAGACAAAGATGAGTTGTAGACATTGCTCTGCTAGTGCTGTAATATTGTAAATAACTGGACTCAGGAACTTTCCTTAGGAGAAAATTGAGAGAAAAGTCTCGAATGTGATTGGAATCTTCACCTTGGAGTGGAGTTGAAAATGCTGTCGCCCAAGTAGCTGTTTACTGCTTTTCATTAGCAGTTGCTCACGTGTCTTGGGGTGGGGGGCGAGGAGGAATTGGCTATCATCAAAAGTAGGTAAAAAATCTGGGTTAGGATGTGTGTTCACCTTGAAAATGTTCTATTTAACAATTGGGTCATGTGCATCTGGTGTAGGAACTCTTTTTCTACCATAAGTGATACCAGTCAATGTTTGTTATTTACACTGGTCTTAGAAAAAGAAAAGAAAACCCTCCAGTTCTGGGGTTGGGCACCGGCACCGCATGTCCCTATAGCCTGGGAGCCACCTACGCCTCTGTGGGACCCACCACGGTTCCCGGTGCCCGGGACGGATGAGGCACTGTCCTGAGCCAGTCTGTTCCAAGCAAGCCCTGAGTGTTCTCCTGGTTCTGACAGGTGTACAGACTCCAAATGCTGTTAACCCTCTACTCCTACAGGCTGTGGCTCTGGGATTTGGAGGAAATAAAGGAAGCACCCACACCTCTCCTTTCTGACACTTGTCTGGTCAATCGTGTTGGCCCCACTGTTCCTCAGGGACGTAGCTTTGAGCTCCTCTGCGTTCGTATCATGCTCTGGTCCACAGTACCAAGGGCCACGATGGCCCCCCAGTCCTTGCTTGCACTCATTTTGCGAGGCACTGGGGAGCGGGGGGGGGGGCGGGCTTCCGCTTTACAGAAACCTCAATTCCAGTGAGGACTCACCAGCACGTTTAATCTAGTGTCAATTGCAAACGCCTGTCAAGTTTCCTCCATTGGACTGTCTTTTCAGGGAGGGTTGTATTCTCAGTGCCACCGGCCCCTACCTCCAGATGCCAGCAGTGCCTCCCCATCATGACAACTGCATGATGCTACCCTTCCCCTTCCCCACCCCCGCTCCTCTCTGGAGCAGGTCCTCCCCGCTGAAGAAGAACCCTGTGTTTTGGAGAGGGGGAGAGGGATGGAGGCACAGGCCTGGGCAGGAAGCAAAGGGAGGCCGAGGGACACCACGCTTGCTTGGGGACAGGCTGGCCATCTCTCCCACGTCACTAGGATCACGGGGGATGGCCTGAGTGGCATCCAGAAATAGGTGAGGGACCAGCAGCTGTGCGTGGCACTCTGGGGCTCGGGACTGAATTCTGACCCCAGTGTTGCTCGTAGGACAATTCACATACTCTCCTGGGCTGATGGTTTCTTTTCCCTTTCTTCCTTTTTGAAAAATAGCTTCTACTGATTTTTTTTTTTCTGGTTTCAAAAGTAATATGTTTATTGTAGTAACTTTAAGAAATATAGGTAAACAAAAAGGAAAAGAAAAATCACTATACTGTTAATATTGTTAATATTCTTAATCACCATATTGTTAATATTTGGCCTCTATCTTTCATTTTTCTATGTAATATATAATTTTTTGCAGAAAATAAACCATTATACATGTTTTATAACATTTTCTCCCCACCTACAAAATATTTTATGGCTCTTTCTCTCTACCATTTCATATTCTTCCATAGCCCCACGATTCCACGGGTAGCTGCACCATGAAGTACCTGCTTGCCCCGTGTGGCTGGACATGGCTTTATTTTGGCATCCCCCAGTATTGATGGAGCATCTGTGTTGGGTACTGCCCTAGGTCCTGAGGCTCAGAGGGCAGCAAGTGCCCTCCCTTCATGGGCATTTACAATTAGGGGCTGGGTGAAGTATACCTATGTACAAATAAGACTATTTCAGACAACAAGATGAGGAAAATAAAACACGGTGATGGTTACGAGGCAGGGAGGGCCTCTGGGATGGGGGATGAGAAGGATAGTGGTCTGTGGAGAATGGGGTCAGGCTTGGGCCCGGGTTAGGAAGCAGTGGATGGAGAGAATTCATGAGTGAGAGGGAAAGCCAATGATGCAGGGTGAGGGTTCTGGGCATGCTGGTGGCCCTTCAGAGGTTGTGACCAGTCTCCAGGTGGTCACAGCCTGGGAGGCATGCACACCCTACAGGTGGTTAGCATTTCACCAGAAGGACTGCCTAAGGGTGGGATGTGAGGGTAGGTTGTCTTGGTCCTTGGTGCTGACCAGACCCTGACTCTTTGCTAGAATGACGCATAAAATGGTTTTCTGGTTTTCATCTGCGTTGCTTCGATTGCCAGTGAGGGTGATATATCCCTTCTTAGGTTTACTGTGCCCTCAGTTTACCATTTTCTAATTGACAGAGAACGTCTAATGCCCTGGCTCTTTCCTGATTCCAAAATCCCAGGCCAAGGCAAGAATGTTAAGAAATAATTCAGCAGTTGTACCCTCACCCATATGATTGCCTGCAAGGACAAAGAGTTTCCGACACCTCCCTCCTCGTCCCCCCTCTTGGCCTCAGAGGGAGCCTGTTGCCGCACTGGGTGCCTGTTCTTTCCTGATGTAGGTGTTCTCAGGAGTAGCTCTCTCTTCCAGGGAACTTATTCTACCCTCACATTTCCTGAGAATGACTAATTTATTACCCCCTTTTACTCCTTAATCCCCACTTAGTCAAATGAACCTTGCAGAGGCCACTTTGCCTGGAGCCCTGTCTTTGCCCTGCCCATGTGGGCCTAGGCTGTTGAATGCTTGTCCTCTGCTCTTTGCTCTGTTAGCTTCCCTAGCACAGACTGGGCCACAGATGACCCGAGGACCTGTAGACAGGGCCAAAGTAGCTCTGCACTAGATGCTTCACCCTGTGCTATGGGCTGGACTGTATCCCCTCCACTTTCATATTTTGGAGCCCTGACCCCAGTCCTTCAGAGTAGGACCTTCTTTGGAAATAGGGTTACTGCAGATATAATTAGGATGAGGTCCTGCTGGAGTGGGGTGGGCCCTAACCCAACAAATCTGGTGTCGCTATAAAAAGGGGAAATTTCGACACAGAAACAGATACACACAAAGGAACAAAATGGCCATGTGAAGACTGGACTGATGCTACCACAAGCCAAAAAGCTACCAGAAGCTGGAGAGAAGCCTGGAGCAGACCCTTCCTGGGGCCTTCAGATGGGGCATGGCCTCGCTGACACCTTTATCTTAGACTTCTGGCCTCTGGAACCCTGAGATGACACATTTCTGTGGTCCTAAGTCACCCAGTGTGGTACCTTGACATGGCAGCCGCCGGAAGCTGATACGCTCTGCATGCTGCCGTCCTGTTAAGTGCAGACTGGACTCTGCCCAGGGGTCTCTGAAACCATGGGGGATGGGCACCACCACCCCAGACCCTTAGCTGGGTGTGACTTAGCTCTGGCTGCATGTGTTTCTTTTTTCTTGACAGCCAGAACGGTGACTGGAAATGGCCCAGGCAGACCTGAATGTGAACGGTTCTACCTGGAATGAACCTGCCTGGTAGCAAGAACTATGGCCCTGCCTCTCAGACAGATGGAGGCTGATTTCAGGCTGAGGGTCTCGTCCTCACTTGGTATCAACCCAGCGACCATGTTGGGTCCCATACAAGTGCTCCCAAACCCATGCATCTGGGAAGAAAGATCTTAGGTCTTCCCTGCTTAGAGAGATTCCTGGATCTCCATCGGTCCTTTTGTCCACCTGTTGGTCATCTGGGCCCACTGGGGCTGGCGTTGTGCTTGTTGCTGAGGACTCAGCCATGAGCAGAATAGAGACCTCTCTGTGCTGTGTCACGTCACCTGAGTGGACAGTCATGTGGAAATGCAACGAGAAAAAATAAACCCATGTGAAAGTGCAACAGCAATGATAATATGCTCTATGAAGGAAAATGCAGTGGAAAGGAGGAACTTACTATGGTGGAGGAAGGTGTCAGGGAATCCTCTGATGAATGACCTGGAAGCCAGGTGGGAATTACCCAGGCAGAGTTTGAGCTGCATCAGGGTGGGTACCCTGGTTGGCCTTAGCCTGCTGTGTCTGGCAGGCACTGGCACCCATAGCAGACCTAGCCAGACCACATCGTGCCACACCCCCTCGTGGCATTTGTGCATGTCCATCCCTGCAGACCTGAGTGACCCCAGTGTGGGCTATAGGAGGGCCACCCTGGTCCCAGTTTGACCAGAATAGCCTTGTTTGCCCCTGTTCTGGTGTTTTATTAACAGCACCCTTTTGGATAATAAATTATATGGTCATCCAGCTGAGTGAGTTTGGTCTACAAACTCACTGCTTCCAAGCATCACAGGGCCATCCTAGAGATGGACAACAAGAAGGGCACACTTTCGTACCCATCAGAAAACCCCAGAAGGCTTCCAAAGTTCCTGTGGCTTACTGTTCATTTCAGTTGGTTCTGGTTCTGATCACCATGGTCCAAGTAGCCCAAGAAGCTCTTAGAATTTTCTTTGCATTCATCAGATGGATTCATCTGATACAAAAGCACACATCCAACCCTGAATTGGTATGTCCTTTCTGACATCTCCCCGCAAGACAGTTATTAGTTTTCTGTCTCCTGCTCTGGCATATGAGCTCCTTGGAGGTAGGAATGGTGTATGCCTTGTTCACTGCTATAACATCTGCAGTAGTTGTGTGCCAACACATCGGATAACTAGATTAAATGAACAAATTCTTGGAAACATACAACTTACCAAAACTGAATCATGAAGATATAGAACATCTCAATAGATCTATAACTATTTAGAAGATTGAATCAATAATCAAAAACCAAGAAAAGCCCAGGACCAGATAGCTGCACTGAATTCTACCACACATTTAAAGAAAAAATTAACACCAATCCTTCTTAAACTCTTCCCAAAAACTGAAGAGGAGGGAATACTTCCTAATCCTTTCTATGAAGCCAGCATTACCCTGACAAAAGCCAGACAAAGATTCTACAAGAACAGAAAACTACAAAACAATCCCTTATAAACATTGACGCAAAATCCTCAACAAAATACTAGGAAACCAAATTCGACAGCATATTAAAAGGATCATACACCCTAACCAAATGGGATTTATTTCTGGGATGCAAGGATAGTTCAACATCCTTAAAATCAAGGAAAAAAAAAAAACCAATCAGTGTAATACAGACCACATTAACAGAATAAAGGGGAAAAATAATCATCTCAATTGATGCAGAAAAAGCATTTGACAAAATTCAACACTCTTTCATGATAAACAAACAAACAAAAAACTCTACAAACTAGGATAGAAAGAAACTTCTTCAGTGTAGTAAAGGCCATATATGAAAAGCCCAAACCAAACATCATATTCAATGGTGAAAGACTAAAAAAAGCTTTTCCCTTAAGATCAGGAACAAGAGAAAGATGCCCATTTCACCACTTCTATTCAGTGTGCTGTTGGATGCTCTAGCCAGAGTAATTGGGCAAGAAAAATAAATTTAAAAAGCATTCAAATTAGAAAGGAAGAAGTAAAATTATTTCTGTTCATAGATAACATGATCTTATGTCATGTAAAATCATCAAGATTTGGGAACTCTAAAGATTCTACAAATAACTGTTAGAACTAAAAAACAAATTCAGCAAACGTGCAAGATACTGAATCAACATACAAAAATCAGTTTTGTTTCCATACACTAAGAGTGAACAATCCAAAAAGGAAATTAGGAACATAATTCCACATACAATAGCATCAAACAAACAAAATACCTACGAATAAACTTAGCCAAGGAGACAAAATATCTGTACACTGAAAACTTATATAAAACATTGCTGAAAGCAATTAAAGAAGATACAAATAAATAGGAAGACATCCCACGTTAATGGATCAGAAGGCTTACTGTTGTTAAGATATCAATATTACCCAAAGTGATCTACAGATTCAACACAATCCTTGTCAAAATTCCAATAGCTCTTTGTGCAGAAATGGAGAGGCCAATCCTCAGATTAATATGGAATTGTAAGGGGCCCAGAAGAGCAAAAACAATCTTGGAAAAGAAGAGCCAAGTTGGAGGTCTCACACTTCCTAATTTCAAAACTTACCACAAAGCTACAGTAATCAAAATAGTGTGGTGCTGGCATAAAGATACACAAACAAACCAATGAAATACAATAGAGACCCCAGAAATAAACCCTTGGCCCATATGGTCAAATGATTTCTGACAAGGGTGCAATGACCATTCAGTGGGGAAAGGAGTGTCCTTTCAACAAATGGTGCTGGGAAAACTAGATAACCACCTACAAAAGAATTAATTTGGACCCTTACTTCACACCCTATACAAAAATTAATTGAAAATGGATCAAAGTCTTAAACTTAAGAACTAAAACTACAAAACTCTTAAATGAAAACATACAGTGGAAAGCTTCATGACACTGGATTTAGCAGTGGTTTCTTAGATATGACATCAAATACACAGGCAACAAAAGGAAAAAACAGATGAATTGGGCTTTACCAACTCAAATAAAAAATGAGGAAAAGATGCAAAGACATTTCTCCAAAGAAGGTATATAAATAACCAAAAAGCACATAAAAAGATGCTGAACATCACTAATCATTAGGGAAATGCAAATCAAGACCACAATGATCATGGAGTTTCAGTAGAACCAAACTGTTGCCATTAAAAACTATTATATTGGGCTTTCCTGGTGGCGCAGTGGTTGAGAGTCCGCCTGCCGATGCAGGGGATACGGGTCCGTGCCCCGGTCCGGGAAGATCCCACATGCCGCGGAGCGGCTCGGCCTGTGAGCCATGGCCGCTGAGCCTGCGCGTCCGGAGCCTGTGCTCCGCAACGGGAGAGGCCACAACAGTGAGAGGGCCGCGTACAGCAAAAAACAAAACAAAAAACTATTATATTGAACTATACATTGAGAAATCAATCAAAATAAAAATATTTACTTCAAAAAAACCCCACAATGAGATACCACTTCCCACACATTAGGATGGCTTTAAAAAAAATTAAAACAAACAAACAAAAAACAAATCCCAAACCAGAAAATAATGTGTTGATGAAGATGTGGAGAAATTAGGACTCTTGTGCACTGTTGTTGGAAATGTAAAATGCTGTAGCTACTGTGGAAAACAGTATGGTGGTTCCTCAAAAAGTTAAAAATAGAATTACCATATGATTCAGCAATTTCACTTCTGGGTATACACACAAAAGAAGTGAAAGCAGGGACTTGAACAGATATTTGTATACCCATACTCATGGCCAAATAGTGGGGACAACCCAAGTGTCCATCAACAGTAAGCAGATAAACCAAATGTGGCATACCCATACAATGAAGTATCATTCGTTCTTAAAAAGGAAGGAAATTCTGACACATACTATACCATGGATGAACCTTGAGGACATTCTGCTAAGTGAAATAAGCATCACAAAAGGACAAATACTGTATGATGCCACTTATGTGAGGTCCCTAGAGTAGTCAAATTCATAAAGACAGAAAGTAAAATGGCGGTTACCAGGAGCTGGAGGTAAGGGGTAATGGGGAGTTAGGGTCAGAATTTCAGTCTGGAAAGATGAAAATAGTTGTAGAGATGGATGATGGTGATGGCTGCACAATACTGTAAATGTACTTAATGCTACAGAGCTGTACACCGAATAACGGTTAAAATGGTAAATTTTATGCTGTGTATGTTACCGCAATTTAAAAAAAAACCAAAAGCCCTGTACCTGCAATTCAGTACACTTTGTTGAGTAGTAGGTGAGTGAATAAATACATACTGGAAGATGCTGCTTTTCCACTGGGTAATAAGGTGAATAAAACACGCCTTGTCCTCAGATGCTCACTGCAGGGTATGCGGCACTGCAGTCATACTTCACCAGAGTGCCAGGGTGGAGGGGCAGCACATGGCCTTGTAGTTTGGAAGCCCACCCACCTTACCCCTACAGCATGCCAGGCTTCTTGGGGTGGGTGGTGAGGTCTTGATGCTGGCACAGACACATGGGTGCTGTGCCCTGGAGAATGAGGCAAACTTGGGGGACGGATGCTGAGGTAATGGGCAGACCACATGGAGGGGCCACTGAGCTTAGCGTGGCAGAGTGCTAAGGCCACCCCTATTCCTTTCTGGGTCCTTGCAAGTAATTTCCCTTCGTTCTCCTTCCTCGACTCACCCCTTCTAGGCCTCTGCTTCCAGGTCACCTCAGGAGCTCTCCGCCTCTGCCCAGCCCCCACCCTGTGCCAGTTTCCCCAGGGCACTGTGGTACCCAGCCCACTGTATGTGTTGCTGTCTCCCTTTACTGCCATATGAGCTCCACAACACTTGGGGCTGCTGAGTGCTCCATGGCTACAACACTGCTCAGCACACAGCAGATGTTCAATATATGTTGACGTAAATGAATGAGAAAGAGGGAGGACGTAGAGATAAGGCAGGCTTTCTGATGGGGGATAAGAGGGAACTCATTGGGAGAAACCAAAGAGAGGAAGAGTCTGGGACCCATACTGAGTCTTATTTTAGTCTGTAGCTGGCAGGCAGCCTCGGAAGAGCTTTGAGTAACAGGAAAGTATTTCAGTGGACACTTCCAGATGCAAGTGGACACAGCTGTAGACAGGGGAGTCCTGGAGGGCAAGGAGTAGAGGTGGGTGGTGCACGGTGACCAGAGCCATCCCAGAGGTCAGCAGTGAAGGACTTGGGGGTCAAGGATGGGCTCCCATGCCTAGTGTATGTGCTCAGGGTACCCTGGGAGGTGACAGAGGGGTGGCAGTGCAGGCTTAGGCCCTGGAGAAGTCTGGGTTCCTGGCTTGCTCCTTCCTCTCACTAGCCAGCTGACCTCCTCCATGAGGCATTCAACTGCTTTGGGCCTCAGTTTTCACTTCTGAAAAATGGCACCAGTACTATACCTCTCTCTGATACCTGTTTATATACCTATCTCTAAAGTGGCAGCAGTAACACCTAAGGTGTCAATGTGCGTGCTGAGTATGTAATAATCACTACCCAGGGGGTATGCTGAGTGCTTTATAAGCAGCTGGGTGAGTTCTGGTCCATGTCTGAAGAACTAAGCACAGTGCACTGTACCTGGTAAGCATTTGACAAATGCTGGGTACCTACTATCATTATTTGTAAAATAGGAAATGGAAGTGTCAGAGATGAGGACTGCCACAGTCAAGTTGGTCTCCAGAAGTTTCTGGCTTCGATGGATGATAAGTGGGGGGATGTGGACACTGCTAGTTTAAGTGCTTCTGTACTGCCATGGGGGAAGGTAACTCAGCAGTGCCCAGGCCAGGCTCTTCGGGGCCTCCTTGCAGACTTTGATCTACAGGCTGAGTACTGTTTATCCGCACCAATTCACATTGGGGTGTTAATTGTGGACAATGCTTAATAGTCACTCCCTAAGACTCTGGAGGGGAGCGTGGCAGCTAGAATTCAGGTTGGAAGACCTTGTGCTCCAGATCCTGGGCAGCTCACCAATGTGTGAGAGGGTGAGGGAGGGAGATAATCCCTTTCTCCCCATTTCCCCCTTCAACATCTTCTTTTTCCCACTCTCACATTGTCCCTGAAGCTGAACCGCTGAAGCTGCGGTTGAGGGGTCACCTGTAGAGGGAAGGTGGCTGACAATGTGAAGGCAGATTTTGACTCAACAGGAGGGAGAGCTGCCTACAAGTGGAGCAAGTTGCCCTTAGCAGCTGTAGGTCTCGGCTGAGTACCTGTCAGGGATGCTTCTGTGAGGTGAGCTGGGCCAGGTTTCCTGCCCCAAGCCTGGAATTCTGTGCTTGTGGTGGCCAGCATCTCCTAGCACCATGCATATTTTGCTTAGGGAGGGTGGGGAAGACCGACAGAGTGAGGGAGCACAGACAGGTTCCTTACTCTGAATTAGGAGCCAGCTCTATTCTAGCATCCTGAAATGATCACGGATGCCCAAAGGATGCAGCAGCTGGGTAGGGGGCAGGGGAGAGCCTGCTACAGAATGCCTTGGGAAAAGATCCCTCAGAGCCAGGCCTCCTCCCCATCTCACACTCAACAAAGAGCCTGACCACCACAGGTGAGGAGGGAGGACCACTTTAGGGCAAAGGATGCTGGGCCCAGAGCAACACTGCAGCACCTCTCGGTTCCCCCCTCCTCCTATATCCTTGTTGCCACCAGCAGAACTCAGCAATTTGGGACACAGACAAGAGGCCTGGGACCTGCTGTCCTCCCTGCACCTTAGGTCTCCCAGGCCTGGGGGCTCCCTCCAGGGCTCCTGGGCAGCTCAAATTCCAGGTAACTCCTTTCTCTTTACAGAGCTGACCCGTGCCAGCATGCTCCCGGGTCCCCTGAATTCTGTCCTCCTCTGAGGACTGAGCATCAAGGGAAGTCCATAGATCGTGTGAGGGAGGGTGGGCTGTCTCCAGCCAGGAGTAAGGGGGAAAGGGAAGTTGTATTCCCGCCAGAAACTCAGTCGGTAAGGTAGGAAGGAGGAGGGAACAGGAGGAAACCCCCACCCCTGGCTGCCCCCTGCTCCGCTGCTTATCAGATGAAACTTAGAGCCAAGTAGTTGCTCCTTGGCCTTCTTAACCAGGAAGGACGTCGTCCTCCTCCTTGGGGTCTCATCTCACACCCAGAGGGTCTCCCAGACCTGCCTTCCCCCTGTACCCCCAGTCCACATTCTCCCCGGGGAATCCCCCTACCCACCTTCTTCCAGGTGACAGTCTCCTAGCCCACCTTCTCCCCTGGAGGGGTGTCCCAGTCCACCTTCTCTCCCTGCAGGTCCCCCGACCCACCTTCTCCTGGCAGGTCCCCCGGTCCCTCTTCTCCCTCAGCAGTGTTCCCCCGGCCCACCGTCTCCCCCGGCGGTGTACCCCGGCCCGCCTTCCCCGCGGTCCCCGGCCCGCCTTCCCGCGGCGGGAGCGGCGGCCCAGGCTGGCGGGCGGAGGCGGCGCCACCCGGGGCGCTGACGTAGAGGCCGCTCGGCGGCCGGGGGTCCCTTCGGTGGGGCCGCGGCTCTCCGCCCGCCGCCCCCGCGCGTCCATTCCCTTTTGTGTCCCGCGCGCGGCCCGTCCCCCGCGCACACTCGCGCCCTGCGCCCCGCGGGCCGGCGGGCGGCTCCCGGCGCGGCCCTGCACCGCGCGCCCCGCTTTGTGTGGACGCGCCAGCCGGGTGCGCGCGGGCTGTAGTGCGCCCCCGGCCCCGTCCCCGGCCCCGTCCCCGGCCCCGGCCCCCGCCCGGCCCGGCCCGCCCGGCCCGACCCGGGAGCGCAGCGCGGGCCGAGGGGCGGGCGGGCGGCGCGGCGAACATGGCGACGGTGCCCGTGTACTGCGTCTGCCGGCTCCCCTACGATGTTACCCGCTTCATGATCGAGTGCGACGCCTGCAAGGACTGGTTCCACGGCAGGTGAGCGCGCAGCCGCCCGGCCCCGGCCCCGGCCCCCGGCCCCCGGCCCCGGCCCGGCCCGGTGAGCGCCCCGCAGGCCCCCGCCCGCCGCCTCCCGCCGGCCGCGCGCCCTTTTGTGCCCGGGGCGGGGGCCGGGGCTGGGCGGGCGCCCCTCGCCGCCGCCGCTCACAAAGCGGGCCCGCGGGGGGCCGCGGGTGGGGGCCGGGCCGGGAAGTTGGGGCGCCCAGCCGGCCGGGCCGCCTGACAGCGGGGCCGCGGAGGCCGGGCTCCCGAGGCCCAGGCCCCGCGCCCGCCGCCTCCCCCGCGAAGTTGCAGGAACTTTCCCCGCGCGGGCCCCGGAGAGGCGCGAGTGGCGGGTTCGGACGCCGGCGGGGCTGGGACGGACGTGGGGCCCGGCCAGGTGGCGGCCGACGCGCCCACCCTCCGCCGCGGCCCGGAGCTCCGGCACCTCGTCCGGGCGGGCGGGACCCCTGCCCGGCCCCAGCAGGGCTCCTGGACCCGGCCGGCCTGCATGTCCCCGGGCGGGAGTGCGGGTGACAGAATGGTGTCTCTGTGTGGGTGGGGGTGTTGTGACTTTGCCGCCTCCTCCCTGGCCATCACATTTCCCCATTCCCCTCCTCTCTGTTTTCAGACACAGGCCCACCCTGGTTTTCACTTGACCTTATGCTCTCAGAGGAAGATGGGGTGGGGGGAGGTAAAGCTTGGCCTTTGCCTGTGACCATGACCTGGCCCTGTGCCGAGTTTTCAAAAGCCCGAGGCCCCTTCCCACCCGAGGCCCCTTCCCACCCAGAAGTAAGTGGAGGAGGAGGAAGAGGAGGTGATACTGGTGCCCAAACTGCTCCAACAGGTTCTCATGTGTTTGGGCCTCAGCGGGACCGCCAGAGGCTGGCCGGGGTAGTGTACTCTCTATGCTCCAGTCTTAAACCCAGCAGGAGCAGGGCTGGGGGCAGGAGATGGGTGTGTGGTGGTAGGTGGTCCCTCAACCCCCAGAGAGGAGAGCCTCCCCCTGGCTTTAACTGTGGATGGGCCAGTGGCCCTTAAACGTGGACTGTGGTGTCTAGTCCTGCCAGTTTACATGTGGGGAGCCAGGCAGCCAGATGTGACAGGGCTCGCTCAGGCTGATCAGCACCAGGCCTGATTCCCAGCTCAGCGCCTGTGACGGTGACCCCAGTGAGGGTGGGTGGGACTCCATGGGACAGGGACTCCCACTGAAATCTCCTGGGCTTCCTGGGCTGCCTTCCTGTGGATGTCCAGGGTTGCAGAGACCCCACAGAGCAGAGGAGCCCAGAACACTGCTACTATGCACACCCACCAGTTGGCATCCTCTCAGAGTTCGTGGCTGGATCAAGGGTGAGAGCTGCCATGTGATCCTTCATGGCTCCTCAATTCCAGAGATACTGAGAAGCGGGCCCTGAGTGCCCTGAAAGTGGTAGGGCCTCTCCCTCCTCCCCCACCCCCACCGGGGGCCTGCAGAACTCCCTAGGTGCCCAGGCTGGGGGAGTGTGAGCACCTGGGAGGACCCTTGTCTGGCTGCCCAGGGGCCCTCTCCTCTGGGTGGGGAAGGCAAGACCAGTTCTGAGCTAGACTTTGAGAAGGGAGGTAGTGGGTGGGAGGAGTGGAGGAGGTAGGGAGAGACCCAAGAATGCGGGGCAGGCAGGGGAAAGGGGCTGAGGGCTGGCCTGAGGGGCTGGTGGCATTTGCTCGATTGGCTTAGGCAGAGGCAGGGAGAAAGATGCGTCCTGACACCTTAAAGGGGATGTTTTTGGGAGGTCTTATTTCTTTATTTCTTATTTTTCATGTGAGGTCTTTGATTTGATCTGATGTACGCACAGATCATTTTGATCAGCACAGATTCATTTCCACTTATGTGGGGTCGCCCTAGGGTCTGAAGGGGGCTGTGCTTTCCCCCTGCCATGGGGCACATCTTCTCTGCATCTAATCAAGGGTCCCTTACGGAAGTGAGTGAGCCCTGAGACCAGAACACGTCCTGTAGTCCTTAGTCCCCTGGGTGGCTCAGGGGAGGTGCTGTGATGGGGGAACACAGGGTCAGGGGTTGGGACCTTTGTGGGCAAGGCTGCATGAGGCCCTCACAGCCCTGGGCAACCCCCCCACCTCTCTTGGTGTGGCCCTTCTCCACTGTGACAGGAAGGTGTGTGACAGGATCCACATGTTTCCAAATCTGATATTCTGGATGGATGGCCCTCCACTCTTTCCAGATCCATGTATCATTTGTACTGTTTACTTCATATTCAACAGCTCAACTCACTTTTTAAAAGTTTGAATACTTTGTAACTTCTTATTTTGAGAGAATTTTAAACCTAAAGAAGAGTTAACAAAAAAGGTACAGTTTCCTTCTATCCCACACCCTGCCTCCCCTGAAGTTAACATCTTATCAAATTATGCTGGAAGCATGGAAACTATGCTGAGGCAGAAACACTAGGACAGTACTGCTAACCAAACTCCAGGCCTCGGGCAGATTTATTTAGTTCTAGGACCCCATTTCAGTCTTGTGTCTCCTTACTCTCCTGAATCTTTCTTTTCCAAGGAAACTTCATATCATTCCCTGAAATAGAACATTAGTATACTTGCCATAGACAGTACTTGTAAAAATAAACATAACTGTGAAAGTAACAGGCTCCCTCTTGTTCCACCTGTGACCCCTCACATCCCTACAATGCACCCCATTTCGGATGGATTGGAAGGGGATCTCTGAGGTTACTTTCACCCACAGTGGCCAACTCTTTGCTGGTAGGACTCTAGCAGCATCTCTGGCTGAGATCATGGTCGGGGCAGTCCCCTTCTGGGGGAAGAACCTGCTCCCAGGATGTGTCCACCTCGGCAGGAATCTTTGAGCAGCCTGACCACCCCTCCTGGCACTCTTTGGGGAGGTCTCTCCGCTGGACTGTGCTGGTACTCATTCAGCCAGGGAGTCAGGAGCTCGTGTTCCGCCCCATCTTGACCATGGCTAGTCACTCCTGGGGCTGGGATACCCTGTCAGCCTAGTCTGCCTTCCCTGGCACCTACTGTAGTGTCGCCTGGGAATCGGCTTTGACTAGGAAGGGATGGATTTTGCGGCTGGTTGTCTTCAGAGCTGTCTTATCTGTGTGTTTGATAGGGAAGCATGGCACTACTCAGGCATTGGGAAACTTCTTCCCCAGTTAGGGTGCCACAAAGCCACTTAGGGACAAGAACTGGGGGGCTTCTCATGACTGTGTCTTCTGTCAGACCCCGTGTGTCCTTCCACCCCTGCCTTCGGCAAGGCATCTGACCATGGACCAGTCACTCTAGGGAGTGACCTGGGCCTCTCACCTTGTCACCATCTTGATGTGAAGAGTCTCTGTCTGTGGGAAATAGGAATGATTCTGTTAAAGTATCAGATATCCTGAAGCTTCCTGGCCCTCTTTAAGTTCCTGTTGTATTAAACTTGAAGGGTTTTTGGAAGCATAATCAGTAAAGTTGATTTTAAAGAGTTTGAAAGCTGAAGGTGCTGTACAAGTCCTTCAGTGGCAGAAGTTTCATTTATCCCTCAGTAAGTACTATGGGGTGCATGTTCTGTGTGGGGTGCAGTGCTGGCCCTGTGGGTTCCTGGGGTAACAAGGCAGCTCCCTTGCCTCTCACAGGGTGTTTTCTATGGGAGTCAGACTTGTGGATCAGGAGTTCCATGCCAGACTGGGGAGCTGTTTCAGAGCCCTGAGGAAGCACTGTTTGGGGCAAGGAAGCTGCATCAGGGACGGCCTGCAGGTGTGGCTAGGAGGCAGGAGCCACAGTGGGGGCTCTGAGCAGAGCAGCAGTGGGAGGGGACTGAGGATTTGACAGGGTCCTTCTGGCTGCTGTGGGCACAGTTGGGGAAGAGGGTGGGGAGGGACAGGAGCCTTTGTCCAGGTGAGAGGTGACAGGCAGGACCTGGGGGTGGGGACTGGGGTGTGCAGAAGGGGTCGAATTCTGCAAATACTCAGAAAGGTGGGCTGACAAGCCTTGCCTCGTGCAGGTCCCCTCTGATTCCTGTGTGTTTGTCCTTCCATCTGGGGTCTGCCTGCCCTCCTCTCCAGGGCCCTGTCTCTGTGCCCATCATCCCCAGGACTGGTTGGCCTTTGTGGGCTCTTGCTGTGTCTTTCCACCCAGCCTTAAGCTTCCTGGGGCAAAGCCTCTTCCTGAGTCCTCGGCCCTCATGGCTGCTCAGTACCACAGAGTGAGACTGTTGGCTGGCTCTGTTGGCCAGCAAAGTGTGCGCACTTGGAGGGAAAGGAGGGCCTGCCAGGGGGTAAGGCCTCAATGTCTCAATCTAGGTGATAAAGCTGACAATTAAGCCTTCCAACCTGAGATCCCTTAATACTGGGGGAAGTGCCATTCGCATGGCGATGGAGTTGTGACGTGTTTGACGTGGTTAGGAATAACGGTTCATCATTTTTAAATGAGGAATTCTCACTGTGTGAGTTTAAGAAGTTCCAGAGGAGGTTGGGGGAATGTTCTGCCAACTTACAGAGGGCAGAGCAGATGTCCCCTGTCCATTGATCCTTTCCAAATGAGATGAATCTCAAAGGAAGCAACTTGGAGCTCGTGGTAATCACCAGAATGTTTGCTTTTATTGAAAATATTGGCCCAGAAACATGCTTGGTGTGAGCCTCTGCACTGCAGCCCACATTTGTTTGGGGCTACTTTGGCTCAGGTGCGGCTGCAGTTGGCCTGAGATCGGGCAAAGATTTGAGGTACTTCATGTGGACCCTGCCACTGCTGGGTACCCAATCCTCTGGGGCCATCCCCTCGCCTCTGTGCTCGTGGCACCTGGCCATGTGGCAGGGCCTTTTTCAAAAAGAATGAGCAGATTTGCTGTTGGGAGGGAGTATTGGCCAGAAAATAATGTTCCATGACAAAGTGTGCTAGAAGAATCTAACTCCTAAGATTCTGGTGTGGGTAAGGCAAAGCCATCAATTGACTTCTAAATGACTGATGTGACTAATAGCGCTGCAGGGCTCACACTCAGGCTGGCCTTTATGGCATCAGGATTAGTTCACAGTTATCCTCTTTATTGGTTCTCACAGCTACCTGGGTGGTGGGCCAGGTGGGCCACCTTGTCCTCCCACTTCAAGCAGATGAGGGGGGCGTCTCGTCTCCTCACCTGCAGCAGGTGTATGTACCTCTGCCAGGTGCAGGGACAGAAGTGGCGTTTGGCATATTCTTGGCGGAGGGTGCTGAAAACCCCATTACTGTCCACGGTTTTGAAATGCTATGTGGATGGGAACATCTTCTCAGCAGGAAGGCCACATCCGGTGCCAAGTAGGGAAGCTGGGCCCTCTGCAGCACCCTCTGTGTCTCAGGTGTGCCCAGTGTCCCGCTGGCTTCCCATTTAGAGTTGTGCCTCCATCCCTGCACCTCTCCTTCTCTGTCTCACTCCATTTCCATTCCCCTACTTCTGCCTGTCTTGGTTCTCAACTTTTTGGTTTGGTGGGAAGTGAGCCTAACTGTGCTCTTTGGAATGGGGCTTGGCCCTCTGCTTCAGGGTGCAGGGTCTCTTCACTTCCACCCAAAGTGCTGGGTCATCCGTGGAAAAACATCTGTGGAAAAACATAGTTAGAATTCCAGCCAGTGACTGGCTTTGACCTCAGAGCATAAGAACTGAAGGTCCTGTGGTTTGTCCAGGCAAATGGTGAAACCCGCCTTTCATCCTTTTTTTAAAATTTAGGGTGAAATTCATATACCATGAAATTAACCATTTTAAAGTGCACAGTTAATAGCATTTAGTGCATTCAGAATGACTTGCAGCCATTATCTCTATCTAGTTCCTAAGCATTTTGGTCACCTCAAAAGAAAACCCATTAAACAACTTCCCTGTCCCTCCTCCTCTCAGCCCTGGACAACCACCCATCTGTTTTCTGTCCCTGTGGATTTATCTATTCTGGACATTTCATATAAATGGAATCAAACTATATGTAACATTTTGTGTCTGTCTTCTTTCACTTAGCATAATGTTTTTTAGGATCAACCATGTTGTGGCATGTATCAGAACTTCACTGATTTTTTTGTGGCTGAATAATACTCCATTGTAAGGATATACCACAGTTTGTATATACATTCCTTTGTTTATGGATACTTGGGCTTTTTCCACCTATAGTTATTGTCAGTAGTGATGCTGTGAACATTTGTGTACAAATATTTGAAGACCTGTTTTCAATTGTTTAGGGAATTGCTGGGTCATATAATTATTCTATGTTTAACTTTTTGAGTAACCAACAAACTTTTCCACAGCAGCTGCACCGTTTTACATTCTTACTACCAATGCAGGAGCAATCCGATTTCTCCTCATCCTTATCAACACTTGTTGTTTTGTATTTTAAAAATTATGGGCGTCCTAGTGGGTGAGAGGTGGTATCTCATTATGATTTTGTTTTGCATCTCTGTAATGGCTGATGATGTTGAGTATGTTTCCATGTGCTTGTTGTCCATTTGCATATCTTCTTTGGAGAAACGTCTGTTGCAACAGTTTGCCCATTTTAAAATTGGGTTCTTTTTTTTATTTTTGGATTTTAAGAGTTCTTTATATATTCTGGACACTAGACCCTTATCAGATACAAAATTTGCACATATTTTTCCATTTTGTGGGTTGTCTTTTCACTTCTGTGGTCATGCCCATTGATGCACAAACATTTTAATTTTGATGAAGTCCAATTTATCTTTTTCTACTGTTGCTTATGCTTTTGGTGTTATATCTAAGAATCCATTGCCAAATCTGAGGTCATGAAGATTTACCCCTTCGGTTTCTTCTAAGAGTTTTATAGTTTTAGCTCTGGTATTTAGTTTTTGACTCATTTTCAGTTAATTTTTATATAAGATTTGAAGTAGGGATCCAACTTCATTTGTTTGCATGTGGGTATCCAGTTGTTCCAGAACCATTTGTTGAAAAGACTATTCTTTCCCTATCGAAAGTCTTGGTAGCCTTGTTGAAAAATATTTGACCATATATATGAGGATTTAATTCTGGACACTATTCCATTCCATTGGTCTGTATGTCTGTTCTTATGCCAGTGCCACACTGTTTTGATTACTGTAGCTTTGTAGTAAGTTTTTTTTTTTTTTTTTTTTTTTATTGCGGTATGTGGGCCTCTCACTGTTGTGGCCTCTCCCGTTGCGGAGCACAGGCTCCGGACGCGCAGACTCGGCAGCCATGGCTCACGGGCCCAGCCGCTCCACGGCATGTGGGATCTTCCTGGACTGGGGCACGAACCCGTGTCCCCAGCATCGGCAGGCAGACTCTCAACCACTGCGCCACCAGGGAAGCCCTGTAGTAAGTTTTGAAATCAGGAAGTGTGAGACTTCCAACCTTGTTCTTTTAAAAAAATTATGTTGACTTTTTGGGGCTCCTCGCAATTCCATATGAATTTGAGGATTGGCTTCTCCATTTCTGCAAAAAGGGCTGTTGGAATTTCGACAGGGATTGCATTGAATCTGTAGATCGCTTTGGGTAGTATTGACATCTTAGTATTACGTCTTCTGATTCATGAGCATGAGATGTCTTTCCATTTATTTAGATTTAGGTATCCCCTGATTTCTTTCAGCAACGTTTTGTAGTTTTCAGTGTACAAGTTTTAAATTCTTGATTTAGTTTATTCCTAGGTACTTAATTCCCTTGGATGCAATTGTAAGTGGGATTGTTTTTGTAATTTCCTTTTTGTATTGTTCACTGCCGGTGCTTTTACCCTTTTTATTAAAAAAAATCACCCTTTAACATGTGGCAGCTGAATTTCCAGAACCAGACATGTGTGGGGTGTGGGTGTTCATGCATGTGCTGGGGTGTGCACACTCAGCTGGGTGCCTGTGGACGTCCTGTGTCCAGAGTGTGTCTGCATGCCCTGGGAGGGGTGCTGCTTTCCTTTTTAATCTTAAGTGTTTGTTGAGCCTTGCCTATGTCACATCCTGGGCTAGGCATTTTTCATACACATGTGTTGGGGGGCTCCTTCTTGTATTGTGTGGGGGTCGTCATGCAGGTCTTTATCTCCTTTACCCTGACTGTTGAGGAAGCTGCCACTGAGTAGATCAGGGCCCACTGCTGGGCATGTACTGCACATGGCCTTGCTGAACTTCCCACTGCCCCTGAGGGCTTGGTGGTGGTTGGCTGCTCTGATTGGGAGGCAAGCAAACTGAGGCTGGAGAGATCAGCTCCCTGAGGTTAACACTACAACATGATAGGCTGGGACAGCAGCAGTGTGTCTGTCCTGGAGCTCCCCCTGCCAGCGCCCCTTCATTGATGTTAATGACAGAGGACAGTGCCCAGGACCCCAGAAGGCAGGAGGTCCCAGTGAATGCAAACCTGTAGCATGGGTCGGCACTGCTCCTTGGGTTGAGCAGGACATGAGGGCAGTGAACAAGCCCCTGGGATGGTAGCCCAAGCTGCTGACTAAACCGTGAGCCTTATGCTGGGGTGGGCCAAGTGCCTAGGAAGCTTTGGGCACAGTCTCTGGCCTGGGTCCTTCAAGTGTGGTGCCGTTTTCTGCTTCACACAGAAGTGCAGAGTGGAACTCATTTCTTCTTGTGCCCTACACACCGTGGGCTGGGCACAGGTCCCATGGTGCTGGTTAAGTGTGAATGGCTGGATGGGCTTTGGTTAGTGCCCTGGGGCCAGGTCTGAGCTCACAGATACCTACCCTTGGGACAGCCAGACTTGGACTGGCAATCCCAGACTGACGTACAACCAGCCCAGCTACACGAACTCTGATACTTGAAAATCTTCTTGTAACTTTGTGAATTTGCCTCTCGTTTTATCCATCCCCTTAGAACTACACCCCGAGTCAGAGTCTGAATGTGAATTTCAGGGAAGTTGGGCTAAGTGGGAAGGGCAGTGTGAAAGTGCTTCTTGGGGACATGAGCGTGTCCCAGTGAGGCACAGGACCCTTCCCTGCCGAGACCCCATCTCACCACCCTCCTGGGCTGACTTGCCATCAGCTGGAGAGATGACACAGTTTTAGGGGTTCAGCTCCCATTTCCTGCAGAAGAGACTGAGGCCTGGTGCAGCATGACTTTTGGCACCCTGGAATAATCAAGAAACTGCAGCCTGATCCAGTGTGCCTCCCAGATGAACAACGCCCAGGGAGGTGTGCAGCGAGCTCCCCAGGAGAGCTCCCCAAACCCTGTGGGGAGGGGGATCCCTCAGCACTGCATGAGGCAACACAGCGGGTGTGCATCAGAGCTCGGCGTGGGTTCTCACTAAACATCCTTCTGCTGACATTTGCAAAACTCCAGGATTATTTGCCATTGGTGCTTGTAGAGTTTCTTTCCTGGAAAGTCTGACATAACTATGGCTAATCTCCCAGCTGTTTTGGAGCTATAGCTCGTAAGAAAAGGGGCACCTGGGACGGTGAGGGGTGTTTCTTGCCTCTTGTTTGCTCCCAGCAACAGATACTTTCTGTCAACACCTTGTCCTTTCAGCAGCTCCCCAAGGGCACTAGACTTGGGTCTGCTTAGGAGACTCTGGCTCGGAAAGGGCCAGCAGCCAGCCTGGGTCACTGGCTGATAAGTGGCACATGCGGCTTTGCCACTCTGACTTCCCCTTGGCAAGTTCGAAGTCTGCCAGGCACTGCTCTTTCCCCATACTTCACCCATGCTGTTGGAAGGTGGAAGTCTTAGCTGCTGTTCGGCCTCCTGGTTCTCATGGTGCTGTGTTGTCATGGTGACCTTTCGATCCCAGTCTGGGTGCTTGTGTAGCCGGCCCCCATCTGATCCTGGTACTGCCCCTGGGCCTCTCCAGCATCCCCCTCAGCAACCTGGACCCCTGGCTGCCAGGGCGCCTGCCACCTGCCCGCTGTACAAGCATCAGGCATTTGCATTTCAGTCCTTGGCTCCAGATGTGGAGGTGGACAGGTAAACCTGGGGGTGGCTCACTAAGTGAGGGTGGGGCATCTTTGTGAGTCTAGGGGCCGGTCATATCAGCCCCCCGTTCACTGAGCCACAGCTAGGTGTGGGACTAGGGCTCTGAGGACCTTTTACCTGGGTTCTGCCCCAAAAGACAGGTACAAATGCTTTTCCCGTGTTCTCAGCCCAGTTCTGCCCAATGTGTGCTGTGTGGCCCTCTCCTGGCCTTGAGATGTTCCCTCCCAAGTCCCACAGCCACTCCCCCCACCCCGACTCTCTAAAATCCCTATGGGGCCTGAAGGTAATGCTGGGCAGAAGTGAGGGAGAGACCCTGGAGCAGGGAGCCATGAAGCCACTTTCCCAGGCCCCCCATGCCGTGTCCCAGTCCTGCCCATCCCATGCCCTTCTCCAGCTCCACAGGGCACGTGGTTCCTTTCCTTTCGTCCACAGATGATGTGACCCTCTGGAATAGAAGGTGGGTGTTGGTGGGACCAGAGAGCACCACATGGCTCTGCTCATCCTTGCGCTCAGCGGCTGAGCTCCGGGGGTGTAGACCTGCGTGATCCTTCCTTCTGCAGAGCAGCCGTCCCAGCCTCGGGACTGTGAAAAAACCAAGTGCTGGATTGAAGCTTGGAGAATGAGGCAGGCAGATTTGCATTCAATTTGAGAAACAACTTTTTAATAATTGAAACTGACCCCAGACTGGACACGTCTGGGGAAAGTGTGTACGTTAGAGTAGGGTTTCTCAGCCTGGGCTCTGTGGACATTGGGCCCAGAAAATTCTTTGCTGTACAGGATGTGGAGCAGCATCCCTGGCCTCTGCCTACTAATCCAGTAGCACCCGCCCCCCCAGCTGTGACAGCAGAAGTGCCTCCAGGCATGGCCGATGTCCCTTGAGGGACACAGTTGCCGCCAGTTGAGGGCAAGAGGCGACTGAACTTCTGCAGAAACATATTCACCTTTATTGGGCAGAAAATGGAGCTTCTGACCCCTTTTCTTTTCTTATGTTTGTTGTGATAAGGAATAACTGCATTTATTCACTTCAAAATAGTTAATCGAAAAATTTGCAAACGGAACACTAGGACATGGGTTTTTAAAAAGGAGTATGAAAGAATATGTAGTGAAAAGCTGTCTTCTCACCAGAACCAACTCGATGGCAGCCCCTTAGGAAAAACTGCAGAGAGATTTCTGTCTATACAACGTTTGTGTCAGGCAACCACCCCCCTCTCTCTTTTCTCAGGCACATAGGCACACAGACACACGTTGCGGGCATGGCTCTGCCTGGGACACGGTTCTCAGACAGGGCTCTGTTGTGTGGGCTGCGCTCAGGGATGCGTTTTCCCCGTCTCCTCTGGCCTGGTTGGTGTTAAGCTTGTTTCTCATCTGGAGCAACTGCAGTTTTGCCCAGGGAGCATCCTGGTACATACGGTTACGTGTGCATATGTGCAAACTTATCTGTTGGATAAATTCCAAGACATAAAGGTGCTGAGTTGAAGGGAAGCATTCCAGGTTTTAAAATCGCCAGATAGGTTGGAGAGATTTCTCTACACACTGGCAGCACATTTTCTGAACTTTTTGATCTTTTGTCAGTTCAGTCTGGAAGGTGAAAAATTGTATATCACTATGGTTTTGTAGTGCAGTTTTTATATTATATATTATTATATTATCATTTCAGTTTGTAGTTGTCTAATTATTAAGCTCACTCACTTTTAAATCCTTTTCTCCCTACAATTGTAGGATTTTGTAAGTGGCCCAGATGCTTTCTAATAAAGACAAAAAGAGCAGGTTGAATCTGAGAAGTGAAATGAGAGGCAGCCTTCCTCTGGTGGGTCTGGGCAGCGGGGGGCACTCCCGTCCTCTCCCTCCTCCTGCTGCAGCATTGATCTGAGCCCCTGCGAACCTCCAGGGCTGGCAGAGGGTGAAAGCTCACTTGTTTGCTAAATATCCCCTCTCCCTTCCTTTTCAGTCTTACTGTGAAGTCAGCCTCATTTGCTTTTATTTTCTTCATAAACTTTTATTTTAGACTTGTTTTAGGTTTATAGAAAAGTCGCAGCCATGGTAGAGTTTGTGCATGCCCCGGCTCAGTTTACCTGATTGTTAGCATTTCACATCACTTGCGTACCCTGGTCACAGCGCAGGAGTCCATGTCGCTCCATTGCCATGCACTTCCTACCCCTAGTCCTCCCTACAGGGCCAGGTTTACTGGAGGCCTTGCACACCCACCTGCTCCAGTTGTGGTGGCTTCTTGGACCCCTTTGTCCTCTGATCCTGACCCTGAAGATCCTTCAGGGTTTGTGTATCTTTGAGGAGCCATGTCTCCAGCTCGTGAGGCCTACCCCCAGGTGCCTTCACACATCCCTGAACCTAGGACCCCAGCCCCATTGAGGGCACCCTGACAGCTCGCGGGGCTACCTGTGACCCCGTGAGGGAGCTGAGTGTCACCCAGCAGCCCTGCGGTGGTCCCTGCAACACGGACATGGGACGCTCTCCACGTGGTCCTGATCACAAGGGCTACCATTTAGGATCATGGTGCTGGTCCCCTTTCACAGTTTCTTGTAGATCTCAGACTTGTATTGTTTTATTAGATTTCAAACTACTCCTTGGAAAAGAAAGATGTAATTAGAGTGCTTTTTGCACTGCCTCTCTGAAAAGCTAAGAGAGCAGTTCCCCGCCCCCCGCCCCCACTCTTACGCTCTGCCTTAGGGGCCAACATTACCACCATCCACTTGAATGGCTCCCGTCCTCCGGACACACTACTGGAATAGGATGTGCGAGTTGGGCCTCCCAGGGAGGATTTGGTCCAAGCCCCTCTTTCACAAACGAGAAACAGAGGCTGCCCAGCAGTCTGTGTCCTTTCTCAGCCTGGTGCTCTTTCCAGACCCTGGGGTGTTCCCCACAGATGGGCTGGAACCCTCTTGGTTGGTTCTGCCCTTGGGGAAGCCCCCCTGCCCCCAGTCCTGAGCAGCACACGTTTGAGTGCGGGAAGCCCTGTGCCTCCTGTGATTCGGTGAGTGACGACTGTCGGCCCCCATTCGAGAACACCTCGCTGTGTGGCCGGGCTGCCTGTCTGCAGTGGGAGGCTGTGACCAGCTGGCCTTGAGGTCTGGGGTCAGGAGGAGGTGGCCTGATGCCTGTCCTGGTAGAGGCCTGCCCCGCTCTGGGGTCATCCTGCTGGGGCCTCCCTTCCCTGCCTGCCCATTTGCCTTTTCCGCAGGACCTCTGTGTCACCCGGGTGGCCCGGCCAGCTCTCCAAGGTCCCTTGTTGGAACCAAGGATCAGGATCCAGCCCATCTTCAGCCGCCCTCAGAGCTGGCCACTGGAGACCTGAGGGGTGGCAGAGCTGGGCCTGGTTGTCTCCTTGCCACTTCCCTCCCAACACTCCGGGGTTCCAGGATTCAGATTCATTTTAAACTCTTGGGGGAATCCCTGTGCAGACGGTCCCTGTGATGAGGCCGCTGGTCTGGATGATGGCACGTGGTCACAGAGCCTTGTTGTACCAGCGTGTCCCCTCTGGGAGCGCGCAGTCACCTCCCGGCACCGGCCTGTTCACCGTGATCTGCACACACTGTCAGTTAGTGAAGGAAAAGGCTCTTGGCGAGGTCACCCAGCAACACTTGGCAGCCTGCCATTCTTACCCGTCGCTTGGCAAGAGAATCCTTCAAGGCCTTCCCGGAAGTGTCCTGTCTGTCGGGGGGAACTATGGACAAGGCCTAATGCTGTGCTTGCGGGTATCTGTCAGTGTGAGTGTCCCTGGGATGGACGGAGGGCTCTGGTGCCCTCTGCACAGTGAGGTCCAAGGTGTGTGTGTGCCTCATCTTGTCCTCAGGACCCGCTCCATGAGCCAGGCGAGGTCCCTGATTTAGGGATGGCAACATTGATGCTCAGTGTTCCCAACACACCACTAGGTTGGAGGTGATCAAGCACAGCCAGTGTCCTTTCACCATGCTCCCTGCCCACTGGTCATGCTGGCTGCTGTTGAAGTGTGCCTTGAGGCCCAGCTTGTACCAACCTAACCTCATGGCCCCCGTCTCCTCTGGGAGAGGGTCCATCAAAAGGCACTCACCTCAGGGGGCCACAGCACATGTCTGCTCCAGGCCCTACACCTTGCATTTGTGCCTCCTGGGAGTCTGGGGCAAGGGCCTGCTGGAGCCCATCCAGGTTTCAATATCCTGATCTTTGCTTTTCTTGTCCTTTATGGTTAAAAAAGGAAAAAAAGATAAAGAACAGATATTAGAATGTTCCAGCAGGATAGGACCTTGGAGCACACCAGTCGCTCCTCCCTCCAGATATAGCAGCAATCGGGACCACAGCCTTCCCTTCATTCTGGGCTGCCCCCTGTAGGGTCACAGCACAGAGTTTGTTCCCAGGCCCCACCCCTAAACACCCTCCAAGTTGTTGCCCTCAGGGGTGTGGTAGGGGCTGAGGACAGGGGCCTCACCTCTCTTAGTCTAGAGTGGTATTTCTGTTAACATGACCTTGGATTGCGTTTGCTCTCAGGTGAAATTTGTCTTCCCAGCCACCTTGTGAGTCTCTGAGGGTTTTATCCAGATGGAAGGCTGTAACTCCCAGAGCTTCCTGACAGAGGTATTTGCTCTATAGCTGCATACAGTTGGTTTCCCTAGAAACTGCTGGAATAAATACTCCAAAACCTGCTTCTGACTTTTAAAGAGACCATGCCATTTATCTGGAATATCTATTAAAAATCCACTGCAACAGGTTCAAAAACATATGAAGAGATATTTTGAATATTCATTTAATATATCAAGGATTCTAGACTCTTAGATGATAGAATTGAGGGGAGGATTAAGTAAATTATAATGTACTCACAATAGGAAATTATTCAGTCATCAACAGTGATGTTTACGACAAGATCTCAATGATACGGGAAAATGTTTATGCTATAATGTTAAATCGGAAAACACCCCCAAGATTCTACGTTGTCTATATAGGATGTTAGTTGGTTTGAATCGGTTAAAACAGAAGACATGCTGGAAGCAAATGTTAGAGGGTTGAGAGTGAGAGTGGTCTTTTTCCTGTCGCTTTCATACTTACCTCCACTTTCCGACTTGTTTTCCAGGAGCATAATGTCACTTTTATAATCAGAAATAAAATAAGCATGAAAATGAGATTTCAGAGTACAGAGGTCATCCTGCCCTGCCTCTCATTTCACAGGTTTTGTGGACTACAGGTTTTATAGACACTTGGGCTCGAGTGTCTCCCGCTGCACAGCCGCCTGGAGGCAACCCCTCTTCAGATGTCACCCCCCCACCCCAATAATGCATGCTAGCCTAGCCTGCGGCCTGTCTGCTGAGGAGGGGCTCCGTCAGCCACCCAACAGCCCCATCTGCCCCAAACATCTTTCTGCAAGTGGAGCTTTAAGTCCCATAGGACCCTGTCCAGTCAGAGGCCCCCTTTGGGATCATCCCAGGGATGAGGCCTCAGGCTAATGGGTTGAGGTTGGGCCCCCCCACCACTACCACCTAACTAGGAGCAGTGACTGAGGCCCCATGACCACTTCCCAGAGCAGCAGTACCATCCTGTTACCAGCTACACTCACGCCGGAGTGTCCCGCCCTAGGTGGGGACCAAAGCATATGGCCAGCTTTGGAGGACAGAGCCTGTAAGCCAAGCTCCTTCAGGTCTGTCCTCACATTTCTCTCCTGCAGACTGGCAGCTAAGCCCCTAGTTACTGCATTCCACATGAGAGAAGAAAAGTGAGGCCTCAGTGCCACAAAATGTATGGTTTGCAAGACTGATGGGGGTGTGACACAAGAGGGGGCCCTTGGGGAGATCCCAGCAGACACCAGCCTTACAAGACATGCTGAAGGCACAGGCCAGCATAGATTAGTTCCAGTCTGAGAAGCTACACACTGCTCTATAAACGGGGAGTCCTCCTTCACAGAGCTTTAAACCATTACTTACAGATACTAAATGATTACTCAAATACACTTGGATACTTACAGATACTAAATTATTATTTACAGATGCTCCACCTAAAGATAAAGAGTAGAGTAACCTAAGGCCAAAAATATGGGGAGCCACTTCCAATCGGATCTTCTTTAGGAATGACAGCAAAGAATTCTGAAAATACAATGTAAGCCTTGAGAGATTTAGGATTTGATGTTACAGAAAATATTTCCTGACCACATTCATTGTGTGACCATTCATTTTCAAAATGCTCATTCTGGTGGCGCTGGGTCGGAGGATGGAGAGAACTATTAAGAAAACTGTAATTTCTTCTTGAGTCAGACCTGCCATGTGGCTGACAGGGTCTTGGTGCTCCGGGCGGGTGTCAGGCCTGAGCCTCTGAGGTGGGAGAGCCAAGTTCAGGACATTGGTCCACCAGAGACCTCCCAGCCCCACGTAATATCAAACAGCGAAAGCTCTCCCAGGGATCTCCATCTCAACGCTAAGACAGAGCTCCACTCAATGACCAGCAAGCTACAGTGCTGAACACCCCATGCCAAACAACTAGCAAGACAGCAACACAACCACACCCATTAGCAGAGAGGCTGACTGAAATCATAATAAGTTCACAAATACCCCAAAACACACCACCAGACGCGGTCCTGCCCACCAGAGAGACAAGATCCAGCCTCATCCACCAGAACACAGGCACCAGTCCCCTCCACCAGGAGGACTACACAACCCACTGAACGAACCTTACCCACTGGGGGCAGACACCAAAAACAGTGGGAACTACAAACCGGCAGCCTGCGAAAAGGAGACCCCAAGCACAGAAAGTTAAGCAAAATGAGAAGACAGAGAAATACACAGCAGATGAAGGAGCAAGGTAAAAACCCACAAGACCAAACAAATGAAGAGGAAATAGGCAGTCTACCTGAAAAAGAGTTCAGAGTACTGATAGTAAAGATGATCCAAAATCTTGGAAATAGAATGGAGAATATACAGGAAACGTTTAACAAGGATCTAGAAGAACTAAAGAGCAAACCAACAGTAATGACCAACACAAGAAATGAAATTAAAAATTCTCTAGAAGGAATCAATAGCAGAATAACTGAGGCAGAAGAACGGATAAATGACCTGGAAGATAAAATAGTGGAAATAACTACCGCAGAGCAGAATAAGAAAAAAGAATGAAAAGAATTGAGGACAGTTTCAGAGACCTCTGGGACAACATTAAACACAACAACATTTGAATTATAGGGGTCCCAGAAGAAGAAGAGAAAAAGAAAGGGTCTGAGAAAATATTTGAAGAGATTATAGTTGAAAACTTCCCTAACATGGGAAAGGAAATAGTCAATCAAGTCCAGGAAGCACAGAGAGTCCCATACAAGGAGAAACACGCCAAGATCCATATTAAACTATCAAAAATTAAATACAAAGAAAAAGTACTAAAAGCAACAAGAGAAAAGCAACAAATAACATACAAGTGAATCCCTGTAAAGTTAACAGCTGATCTTTCAACAGAAACTCTGCAAGCCAGAAGGGAGTGGCAGGACATATTTAAAGTGATGAAAGGGAAGAACCTACAACCAAGATTACTCTGCCCAGCAAGGATCTCATTCAGATTTGACGGAGAAATTAAAACCTTTACAGACAAGCAAAAGCTAAGAGAATTCAGCACCACCAAACCAGCTTTACAACAAATGCTAAAGGAACTTCTCTAGGCAGGAAACACAAGAGAAGGAAAAGACCTACAATAAAAAACCCCAAACAATTAAGAAAATGGTAATAGGAACATACATATCAATAATTACCTTAAATGTAAATGGATTAAATGCTCCAACCAAAAGACATAGACTGACAGAATGGGTACAAAAACAAGACCCGTATATATGCTGTCTACAAGAGACCCACTTCAGACCTAGGGACACATACAAACTGAAAGTGAGGGGATGGAAAAAGATATTCCATGCAAATGGAAATCAAAAGAAAGCTGGAGTAGGAATTCTCATATCAGAAAAAATAGACTTTAAAATAAAGACTATTACAAGAGACAAAGAAGGACACTACATAATGATCAAGGGATCAATCCAAGAAGAAGATATAACAATTGTAAATATTTATGCACCCAAGATAGGAGCACCTTAATACATAAGGCAAACGCTAACAGCCATAAAAGGGGAGATTGACAGTAACGCAATCATAGTAGGGGACTTTAACACCCCACTTTCACCAATGGACAGATGATCCAAAATGAAAATAAATAAGCAAACATAAGCTTTAAATGATACATTAAACAAGATGGACTTAATTGATATTTATAGGACATTCCATCCAAAACCAAAAGAATACACTTCCTTCTCAAGTGCTCATGGAACAGTCTCCAGGATAAATCATATCTTGGGTCACAAATCAAGCCTTGGTAAATTTAAGGAAATTGAAATGGTATCAAGTATCTATATGGTATCAAGTGCTATGAGATTAGATATCAGTTACAGGGAAAAAAATGTAAAAAATCCAAACACATTGGAGTCTAAACAATATGCTACTAAATAACCAAGACATCACTGAAGAAATCAAAGAGGAAATCAAAAACTACCTAGAAACAAATGACAATGAATACACAACGACCCAAAACGCATGGGATGCAGCAAAAGCAGTTCTAAGAGGGAAGTTTATAGCAATACAATCCTACCTCAAGAAATAAGAAACATCTCAAATAAACAACCTAACCTTACACCTAAAGCAATTAGAGAAAGAAGAACAAAAAAACCCGAAAGTTAGCAGAAGGAAAGAAATCAAAAAGATCAAGATAAGAAATAAATGAAAAAAAATGAAGGAAACAATAGCCAAGATCAATAAAACTTTAAGCTTGTTCTTTGAGAAGGTAAACAAAATTGATAAACAATTAGCCAGACTCTTCAAGAAAAAAAGGGAGAAGACTGAAATCAACAAAGTTAGAAATGAAAAAGGAGAAGTAACAACTGACACTGCAGAAATACAAAGGATCATGAGAGACTACTACCAGCAACTATAGGCCAAAAAATGGACAACCTGGAAGAAATGGACAAATTCTTAGAAAAGCACAACCTTCCAAGACTGAACCAGGAAGAAATAGAAAATATAAACAGACCAAGCACAAGCACTGAAATTGAGAGTGTGATTAAAACTCTTCCAACAAGCAAAAGCCCAGGACCAGATGGCTTCACAGGCGAATTCTATCAAACACTTAGAGAAGAGCTAACACCTATCCTTCTCAAACTCTTTCAAAATATAGCAGAGGGAGGAACACTCCCAAACTCATTCTACAAGGCCACCATCACCCTGATACCAAAACCAGACAAAGATGTCACACACAAAGAAAACTACAGGGGCTTCCCTGGTGGCGCAGTGGTTGAGAGTCCACCTGCCGATGCGGGGGACATGGGTTCGTGCCCCTGTCTGGGAAGACCCCACATGCCGCGGAATGGCTAGACCCGTGAGCCATGGCCGCTGGGCCTGTGCGTCCGGAGCCTGTGCTACGCAACGGGAGAGGCCACAGTAGTAAGAGGCCCACGTACCACAAAAAAAAAAAAAAAAAGAAAACTACAGGCCAACATCACTGATGAACATAGAAGCAAAAATCCTCAACAAAATACTAGCAAACAGAATCCACCAGCACATTAAAAGGATCATATACCATGATCAAGTGGGGTTTATCCCAGCAACGCAAGGATTCTTCAATAGGCGCAAATCAATCAGTGTCATACACCATATTAACAAATTGAAGGATAAAAACCATATGATAATCTCAATAGATGCAGAAAAAGCTTTTGACAAAATTCAACACCCATTTATGATAAAAACTCTCTAGAAAGTAGGCATGGTAGGCATAGTAGACATAGGAACCTACCTTCACACAATAGAGGCCATATATGACAAACCCACAGCCAACATCATTCTCAATGGTGAAAAACTGAAAGCATTTCCTCTAAGATGAGGAACAAGACAAGGATGTCCACTCTCACCACTTTTATTCAATATAGTTTTGGAAGTTTTAGCCACAGCAGTCAGAGACGAAAAGGAAATAAAAGGAATCCAAATTGGAAAAGACGGAGTAAAACTGTCACTGTTTGCAGATGACATGATACTGTACATAGAGAATCCCAAAGATGCTACGAGAAAACTACTAGAGCTAATCAATGAATTTGGTAAAGTAGCAGGATGCAAAATTAATGCACAGAAATCTCTTGCATTCCTATACACTAATGATGAAAAATCTGAAAGAGAAATTAAGGAAACGCTCCCATTTACCACTGCAACAGAAAGAATAAAATACCTAGGAATAAACCTATCTAAGGAGACAAAAGACCTGTATGCAGAAAACTATAAGGCACTGATGAAATAAATTAAAGATGATAAAACAAATGGAGAGATATACCACGGTCTTGGATTGGAAGAATCAATATTGTGAAAATGACTCTACTACCCAAAGCAATCTACAGATTCAATGCAATCCCTATCAAACTACCAGTGGCATTTTTCAAAGAAGTAGAACAAAAAATTTCACAAGTTGTATGGAAACACAAAAGACCCCGAATAGCCAAAGCAATCTTGAGAAAGAAAAACGGAGCTGGAGGAATCAGGCTCCCGGACTTTAGACTATGTTACAAATCTACAGTAATCTAGACAGTATGGGACTGGCACAAAAACAGAAATATAGATCAGTGGAACAGAATAGATAGCCCAGAGATAAATCTGCGCACATATGGTCACCTTATCTTTGATAAAGGAGGCAAGAATATACAATGGAGAAAAGGCAGCCTCTTCAATAAGTGGTGCTGGGAAAATTGGACAGCTACATGTAAAAGAATGAAATTAGAACGCTCTCTCACACCATACACAAAAATAAACTCAAAATAGATTAAAGACCTAAATGTGAGGCCAGACATTATAAAACTCTTAGAGGAAAACGTAGGCAGAACACTCTATGACATAAATCACAGCAAGCTCTTTTTGACCCACTTCTTAGAGAAATGGAAGTAAAAACAAAAATAAACAAATGGGACCTAATGAAACTTAAAAGCTTTTGCACAGCAAAGGAAACCATAAACAAGATGAAAAGACAACCCTCAGAATGGGAGAAAATATTTGCAAACGAAGCAAGTGACAAAGGATTAATCTCCAAAATATATAAGCAGCTTATGCAGCTCAATATCAAAAAAACAAACAACCCAATCCAAAAATGGGCAGAAGACCTAAACAGACATTTCTCCAAGGAGGATATACAGATTGCCAACAAACACATGAACGGTTGCTCAACGTCACTAATCTTTAGAGAAATGCAAATCAAAACTACAATGAGGTATCATCTCACAATGGTCAGAATGGCCATCATCAACAAATCTACAAACAATAAATGCTGGAGAGGGTGTGGAGAAAAGGGAACCCTCTTGCACTGTTGGTGGGAATGTAAATTGATACAGCCACTGTAGAGAACAGTATGGAGGTTCCTTAAAAAACTAAAAGTAGAACTACCATATGACCCAGCAATCTCAGTACTGGGCATATACCCTGAGAAAACCATAATTCAAAAAGTGTCATGTGGGCTTCCCTGGTGGTGCAGTGGTCGGGAGTCTGCCTGCCGATGCGGGGGACGTGGGTTTGTGCCCCGGTCCGGGAGGATCCCGCGTGCCGTGGAGCGGCTGGGCCTGTGAGCTGTGGCCGCTGGGCTTGCGCGTCTGGAGCCTGTGCTCTGCAACGGGAGAGGCCGCAACAGTGAGAGGCCAGCGTACCGCAAAAAAAAAAAAAAACAAAAACGCAAAAAACAAAAACAAAAGAGTCATGTACCACAATGTTCACTGCTCCTGTATTTACAATAGCCAGGACATGGAAGCAACCTAAGTGTCCATCGACAGATGAACGGATAAAGAAGATGTGGCACATATATACAATGGAATATTACTCAGCCATAGAAAAAAATGAAATTGAGTTATTTGTAGTGAGGTGTATGGACCCAGAGACTGTCATACAGAATGAAGTAAGTCAGAAAGAGAAAAACAAATACCATATGCTAACACATATATATAGAAACTAAAAAAAAAAGAAAACCGTTCTCAAGAACCTAATGGCAGGACAGTAGTAAAGACGCAGACATAGAGAATGGACTTGAGGACACGGGGAGGGGGAAGGTAAGCTGGGACAAAGTGAGAGAGTGGCATGGACATATATACACTACTAGATGTAAAATAGATAGCTAGTGGGAAGCAGCCGCATAGCACAGGGAGACCAGCTCGGTGCTTTGTGTCCACCTAGAGGGGTGGGATAAGAGGGTGGGAGGGAGACGCAAGAGGGAGGGGATATCGGGATATATGTATACGTATAGGTGATTCACTTTGTTATACAGCAGCAACTAACACAACATTGCAAAGCAATTATACTCTAGTAAAGATGTTAAAAAGAAAATAAATAAATATAAAACTTTTATAAAAGTAAAAAAAAAGCCTATTCTGAAATGCCCTAGAACACGTGTATCTGTATGCTGGTGCACACATCCTTTCTGAGTGTGCTAGGTGCACTTTGCAATGCACGAGGATGAGCATTCCTACAGATGCACCCACTGGACACACATCCTTTACAAATATGTGTGTCCACATGGCTGGTGTGCACCAAATATGTGCATATTCAAAGATGCCCTATTCTTTTTGTCTTATACATTTTACAAAATTCAGTTTTATTCTTTCCAGCTTTATTGAGTTGTAATTGACAAAATTGTCATATATTTAAAGTGCATAATGTGATGATTTAATATATGTATACATTGTGGAAAGATTCCTGCAATTGAGTCAATTAACATACCCATCATCTCACATAGTTTTTTTTTTCTTTTGGTTAGAACACTAAAGTTTTACTCTGTTGGCAAATTTCAATTATATAATACAGTGTTATGAACTCTAGTCACTGTCTTATACATTAGATCCTCAGACCTTATTAATCTTACTGCTGAGAGTTTGTGCCCTTTTACCAGTCTCTCCCCACCCCCGGCTCCCCCAAAGATGCCTTGTTCTTGGAGGGATGGTAGACCTGGAATTCCTAAGACAATTCCATCAAACAGAAAGTCAATATCCCTAAGTTGACCACTTCCTTTACTTCACCAAGTTTCGTATTATTGTTAGTTTTACTCCTGTACTGTGTCAGATTTGGTAACTGGTTTCTGTTTGAATTGTTGTGTCCACGGCAGCCAGCAGGAGTGGACATTTTCCCAGCTCCTCATTTACCGACCATCCATCCTCTTGGGTGAGCTGCCCCCAGCCGTTCCTGACTTTTCTTTTGAGCCGGGCTCCCTCCTCTCCTGTTTTCTGGTTGTGGGGTCTGTGCTGAGACATCTACAGGGTGCTTGAAGCAGAAGAGGCAGAACCAGGTTGAATGGGTGGCTGTCCTGGGGGGTAACTTTGAACAGCCGTGGGCGAGGAGAAGCCAAGGAGGTCTGCTTGTTTCTGTCAGGACCCTGTGCCAAGAGCGGGAGGGAGGGAAGCTGCAGGTAGTGCTGGGACAGCAACCCAAAGGGGTCTGGAGGTGCCCCCTGAGAACCAGGGCAGAGACTATTCTATAGAGACTGATAGCCTTGTTGGGCCATGCCTTCTTCACTTAGCTCAACCCAGTTCTGCACCTGGCAGGTTCTGGGCCTCTGGGAATGATGAGCAGTGTGGGCTCACGGGCTGCCAGGTGTGTCCGAGACCTCTGTAGGAGGAGACAGGTGATGTCAAGTACTTTCCCAGCCCTAAAATCCCACACTTCTTGAATCTGATTGTTTTCTGTGGTGGGTTGGGTCTATCCTGGTGAGAGTGAGGGCTCCTGGCGGTCCCAGCCGGCCCCCACAGCTTTGAGGAGATGGAGGCAGGGCAGATGGGTGGGGTTGTTCTCCCTTCCTGGGGCTTCCCTCCCAGGATGATGCTGATACAGACAACTGAAGGTGTGTCCCTGGGCAGAGTTAGGGAAATCATGCCTGAGAGTCTCAGAATTTCTGCCACGTCTTAAAAAAATAAAAAGTGCCTGGCTGTGAGGTTCTGGAAGACGTGCAACAGGAGTGACAGGCGTTCTGGGACTTTCGTCCTGGTTCCTCTTGGTTCCCGGACCCCCGCCTGCCGGCTGTGGGAAAAGCAGAGACAGAGCCCTGGAGGGAGGAGCTGCGAAGGGGTGGGGGGAGGAGAGCAGAGGCTGCCAAACCTCAGTTTCCCTACCTGCAGAGCTGGAAGCAGCTGTTTGCTGGGTGCACGGGGCTGGTGGACATGCAGCGCCCATGGAGGGGTGTGGCTTTAACAGCCCTGCCTATGCTGGGATGCAGGAGATGGTTGAGTGTTCTGAGATCTGCTGGGGAAGGGCCCCTGTTGTCTCTAGGAGGAGCCTGGCACATGCTCTCAGGGGAGCTGGGACCTATCCTGTAGGTGACATTTCAGTCCCCCTGCTGCTGAAGCCCTTTCATTCATCCCCTCCTGCATTTGTGGGTTCTTTCAGCCTCCCTTTCTATACAGTGTGGGAAATATCCATATAGCCACGAGTAGGGGGTTTTAAAGAACTCCTTTCTTCTTGGCTCTCTGCTTCTCTGATTTTCCACCCCCTTCCCTCCCCAGGACAGCACCTCGGCCTGGCATCCTCCTCCTCTAGGCACCCAGAAGGGGGGTGTGCTAATGTGTGCAGTGGTCCTCAGGAGCACCCTCTCCCAATTTCAGCACTTCCTGTAGCTCAGCTGTTAGGCCTCTGCACTTCATCTTTCCAGAGGGCTGGCTGGTCTGCCCCTGCAGCCTTCGGCTGCTCAGCCTTGGTGGGAGGCCTGCTGCATGTCTGATGACCACCAACCCGGGCTGGGGGGGGCGGCGCAAAAGTCCAGATGCCCCTAAGAGAAGACAGGAAAGCCTGGCCCATTCAGGCACGCAGCCCACCGTGAACCCTGATTATTCTGACAGGTGAGAACCAGGCTGACTGACTGATAATGGTGGCACCAACTCCCCATGAATGTGGCTGCGCTTTGTGGGAGCCTTGCCAACTTCCTCATTGCCAGAACTTTGAGACTTGGCTCCTATCCCACCAGAAAGGCCATGGAGAGGGACACTGGGATGGGCAAGGGATGGGCAGCCATCAGGGTCCCTGTGGGCTGGATCAAACTTCCACAAGTGATGATGGTGAGCAGGGAAGGCCGCCAGTCTCAATCAGAAGCGCCGTGCCCATGCTGGTCCTGGCCCTTGCAGCTGTCGCCTCTGGAGGAGGGCATGGCCCCGCATCCTGGTACCTCCTGGGAGGCCCCACTCACCTTTCATGCTGTGAAAAGGCCCAACAGGCTGGCCCTGAGGCTTGGGGCCGGGTCCCCTTTGCTGGGAAGATGGACAGAAGAGGAGCTTCCATAGGCCTTCCGGGCCAGGCTGGCTCCACAGCTGGAAGTTTTGGCTGCCATGTGCTCAGGTCTCATCATTGTTTCATGTCCCCAAGAATGGCATCCTTAATGCTGGCCCATGTGGGCCTGGGTCTCTCTGTCCCAGGACTGGCTGTGGTTGGTCCAGGGAAGAGCTTAGTAAGGTGTCCTATTGGCCCTGAGCCCCAGAAAGTACAGCTGTCCTCCAGAGGATTCTGCCACAGGCATGTGCGGTGAGTGTGTTTTGGTGGACCAGCTACCTCTGACCCCACGAGAGGGTCCAGCACAGAGGTCCCCATGCAGGGGACTTATGATCACCTCCAGGAGGGCATTTCCCTGAGAAGCTCCATCCCGTGCCATCCTATTGGCCTCGCTCTGTCCCCACACTGCTGGGGGTCCAACATGAGCCCCCACCTTCCCACATGTTTGCTTCTTGCCTGCACCCTCAGAAACTGTTTTTATTGTGCATGTTCTTCATAAGTGATTTCATTTGTACCAGTTGTTCTTCAGTCCCTTCTTCCCTTCAATTCAGGCCTCAGTGAGCCAACCCAGTTGGACACCCTCAGTTGTTCCAGAGCCCCCAGGGTCTGCTGACCATGCCCCTCACGGAGGTGGAGCAGCTCAGACACCTGTCCCTGTGGACCCTGCAGAGGCTCCCGACGGCAGTTTCGGGGTGGCTTGTGGGGCTGGGGCTATTCTCAGGGTTAGTTTTTATGTCCAGCACATTCACTTCCCTATGGCAGTGACAGGCGGAGATCAGGCGCCACTGGCATGGCCTGAAAGCATACATGTACCCCCCGGAGCAGGCTCACGGCACACAGTGACGCTGCTGCCCTTCCGTGACCTCCAGGTCAGCCTTTCTGTTCTGTAAGTCCAAGAAGTGAATTTTTAGAGGGATCAAGGAGCGGGTTTCAGACAAATTCCAAGTGAGTTATGGTCAAGGTCGTGAAAGGAGATGGGGTTGGAAAACCAAGTAAAGGAGTGTGCTGCATACATCATTTGAACGCCAGTGTTTCAAAATGAGATCCCGTGCCAGTAAACAGCTCATGGGGGAGCTAGTCTACCACCTGGAGTGTTTGATGATCACCCCTGCATTTCACCTTTCCTGGTCTGCACTAAAGCATGAAATGTCTCAGCTGGGACAGACAGGGTCCAACTCTCATTTCGCACATTGTGGGATTCAGAGTCAGAAGGAACTTAGAAATGCAGGTAGGGGTGCCAGATAAAAACTCGTTTGAATTTCTTTTTATTGGAAATTCATATTTGACTGGGTGTCCTGTATTTTTATTTGCTAACTCTGGCTACCCTAGGTGTAGCCCAACCCTGTATCTTTGTCAGTGAAGATGTTGCAGCCAGGAAAGGTAGGACTTCCTCCATCCCAGCACTTCTCAGGGAGGGAATCTGGCTATTGGGATGCCTTGTGCCCCCCCAGCTTGGTCCAGCCTGCTTTACCAGTGAGAGGAGAACCCTGCAGTGGTGTGTGTGTGTGTGTGTGTGTGTGTGTGTGTGTGGTACATGTGGGGTGTGTCGTGTGTAGAGTGTATGTGTGTAGTGTGTGGCATGTGGGGTATGTGCGTATGTGTTGTGCCTGTGTGTCTGTGAGCATGTGTTTGCATGTATATGTGTATGGTGTGTGTGTGTGTTATGTGTGGTGTGTGTGGGGGTTATATGTGTGTGTTTGTGTGGCAGCCACAGGGCGGTGGAGTAGGATATGGCTGCCTGTGTTCAGCACCCTGAGAATTTGGGGGGAGGCCCTCATAAACCCTCAAGGCCATGGATTCCACACATGCTTTCTCTTGAAGGGAAAGCAGATGCACTAGGAGGAGAGTCTAGGAATTTTCCAGAGCATCGCCTGTGTGAATCTCTTAGTCTGAAATCTGTCTTCTCTGTGGGAGCCTGGGCCACTGCTCCACTGATGTGAGGCTGCCTGGCCTTCCTACAGTGTGGGATGGCTTTGCAACCTCAGATCTGTGCGGCCACCTTCAGCACATGGCCTGAGTGAGCACCTCACCTGGTACAGTTTCTCACCTGTAAAGTGAAAGTGACAGGACCACTTTGCATGTTGTCATGCAGATTGAGTCCCAGGCCAACAGCCACTCTTTGATCACATCCTGGCGCCTGTCAAACTCAGCAGGCCAGTGTGGATGGCGTCTCAGCCCCACAGCCCGGAGGCACTTGGCTGGAGCCCCATTGGCTCAGCACGGGAAGTTCTAAGTAGCGTCACGTCATAAAAGAGTTAAGTTTTGCTCAAGCCTGAGAGAGGGAAAGACTATCATGAAACCACAGTCAGGCTCTGACTGGTGGAAAACACACAAAGGGTGTCTAATCCTTTTTTCAATGTGTTTATTTGGTAAAGAATAGAGGATAAATTGGGCAACTATGGACTTTAAAAATTGGTGTTTTGGATTACTTGGCATTTCAGGAGGGGTAATTGTGCGCTAGCAGGAGGATTGGCACCCTGACCCCGTGCACTGTTGCCAGGAGGGTCTCTGTGGACCTAGGAGGACCTAGGAGGTAGATCAGTGCCCAGTGAGAGCCCCAGTGCCTAATGGGCACACCAGAAAGTCTCTCAGGAGGGTGGGAGCAAAGCCCAAACGTTGTTTCTGGGGGATGAGGGGACTGTTTTTTCCAGGACACTCCAGGTGGCGAAGCAGCTGCCCCCACTCCCCCACGCCTCCCCGCCCCAAACCTGATGGCAGTGATGGGAAGAGATTCTTGGAGAAGGGGAAGCAGGGCCCTGACTAATGCAAGTGGCAGCAGGGTGGACGTTATGCTTCTCCAACTACTTACAGTCCATCCTGCCTTGGCTTTGCTTCCTAGAGCTGAGCTAAGCCTTTCTTCAATTCCTTACAGCCCTCAGCCTCCATCTCTTGGCCTCTCTTCCATTCTCTCCTCACCTCCTGAAGCTGTTTTTTCTTGTGTTGGGCCTTCTCATTCTCTTTCATGGCCCTTTACTTTGCTTTCACATTTTCCCATATCTTTTTCTTTCTGTTTCATTCTTGGTGACTCCAGTTCACCAATTCTCTGAATTCCATGGGCACATTAAACAAATGTGTCTAATTTGTTGCTTACACTGTTCATGGAGTTTTAAATTTTAATATCATTTTTCATTTCTAGAAGTTCTAGTTTTTCAGATTTGTCTGATCATTTTATTTTTCCAGCATGTGTGAGTGTACATTTAATGCTTTTGAATCTTTTTTTTCCTACGATCATTTAAAATTGTTTTATATCTTCTATTAGATGACTCTGTTATTGTATAATGTACTTGGGGGTTCAGTCCTGCTTTCCCTCAGGGTAGGTCATCTCCTTGTGTTTGGAAATCTGTCCTCCTGAGGCCCCAGGGAGCTGCCGTCCTCACCCAGGTCTGTGGGGCACAGCCGGCACCTGCCCCACGGTGTAGTTTCTAGGGGGTGTTGGAGCATCTGAGATGGCCCCCTAAAGTGTGCTCCCTCTTCTCTGCTCCATGGGCTCTGGAAACCCCACCCCTGTGCAGAGGCTTTCAGCCAGCTTCTGTCTGATATCCTGTGGGCCTGGGCTGGTCTTGCGTTGATCTGCCTCTCTGACAAGGCCTTTCAGGGACTGGTGCCATGACTGAGCAGTGCAGAACTGTGAGAAGAGTTATTGGTCAGTAAAAACACCTCCAGTGTCATGAGGAGAAATGAGGCCCAGCAGCAGGCCCACCCATAGTCTACCATGGACTGCAGCCCTGCTTCTGTTCCCCTATTTCCACACGGCTGGAGACACATCCTGATGTTGTAAACGTTTTCCTGTGTTTTTCCACGGCCTCAGGTTTCTCAGGGTGTGGCTCACTGTGAGTCCCTTGGTTAGTGGCATCCCTGCGTCAGGCCTTCCTCTGTGGAGCACCCGGAACATCAAAAACATCCTCTTATGTTCTTTGGAATCACATCTTTGGGGCAGAGTCCCAGCAGTGAATTTATTTGGTCAAAGGACCTGAGGCTGGTTGTATAGCTCATTTGTTGCGATATTGCCCCTTAGGGCACTCAGGGGTGGCTCTAGTGCTGTGACAGACTGGTGAGGCCATGGGGAGATGGAACCTTCTAATTCTTCCAGAGCCTGGGGCTGGGGGCCCTGCCTAGGAGTCTTTCCAGCAGGGAAGGATGATGGACCCCTCCCTAAGAGGGAGGACCCCTGAGTCTCCTGGACCAGTGGAGGCACAGATGTGGGAAGGAAGCTGAGAAATGAAGGTGGACTCCCAGGTCTGTGGCTTCCCTTCCCAGGGACCCAAGGCTGCAGAGGCAGCTAGCCCAGATGATGGCACTGGTGCTGGGAACCTCATATTGGTGCCCTGGGCCACAGTGCACGGGCAGGACAAGGCCCAATCTTGATACTGGGTCCCCTCCTCTATGGCCCTGTCACCACTTGGTGGGAGCGGCCAGGTCGGGAAAGGGATGGTTGGCCCCTGGCTGGGCCTGGTGTTTCCAGCACAGAGCACAGGGCGTTCACAGGCCTTGGATACAGTTTGTCCTTTGGTTGACTTTGAGGTGCCGTGGACCCCCCCAAAGTACTACTGGTGCTGGACTCCCCCTGCCCACACAGCTGGGGTCACAGCCCCTCCCCCTTCCCCAGGCTAGCCCTCACCTCAGGGCCTTTACAGATGGTTTCTGTCTGCAGCCTCTTCGTTCAAGCCCGGCTATACCTGTTGCCTGAACATTCTCTCCACTAGGGTCGACCACATGGAATCCTGGACGCCCCCATTGTCTGCAGATTCAAATGGCAATCCGCAGCCTGGGTCGGGACATGCTGGGTGCACCCTGAGTCAGGACCACACAGGCTCCTCAGTGTACACTGCACCTTCGCCCAGCGGCACCCCTTACTGCAAACCTGCTTGTGGAAGGAAGCCTTACTCTCCCTTCAGGCTGGCTTGTTCCAGATGCTGCCGGAACTCCTATCTGATGGCATCCCCATGGGGCTGTGTGGCCTGGCACAGTGCACTTACCTTCAGTGCTCACCTTGTTATTGCCCCATTAGTCAACACCTGGAGGCTACCCAGTGGCTGCCTCTGGATCCCCAGCCCACAGCCAGTTCAGGGTCTGGGGTGGGCCAGTCTGCACCCACTGGACACTGCTAGTGTGTCTGTGGTCGTCTCAGAAGACTGCTGGCCAAGGGGGCATTTCTGCTGTTTGGGGGGACACCCTGACCTTGACCTGTGAGCATATGAGGAAGCACCGAGAGTGTGGAGGAGAAGACCCTGAGATAAGGAGGCCCCTGCAAGATGGGAGAAGACAGATGGTGCTCCAGACATCAGACTAAGAGGCAGATGGTGGGTGGTGGGTGGAGGCCTGCCCTCGCCAGGTGGGGGCTGAGGGTCAGGCACAGTGGAGGCCTCAGCCTGGAGCCCTGAGCTCTGCTCCTGGTATCAGGGAATCAGGGAGAAGAGTGGGCTTAGAGGGGGTGAACAGGAGGCCTAGGCCTTGCTTTTAAATTTAGAGAGATGATTTACATTAGCATAGGATTCCAAAATTAAATAGCAGCATGTTTCACCATCTCATTACCCAATAAGTCAGTATTTCTTATATCCTAGTCCTTGTCAGTTTGCTTGCTCATTTTTAAGTTATTTTAAGTAATATCTGAGGTAGATATTATTTCTATAGGTTTTTATTAGTATTTCCTTCATAAGATTTTCACGTAAGGTTTTGGCAGCTTTTCTCCAGCATTCTCACCAGATGGCTCCGCATGTCTCTCTAGGATCTTTCAGTTAGTGAGCATGTGGACACACGTGGAACTTTTCCTTTCTGATTGAAAAATGGCTTTTTTAAAGAGTAGTTTTAGATTTACAGAAAGATTGAGTGGAAAGTGCAGGGTCCCCATGTACCCCTTCATACCTGCCCCCAGCCTCCCCTATTATTAATGTCTTGCATTAGTGTGACATATTTGTTATAATTCATGAACCAATATTGATACATTATTACTAACTAAAGTCCATAGTTTACATTAGGGTTCACTCTTGGTGTTGTACACTCTATGTTTTTGGACACACGTATAATGACACATACCTGCCATTATATCAATGTATAATACAGAGTATTTTCACTGCCTTAAAAATCCTCTGTGATCCCTCCCCCTATCCCCCCTGGCAACCACTCATCGTTTTACTGTCTCTGTAGTTATGGGTTTTCCAGAATGTCATATAGTTGGAATCATACGTATGTAGTCTTTTCAGACTGGCTTCTTTCTCTTAGTGATATGCATTTAAGTTTCCTCCATGTCTTTCATGGCTTGATAGCTCATTTCTTTTTAGTGCTGAATAACATTCATCATCTGGATATGCAACAGCTTATTTATCTATTCAGCTACTACAGGCATCTTCGATGCTTCTGAGTTTTGGAAATTATGAATAAAGCTGCTATAAACATCCATGCGCAGGTATTTGTGTGGACATAAGTTTTCAGTTCATTTGAGTAAAAACCAAGGAATGCCATTTCTGGATCGAATGGTAAGAGTACGCGTAGCTTTGTAAGAAACTGACAAACTGTCTTCCGAAGTGGCTACACCATTTGCATTCCCACCAACAATGAATGAGAGTTCCTGTTGTTCCACATTTTCACCAGCATTTGATGTTGTTAGTGTCTCAGATTTTGGTCATTCTAATAGGTGTGTAGTTGTATCTCATTGTTTTGTTTTAATTTTGTTTATTTTTGGCTGCATTGGGTCTTCGCTGCTGCGTGGGCTTTCTTTAGTTGCGGCGAGTGGGGGCTACTCTTCATTGCGGTGCATGGGCTTCTCATTGCGGTGGCTTCCCTTGTTGCAGAGCACAGGCTCTAGGCGCGTGGGCTTCAGTAGTTGCAGCACGTGGGCTCAGTAGTTGCGGCTCGCGGGCTCTAGAGTGCAGGCTCAGTAGTTGTGGTGCACGGGCTCAGTTACCCTGTGGCATGTGGGAGCTTCCCGGACCAGGGATTAAACCCCTGTCCCCCACACTGGCAGGCAGACTCATAACCACTGCGCCACCAGGGAAGTCCCGATACCATGCTATCTTGATTACTGTAGCTTTATAGTAAGTGTTGAAGTTGGATAGTGTCAGTCCTCCAACTTCTTTCTTCTCCTTCAACGTTGGCTATTCTGTCTCTTTACTTTCCATTTAAACTTTAGAATCAGTTTGTCAATATCCACAAAATAACTTGCTTTCCTTTTCGTTGGGATTGCATTAGATCTATAAATCAAGTTGTGAAGAACTGACATCTTGACAGTATTGATTCTTCCTATCCATGAATATGGAGTATTTCTCCACTTATTTAGTTCTTTGATTACATTCATCAAAGTTTTATAGTTTTCCTTATATGGATCTTGTACATATTTTGCTAGATTGATACCTCAGTATTTCATTTTTGGAGGTGCTAGTGTAAATTGTATTGCATTTTTAATTTCAATTTATAATTGTTCATTGTGGTATGTAAGAAAGCAATTTACCTTTGTATATTAACATTGGTATCCCACAACCTTGCCCTAATTACTTACAGTTCCAGAAGGTTTTTGTTGATTGCTTAGGACTTTTTATGTAGACAATCATGTCATCTTCAAACAAAGACAGTTTTATTTCTTCCTTCCCAATCTGTATATTTTTTATTTCCTTTTCTTGTCTTATTTTATTAGCTAGGACTTCCAGTACCATGTTGAATAAGAGTGGTGGTATTGAATATCCTTGCCTGGTTCCTGATCTTAGGGGAAAAACATCTAGTTTTTCATATTACGTATGATGTTAGCTGTAGTTTTGTGGGTGTGTGTTTGTTTATTGTTTTTTTAGGACTCTGTAACCAAGTAGAGGAAATTCCCCTCTATTCCTAGTTTGTTGTGAATTTTTACACAAAGGAGTGTTGGACTTTGTCAAATACTTTTCCCCCATCTGTTGGTATGATTATATAATTTTTCTTCTTTAGCCTGTTTATGTGGTGGACTATGTTAATTGATTTTCTTTTTTAAAAAATTTTTATTTATTTATTTTTGGCTGTGTTGGGTCCTTGTTGCTGCACACGGGCTTTCTCTAGTTGTGGCGAGCGGGGGCTACTCTTCGTTGTGGTGCACAGTCTTCTCATTGTGGTGGCTTTTCTTGTTGTGGAGCACGGGCTCTAGCCGTGGGGGCTTCAGTAGTTGCAGAACGTGGGCTCAGTAATTCTGGCGCATGGGCCCAGTAGTTGTGGCTTGCAGGCTCTAGAGCGCAGGCTCAGTAGTTGTGGTGCACGGACTTAGTTGCTCCGTGGCATGTGGGATCTTCCTGGACCAGGGATCGAACCCATGTCCCCTGCATTGGCAGGCGGATTCTTAACCATTGCACCACCAGGGAAGTCCCAATTGATTTTCAAATACCGAAGCAACCTTGCTTAGGTGAAATAAATCCCTCTTGGTCTTTTTAACATATTGTTGAATTTGACTTGCTAGTGTTTTGTAGAAGATTTTTGCATCTGTGTTCGTGAAAGATATTGGTCTATGGTTTTCCTTTCTTGTCTTTGTATGGTTTTCCTTTCTTTGTCCTTGTCTGGTTTTGGTATTAAGATAATGCTGGCCTCATAGAAAGAGATAGGAAGTATTTCCTCTGCTTCTAATTTCTGGAAGAGATTGTAGAGAATTGGTATAATATTGTCCTTAAATGTTTGCTAGAATTAATCAGAGAGCCCATCTGGGCCTGGTGCTTTCTATTTTGGAAGGTTTTTAAATACTGATTCAATTTCTTTAATAGATACAGTCATAAGCAGATTATTTCTCCTTGCGTGAGTTTTGGTAGATTGAACCTTTCAAAGAACTGGTTTATTTAATATAGGTTATCAAATTTGTGGGCTTAGAGTTGTTCATAATATTCCTTCATTAACCGTTCAATGTCCATGGGATCTGTAGTGATGGCCCCTCTTTCATTTCTGACATTAGTAATTTGTGTCTTCTCTCTCTCTTTTTCTTTGTTAACTTGGCTAGAGGCTGATTAATTGATTGATCTTTTCAAAGAACCATATTTTGCTTTCTTTGATTTTTTTCTATTTGCTCTTTTCATTTTCATTAATTTCTGCTCTAATTTTTTTTAAATTTATTTCCTTCTGCTTACTTTGGAGTTAGTTTTCTTTTCTTTTTCTAGTTTCCTCAGGTAGAAGCAGAGATAACTGATTTTAGATCTTTTGTAATGTTTGCATTCAATGCTGTAAATTTCCCTTTAAGCACTACTTTCACTGCATCCCATAAATTTTCTTAAGTTGTGTTTCATTTTCATTTAGTTAGAAATATTTTAAAATTTCTCCTTAGACTTTGTCTAGGTGTTATTTAGAAGTGAGTTATTTAATCTCCTAGTATTTGGGGGGTTTTCTAGATATCTTTTTGTTATTGGTTTCTAGTGTAATTCCATTGTGGTATGTGAGCATCCTTTGTATGACTTCTAGTCTTTTAAATTTGTTAGCGTGTGTTTTATTGCCCAGAATGTGATCTCTCTTGGTGAATGTCCTGTGTGAGCTTGAGAGGAATGTTTATTCTGCTTTTGTTGGATGATGTATTCTATAAATGTCAATTAGATCAAGTTGGTTGGTGGTGTTGTTCAGTTCAACTATATCTTTACTGAGTTTTTGGTCTGTTGGATATGTCAGTTATTGATAGAGGGTGTGAAAATCTCTAATATAATAATGGATTTGTCTATTTCTCCTTGAAGCCTATCAGTTTTTGCCTCTGGTATTTTGATGTGCTGTTATTAGGCACAGACTCGTTCAGGATTGTTATATCTTCTTGGAAAATGAACCCATTTATCATTATGTAATGCCCCTCTTTATCCTGATGATTTTTCTTACTCTGAAGTTTACATTGTCTGAAATTACTTTAGCTATTCTGGCTTTCTTTTGACTAGCATAAGCAATGATATATCTTTCTTCATCCCTTTACTTTTTCCCCTCCACCTAAATTTTTATTATTTTCTAACAGACTTTTATTTTTTGGAGCAGTTTTAGATTCAAACTGAGCAGAAAGCACAGAGTTCCCATACCCTCCCTGCCCCTGCATTGTCCCTTTACTTTTTAAAATTAATTAATTAATTAATTTTTGTCTGCGTTGGGTCTTCGTTGCTGCGCACAGGCTTTCTCTAGTTGCAGTGAGCGGGGGCTACTCTTCGTTGTGGTGCACAGGCTTCTCATTGTGGTGGCTTCTCTTGTTGCAGAGCATGGGCTCTAGGCGTGCAGGCTTCAGTAGTTGTGGCACACGGGCTCAGTAGTTGTGGCTCGTGGGCTCTGGAGCGCAGGGTCAGTAGTTGTGGTGCATGGGTTTAGTTGCTCCGCGGCGTGTGAGATTTTCCCAGACCAGGGATCAAACCCGTGTCCCCTGAATTGGCAGGCGGATTCTTAACCATTGCACCACCAGGGAAGTCCTGTCCCTTTACTTTTAATCTATCTCTTTATTATTTAAAATGAGTTTCTGATAGAAAACATGTGGTTTTGTTCCCCCCCCCCGACTCTTACAGTCTCTGTCTTTTAATTTGTGTATTTAGACCATTGATTTTTAAAGTGATTATTGAAAATGTTGGATTAATATCTATTATATTTGTTTTCATTTTCTATTTGTTGCCCTTGTTGTTTGTTTAGGTTTTTGTCTTCCACTCTTTTTCTGCCTTCTCAGGTTTCAATTGAGCATTTTACATGATTTTATTTTTTCTCCTCTCTTAGTATATATACTTCTTTTTAAACCTTTTCTTTTAGTGGTGGCTCTTGAGTTTGCAATATATATATTTATGGCTTGCAATATATGTATTTATGGCTAAGCCAAGTCCACTTTCAAACAACATACCACTTATGGATAGTGCAAGTTCCTTATAACAGAGTATCCTCTATTCCTCCCTCCCATCTCCTATGACACGGCCATCATTCATTTCACTTATCCATAAGCTATAATCAAGTCCATTGTTGCTATTATTATTTTGAACAAATTATCATCTGCCAGATCAATTGAGAATAAGAAAATAAAAGATTTCATGTTCCCTTAATTTATGCCTTTTCTAATGCTCTTCTTTTCTTTATGTAGATCCAAATTTCTGACTTATGTTCTTTTCCTTCTCTCTGAAGATATTCGTTTAACATTTCTTGCAAGGTGGGTCTACTGGTGACAGATTCCCTCAAATTTTGCTTGTCTGATAAAGTCTTCATTTCTCTTTCACTTTTGAAGGATAATTTTGCAGGATACAAAATTCTAGGTTGGTGTTTTTTCTTTCAGCATTTTAAATGTTTTACTCTGCTTTCTTCATATTTGAATGATTTCTAAAGAGAAGCCCATATAATTCTTATCCTTGCTCTTCTATGAATAAAATGGTTTACCCCTATGGCTTTTGTTTCAGGGTTTTCTCTTTTTCTTTTTTCTGTTACAGTGTTTTTAATTTCTAGCACTTCCTTTTGTTCCTTTCTTAGGATTTCCATCTCTGTGCTTACATTGCCCATCTGTTGTCACATGTTGTCCACTTTTTCCATTAAAACCCTTAACATAGTAATCATAGTTATTTTATTTCCTTATCTGATAATTCCAACATCTCTGCCATATCTGAGAAAGCATATCTCATGCTTCCTCTGTTTCTTTTTTTTTTTTTGGTCTTTTAGTATGCTTATTTTTTGTGCAAAAAAGCTATTTTAAATACAAGAAAACTGTCCCTCATCCAGAGGTGCCCACTTGTAACTGCTGTACACCACAGCCTCCCTCCCATCTCTTTTCTGTGTGGATGTTGGGATGACTCAGTGTGCTGTTTCCTGTACTGCAGCATAAGCGTGTCCCTGTCAGTACAAACCTTTGGGTGCATAACGATCTGTTAGGTGGAAACTGACTTAACAGCTCTCCTGTTGTTGGATACTTTGTGAGTTTTTTAGTCTCTTTTTAGTCTCTCCTGACCTGGGGAGGCTGAAAAGCAGGTTTTCTTGCTGTAGTATATGGACAAGGAGGCTGAGAGAGGTGCCCAGAGGGGCAGCACCCAGGCCAGCCTCCTCCCTCCTGCTCACCCTGATGCTGCTGCAGGCCTGGGCTGGACCAGGACTCCTGGCATTTCAGCATGCTGGCCTCCTAGCATCCTATGACCACATACCAGCTATGCTGTTAGTTCTGCAGGTCAGTGTCCCAGAGCTGCTCCAGGCCTAGCATCTCCTAGGACAGATGCAGTCCCCTTGCTGCTGGACTGCCTTTCGGTCAGGATGTGTGCAGGCCCTGTGCTGGTGGGGGAGGAGGGGTTGCTACCCCAGACATCATCACTGAGGTCTGGCCAAGGAGGGAGCACTGGAAGGCCTCAGAGGCCAGTGGGACCTCTCACTACCCTGGCACCGGGCAGTGGAGGAGGGCCTCAGGTGGGCTCAGCCGCCTAGAGCAAGGGAGTATATTCTGACCTGGTGATGGGGGCAGAGGCAGAGGTTGCAAACTGCCTGCTGGGCCACAGGTGTGTGCTGGGCCCATGATGTTGGTCAACACAGGGCTTTCAAAAACAGTTCCATTAGCTGCAACATATTAAAATCAAGAAATTTCACATAAAGATGTGCATTCCCACATTTTCTTGAAAAATCGGGAGATTTGACAGAGCTCAGTGCACATCCACAAGGTGCCCCCATGGGCCTGCTTGGCATTGGGCTGTGGTGTTCCCGTCTCTGCTGCTCACTGAGCTGAGTGGGGGCTGCACCTCTGCCCCCTCACACCTGCCCACTCCTACCTGTGGGCATGCAGCATCCCCTGTGCACAGTCAGGGCCCATTTGATGGGTTGTTCTAGATGAGCTTCAGGTCCCTGCCATGTAGAAATGTGATGGGTCTCTGAGGGCTAGTTGTGTGGAGACCCGTGAGTGCTAGGGCTTCTGTCCTTTCCTTAGAGCTGTGTCAGGGAAGGCTGTCTCTGTGCATTGGGCTGCCTGCTTCCTGCCATGTTGCAGAACAACATTAAACTGATTTGTTGAAGGAATTAGAGCAGGGTGGGTAGGCCCACTGCCTACACTTGGCCTTAGTGTCCTCGTCTTACAAATGAGAGTGCTGGGAAGGATGGATTTTTGCTGAGAGTCCGGACTCTTCATTTTTTTTTTTTTTTGTGGTACGTGGGCCTCTCACTGTTGTGGCCTCTCCCGTTGCGGAGCACAGGCTCCGGATGTGCAGGCTCAGCGGCCATGGCTCACGGGCCCAGCTGCTCCGCGGCATGTGGGATCTTCCCAGACCGGGGCACGAACCCGTGTCCCCTGCATCGGCAGGCGGACTCTCAACCACTGCGCCGCCAGGGAAGCCCTCCCTTCACTTTTGATGCTGCAAGAGCCTTCGATTCTTACGTGCTTGAACCTGCTCTCAGAAAGTTCTGAGTACGTACCATAAGCACACGCCAGCACTTCCTTATGACCTACATTCTATGCAGATATATTTTCGAGAGTCAGAAGAGTATATCTTTAAAAGTCTATTTTCATCCTTTAAAAAATTCAAATAGCTCTAACATGAATCTAATCAGTTTATTGGGATTACAGTTGTTCTTTATAATGTTTAAAGGGAGATAGCAATATGCACACACAGGAAAAAATTCAACAGTCAAGAATTTGTCTTCGGTGGCAGCTCTGTCTCCTCCCTGCTGACCACCAGTCTTCTCCAAAGGTGGCCACCTGGGTTAGGTTTCTGAGTCTTTGCAGAACATTCTGATTACAGAGGAGCATGTGTATGCATTTCTTTCAATGCCCCACAAAAAATGGGTGTGTGCCCTGGCCCCTTCTGTAACTTGTGCTCTTTGCTGCACAATAAATCCTGGAGATGGTTCCAGATAGAAAGTGTAGAGTTTGTACTTCTTGGCATTCCAGACATTTACCTAAGTCTCCCCGGATGGGCACCTGGTTGCTGCTGCAGTAAATGCCCTGTCCACCCCTGCGCCAGTGTACCTGTGCATTCCTGGAAGAGGGCCACAGACAAGGGTACACGTGTTCTCAGTATCGGCAGCTCCCATCCTAGAGGCTGTGCCAATGTGTGTTTCTGCTGAGGACGTAGAATGCTTGTCTGTCTGCAGCATCGACACACCGGCACTCTCCAGTCTCCTAGGGCTGTGCCAGCCGATAGGTGGGAAACCTTGCAGTTTTAGTTTGCGTGTCTTACTGAAAGTGCTGTTGTATCTCTTTCCGTACGTTGAAAAACCACTATGTCCTTTTCTGTAAATTGTTTACTAAAAGCCATGATTTCAATCACTGTTTCAGGCAGTTTTACTATGTTTTTTTTCCTACAAAAAGTCTTTCTACTGTTTGCTCCATTCTTGACATGTGGTCCAGACCTAAGCTGAGGTCTCGCAGAGGCACGTAAGACTCCACGGAAAGCAGTCATTGATTTGGGTACTTGGTATTTTTCACTCCTGGTGCTGCTGTTCATTGTTTGGAATTGTTTGGGTTTAGTGTCCCTGAGGCCAGCAGCAGGGCACCCTGGCAGGGCTATGGGGAGGGGTCCCCCTCAGCTGTGTCTCTGTGGGGTGTGGGAAAGGCCAGGTTTCCCTCCCTGACATGGCCTTGGTTAATTAGTGCCATGAGCCTCTGTGTCCTGCTTACTTCTCTCCAGCAAACACTTACCTACACTAAACCTGCAGATGTGGTTTGTACTTTTAAATGATTCAGGAGTAAGATTTTAAGAAGGCAACCCTTAGGAGGGTTGTTTCAGCTAAGTCCACAGGAGTGTCGTGGACCCTTGAGTGCTGACCTCCCTCTGGTTCCGTCCTGTTTTTGTTTGCTTATGGGTGGCGGTGGGGGGTGGGGGTGGCGGCGTCTGCTCAGTTGTGATCTCTACTGGAGTCTCCATGCCGACTGGAAATCAAGGACTTCCCTGATTCCTCTAGGACAGAGCTGCCCATGGATTTCTAGGTTGTGGAGCTTTAGTGTTCTTGGGACTTTGGAGATGCGCCGGCAAAGAAGTTTGCTTAGGGCCGAGTAACAGGACTCGTGGAGGATAAGTGACTTATGTCCCAGGGGGCTGTGCTGCATCTGTGGTTTCCACCAGTCACTCCTGGGGTTTTCCATCAGCAAATATAGTCCAGAAATGAGGTTGAGCAGTGAATTCCTAGGCAAAGCTGGCGCCTGGGCACAGACTGTGGCTGAGGGCCAAGGTTGCTAATCAGGAGCGAGCCTGGGACTCACGCTATCTATGCATGTGGGCTGCTTTTCTGGAAGGGGTTGTGTGTCCCCCTAAGAAGGAAGTTATAGCCCCTATGGCTCATGGAAACTCCAGGTGAGAGCTGAGAGGAGCATAGGTCCGGCCCCACCTGGCTTCCTAAAATGGGCACTGCTGTAGCAGCTCCCAGACCCCAGCTTGTCTTTAGAAATGGGCCTAATCCAATAAGTTAGGTGGGGCTTGGGGTCCAGATCTTCAGAACCTTCCCAAAGGCTCTACCATCTTGTCTGGACATATTGCCAAGACAATATAATTGCTAGGACATATTGGTGAGTGGAAACCCCAGGGCAATAACTGGATCAGCCCTGGACGCTGAGGCCACAGGTCCGACGTCGTGGGGACAACAGAGTGACCCCTCACAAAGTCGCTTCTTCAGCACCTGATAGTGGACTTGCCCTGGCCAAGAGACCCCAGGGTGCATGCCCTTGGGGGCACAGCCTGACCCGAGTCTGTGACCTGCACCAGCACCACCCATGGGGCACTCGTGTCAGGTGTGCTCGGGCAGGAACACCAGATAGTCCAGAACTCAGTGTCTGTAGGAGATCACTGGCTTGGAGCTTGCAAAAGGCAATAGCGCCAAAGACAAATAGCATCCCTCACCCCCATTTAAGGAGCCCAGAGGCTGGGCAGCTGGTGCCATGTGTGATTCTGGGTCAAATATACAGACAGCTGTGAGGAATGTTGTCAAGACAACCGGGAAAATGTGACTATGTAGACATGTGCATTAGGATACATCTTACGGTGTTAACTTTGATGTTGTGGTTATGGTGGCGACAGCTTGGTTCTTAGGAGACTGCAGGCTGATGAATTAGGGGGCCGGTCCTCATGTCTATAACATATTTTCAAGTGTTTCAGAAAAAAACTACAGAGATATAAAGCAAATAAGGGGGAATTGTTAACCATTGGAGAACCTGAGTGAAGGGAACATGGGCATCCATTGTAATTTTTCTATAGGGTTTAAAATTTCAAAATGGGAAGTGGGTCGGGAGAGCCCTCTCAGGTGATGGTGACATTGAGCAGGCAGAGACCTGTCACCTACCTCCTCTGCCTGAGTCCCTCACCTGTGCCAGGGGAGGGCCTGGGTCCTGTCCATCTCATAGTGGCACCTGTTTGGAGACTCCCCAGGGCTGTACTCCGCCCCACTTGGGACCCTTCCCGGGGCCTCGTGCTTGCTACCCGCTGCCCTGCTCCTCTCTATCCTGTCAATCCTCTCACCGCCCCTCATACTGCCTTTGGTGCCTTTACCAGATGAAGGAGACTAGGGACGTGAGTCACCTGCTCCAAGGTGGCTGGCAAGAGATGTGTGTGGACATTGGAGACCTTGACCTCCACCTGCACCCACTGGAGTGGGTTTTATAAACATCAGTTTATAGGGTCATGACTCACCTTGTTTAAACCTTTGAACTAAGAGAGAGGAGAAACCCCACGTGTCCTACAAGGTACATCTATGAATGTTTGCTTCCACTGTAAGTATGGACGCAAGCGTTTCTTTTAGAGATTGTGATAAATTGGGAAGTTAAAGAAGTGAAGGCTCTTTGGGCTCTGCTTTCCTCCCCTGCAGTGGTGCTTCCTCCAGATTCCGGTGAGTGGTGCTCTCTGGGTTGGCCTGGAGGACGACGGAGACTCCTCTCCAGTGTGTCTGCCTGTGGCTTCCATCCCCCCATGGCTTTCCTCCCCTCCGTGGCTTTGTCCCCCCGATGGCTGCTGTTCCCCCATGGCTTCCAGTCCCCCATATCTTCCATCCCCCGGAGGCTTCTGTTTCCCCTGTGTGCCCCATCCTGCTGAGGAAAGTGTGGAGAAGCACAAACAAAGGTATTACGGCCAGGAAGGAAAAACTTTGGGCAAGATGGGGTGGGGCTCCGCTGGTCAGAGGCCACTGGCCCCTTATTCTCTCCTTGGAGATAGGGAGGGGCTGGGCTGGAGTCCATTCACCTCAGAGTCCTGGAGGAGTGCATGTGACACATCTGGGAAGAAGAATAGATGTTGACATTCTTTCCATATGGATTCTGTGTTTCCCTCTGGAGTTCTGCTCTTAGCCACTTGCTGACGGATATGAGAGCATGTGTCATGATCCATCGGACCAGCCGGAGAGGATGCTGCTGCTGTTGTTAATGATGGTGATGATGGTGATGGTGATGGTGGTGATGGTAGTGATGATATCGGTGATGATGGTGGTGGTGACGATGACTACAACGAGCAGTAAACTGTCTGCAGGCTCCTGCTTGTGCCAGACATGGCGCTGGGCACTGTACCTACAATCCTTTTTGAGCTTACCTGCCCCACTGGCAGGGGCTGGGAGGACAATTGTCCTTCACATTCTGGAACCTGTTTTCATTTCTTCTGAGTATGCAGTCCCTCCCCATAGTCCTGGTTATCTGTGGCTGTGTAATAGTCACCCCAAAACATAGTGGTTTCTGACAACAACTGTGTGGATATTCCCCACAAGTCTGCATCTGAGCTCAGCAGACAGACCTACCCCCACCAAATCTCTGTCATTTCTCTGTGGCTGGGTCCCCACGAGGTCCAGGTGGAAGCCACATGGTCTGTGTGACTCTTGGGGGTCCTGATATACTGATTCCCCGGGCTGACTGCCCTCCAGGGTTGGTAGTGAGACCCTCCTCTGTGGCGCAGTGTCACCTACCGCCCCCCAGGCCATGGCAGACACCCTGTCATCCCATGCACACAGGCGCCCCCCTCCCTGGGGGCCAGGCTTTTCCAGCTGGGTCAGGTCTGGCTGTTTTCTCTTTCCCCTTTCCTGCTCCTCTTTATGAACCTGTCCTATGAGGGCTCAGGTGCCTCAGGGGTCCAGTCCTTACTGCGCCCTCCACCTCCTCCTGTGGCAAAGTGTTTGCTACCTACTCCTGCACAGCAGGCCCTTGGCTGACTGGAAACTGTGAAGGCTCCTGAGCCTGGTGTATGAGCTGTGGGGTGCAAACAGACTTGGCTGCCCCCTCCTGCTCTTGCCACCTTTTCGCGTGGTCCTGGCAAATGCGGACCCCTCTGGGCCTCAGCTTCCCCCTTGCACAACATGCCTGAGGCTCTTAGGGTGAAACCACAAAACCCATGGACAGCTGTTGCCTGGGGTCATCCCGAGGTGGAACTCAGACACACTGCCTTGAGCCCATGTGTGGCTCTGAGGGTGTCAGTTCCCTTCTCCCACTGTGATTTCTCCCCTGTTGTGTGGAGAAGGTTGTGTGGCTCCTGGACTAGTGGCTGGGCATTCAGTGATTTAGTAGTTGTTACACGATTAGGGGCTAAAGGACCACCTTAAGTTTGACATGTGGCTGATGACCATCTTGAAGCCAAGTGGTGACTGAGTTGTGGTCCCCATGGCTGCATCGTGTGGAATTGTGTCAGTGACCAGTTTCTGGGTATCCTTTGGAGACTGTAGGCTGGAATGGGGGAGGATGAGGGAGGAAGGGGATGGCCGTGAAGTGGGGCTGGCTTGACATAGGATGAAGTCATCATGAGGGGAATCACTGAGCACCCCCATGCCTTCTAGGGCTCCTTGGCTAGCCCAGGCTTCCATGCAGGTGTCCGCCTGCCCTGCCTCTCCCTGTTGTCTCCAACGTGGCCTCTCTCCTCCATCGGGCTCCCTGGGGGAGACCCAGGGGCCCTGAGATGGGTGTCCCAGCCTTGCTGCAGGGTGGACAGCTCAGGAGCCCTTCTCAGTGGGGCACCAGGACCCAAGAAATGTGGGAGGAGGTGAGCTGGCAAGGGGCACCATTCTGACTTTCCAAATAAAGCAGGAATTTTGCTGCTTGTTATGAAAAGAATATACACTCATTTTCAGTGATTTAGGAAAGTACAGAAAAGTGTAAAGAGAAAACAAGCATGCCACTGCCCAGCACCAGTGTGGAGCCCTTCTGTATCACTGTGTGCCAGGGCTGTAGTTTTAGTGTCTGCAGATCTTAAACATGTAAACTCAAAAATAAAGCCTGAGTTTTGATGACTGCATAATATTCTGCTGTGTGAGCATAGCGTGACCTGGGTATCTGACCTCCTGGCTGGAAAAGTTTACTGCTCCTAATTTTTCGCCGTTTTAAATCATCTTGAGGTGGACCATCTTGCATGTGAATCTTGTATGCATTTCTACTTTCTGCCTTATAATAGGTTTGTAGTTGTGGAATTACTGGCCTGAAGGATAAAATCCTTCTTAAAGCTCTTGGCACACACGACCATATTTGGGGAGACTGCTTCCCATGTTAATTCCTCCATGGGCAGGATGAGTGCCTGGTCCCAGTGGCCCCACCTGCATCATGACCATTATTGACACATCAACTGTGCCACCTCTGAGCTCCTCGGTGCTTTACATTGCAGGGGCTGGCATGTGAGGCGAGGTTTGCCCGTCCCCCTCCCCTCGGGAATTGACAGGGGCCACTTCCTTTTTTGAGGCTCCTCCCCTGACTTAAAAAACAGTCAAAACAGTGTTACAGAAGTTTTGGTTTATGTTAAATCAACATTCTTGACAACACAATAGAAAAAAACCACAATGCAATCTAACTGTGGATTCATGAGAAAATTCCAGCCTTGATTCTCAAAGGCTGAGCTGAGGAGTGTGGTGGGGTGCCCAGGCCGGGCCAGGAGCCTGTGCCCTGGGGAGCTCCTCTGGCAGGGCTATCACCATGAGGTCATACCCTGCATGCTTGGGGCTGGGATTCTAGAAGGTCCTGCTGGAAGTCGCCCTATTGGAGGGCAGAGCAGGGATTACTGTGGGACGACCTCAGCAGAGCCGCTTCCTCTCTCGGTCCCCCTGGCCCTTGGTGTCACAAGGGTCTCACAACCAGAGCATCTCCAAGAGGCACATTCAGATTTTGCACAAAGAGCAGGGAACCCAGGCTTCCTTGGGAGCAGGACTTCCCAAGGGTGGCTGGCCACTTTGCCAATTCTGACGATTTTGCCACCTTTGCAAGTGTCTGAAATCTGCAGCCTCCCACCCCTCAGTTCCCTTTTTCTTGGTCATTTTCTTTGGTGTCTTATCCCCCACTCACCTCTGCCTTTGAAAATTCTGTTGTCTTTCTACCCACTGGGCTCTGGGTACCAAATTACCTGTAATATTTGTTTGGGGTTGACTTTCTGGCATGCTGGGGTTGCTGGTGGCTCAGATCAAACCAGTTCCTGGCCCCACTGGGTCATGAGCCCCTGAAAATGCAGCTGCGTCTCTCCTTGTTTCTCAGCACCTGCCCCCTCAGTGTCAAGGTGAGTGCGGTGGACTGAATGAGCACATAGACAGGAACACATGGGCCCACACACACACTTGCACACACATGTACGCACACACGTGCAACTTACACATGTACGCACACATACATGCAGTGCACACTCATGCACGCACACACACACACACACACACACACACACATTCACACACCCCATAATTTTGTTCTGGGTTTTCCACCAAAAGAAATTATACCATACACGTTCTCCTATTACCTACGATTTTTCAATTTACAATTACTGTGGATATCTTTCCATGTCAGGATGTAAAAATCTACCTCATTCTTTTTATTTTTAAATTAGTTTAGCAGTATCCTGCCCGCACAGAGCATTCTGCATTACCGTCTGCGTGTGCCGGGCAGGTGGTTTCCAGGTTCCCTTTATGCTGTGAGGCCTGGGTCCAACCTCGGTCTGTGTCCCAGCCTCTCCCTCAGCTGTCACATGGGCAGAGCCATCCCTGGGCCCCTGGGAGGTCTACAGGTTGGTGGAAACATCACTCATTCATTTGAGTCTTCTCCTAGGGACCTGGAGTCCTGGGTGCCAGCGACCTGGGTTCTCTCCAAGGGAGGGAAAGCGGGGTCAGCAGGGTCCGTGTTGATGTCTTAGGTGGCCCTGGCAGCCTGTGCTTCTGCCTGCTGCCCACCCCCTGTGTGGGCCACGGCTTTCCACCCTGGGCACTGGGGCTGGGCAGGCTGGACTTGGCCCCTGAAGCTTCTGTCCTTTAGGAAGCCATGTGGCCTATGGGGTGCTTGGGGGACTGCTGCTCTCACCAGAGTTAAAAAGGACAAACGGCACAGTTATCTGGCTGAATGCGTCTTTTCTCCAAGGTGTCAGGGCTGTCGCAGTTGGAGCTCTGTTTCAGAACTGATGTCCTGGGTGATTCTGTCCCCATTTAGCCTCGAGGTTTGTGTAGGGCTCCCCTGCCTTGGCCCCACAACACCTCTCCCAGCTGCTCGTCTTTTCCCCTGTGCCCTGAGTTACCCCCCCACTCTCTCTCCCTGCCTCTGCCCCTCTCCCTCTTACCCTCATGCCCTCCCCCAGTCACCACTGTGGGCTCACCTGGCCAGCCCAGCCCAAGGCCTGGCTGACCCTCCCAGGCTGCAGCTGGGGCTACCTTGTGCAGTTGTGATGATCTTGGGGACACGGATGCAGCTGGGCCCGGACATGTCCAGGGCCCAGCTTGCAGGTGATGCCCCTCAGCCTCCTTTTTCCCTTGGACCATTTGCAGGTAACTTCGAGCCCCTGCTTGGGCCTGGAGTGTAGGGCAGGCTCTAGTGCCTGCTTCCCAGGGGAGTAATGCCCACCTTCCACCAAGAAGCTCACTGTATCCTCATAGAGCTTTCGTCTGTTGCAGTCCTACAAGGGGCAGGGGGCAGGGGGCAGTGGACAGGCGAGGCTCTTGGGTGCCTTGCTGTAAACACAGGAGGACTAGCAGGCTGGGTGTGCTGAGCCCCCCACGTCCATCATGGCAGTCCTTGGGTGCCCAGCTCTTGTTGTGAGCCAGCAGTGGTCTCCATGGGGTGGGTGGCCTGTCTGCCTCTCCTAGGTGAGGTGTAGCTCTGAGGTGTTCCCAGCAGAACAGAACCCACCTTCCCTGCTTCTCACTTTCTCTTTCAGTCCCAGGGCCTTCCTGCACAACATAGCAAACAGCCAGACCCATCCTGGCCCAGGTGAGACCTGACCCACCAGGTGGTGGTGTTCTAAAGACCCCCAGGGGTGGAGTTGGGGTGTCAACATGCCCAGTGCACATGATCGTGACCCCCGGGTCTCAGCTTCCACACCTGTCACAGGGGCCCCTGCCGTGGGCTTTCCAGAGCATGATGAGGCTTCAGGGATGTGTGGGACCAGCATGTAGTGTTTGGGGGAGCCAGTCCCAGTAACTAGACCTGAGGAACGCCAAGTGGGGGGTTTGTATTTTAAGGCACATTGTTTTCCTTCCTTCTGATTGACCTGGAGCCTCCATCAGAGAAGCCCCTTGGACCTTCCAAGGTGCACCTGACTCCTGACCTCCAGAAAGGGCCCTAAGTCTGTGTCATCTGACCTCAGACATCCTGCCCACCTGCAGGGTCAGTACCGGCACATAGAGACCTTGCAGCAGAACCTGCTGCAGCCTCCTTGTTTGTCTCTGGGGCCCCTGGGACCTGGGCAGGCAGGGGTTCACACCGGGCCATGGGACAGAGGCAGACCCATCAGGGGAGGTCGGCCGTCCTCAGTGTTTGTGAGCTCCAGGGGCTGCCAGTGAGAAGATAGCCTGGAGCCACTGTCCCGTGTGGACGTGCAGTATGCACTGTTGACCTAAAATAATAACACAGCCTGCTATTTTACCAGCAAAATGGGTTTATTCAGGCACAGCAAAGAATTGCAATTTGGGACATGCAATCTCTGGCAAGCCACAGGAAAGTCCAGGGAACAAAGGAGAGTAACATTCTTTTATAGAGGAGAAGGGAGAGTTGGGAGGAGCTGTTGTAAAACAAGAGTCCATTGGAGGAAACTGGGGGTTCGAAATATAGTGACTTTCATTGGCTAAGTGTGACAGCCTTTGGTTGGCTGGGCTGTTGCCAGGCAAGGAGAAATTCTTCCTCCTTCTGGGTAGTAAAGTAGTAACATTCTTCCTGTTGGAGATACAAAGGTGTAGTCTCTTCCTCTGGGTCTATAATTGACATTGAGTGATAGGGTGTAAGAGCTGTCCCTTATGGCCTCCTGACTCCATTTTAAATGAGGGTCTGTTTATTAATTTTCACAGGACTCCAGGTGTGGACGTGGGGTGTAACTTCTGGGTCCAGTCTCTGGACCTGGCCAATCCTGAGCAGTTGCAGGGCTCTGCCTTTGTCTTAGTCCATGGCTCCTGGTGGTATGGGCGATGGGGGCTCACTGTGTGCCCAGTTCTACAGTTGCTGGGTTTCAGCCATCTTCACCCTGGTGTGATCGCTGGTATCATGAGCCCACTTTATGGATGAGCAAACTGAGGACAGCCAGCTCAGGTCCTGCCATGCAGAGGAGACGCAAGGCACAGGACCCTTCTGTAGCCTGACTCTGGAAGGCAGGAGCTTGGGGAAGACTGGTAGGGAGAGAGCAGAGGGTCAGGCCTGGTGGGCTAGCCCTGGGTAGGGGGTGGGGGTTCAGGTGAGCCAGCTCTTCCTCCTCCTGGGTGGAGAGAAGCTGTCCTCTGCTGCCCCAGCCTCCAGGGAGTGCCCCATGCCTGGGGGCTGGGGAGATCTGGCTGTGTTTACTGTCATCACTGTGCCTTTGCCAATGTGGCATGTTACCAGTTTAATGTGTTCGGTTTTGGTTAATTTGTCAGTTGAAAATGATATGTATTGTGATTTTAGCTTGCCTTTCATGGGTGGTTAGTGAGGTTGGGTATCCTTCTCACACAGCTGTAGCATGTGCCTATTCTGTTCCTGGCTCTGCCCTGTTCTGTTGGGAGATCCCCACAGTATATAGTTCATGGAGGAAGAGTAGAAAAACTTTGCTATATTTGCTGTACATACTTTTCATAGCACTTTGAAGTTTGTTTTCATGATTTGGAGCACTGTTTCAATCCATCAGTGTCCTCTCCGGTTTCCTTTCCATTTTCTTTTTTGTTTGTTTGTTTGTTTAGAAAGTCACTTTGCATCATGAGAGCAAATGTGCCCTCATGTTCTGATTTTGATGGCTTTGTCTTTTACATCCGACTCTTTAGACTTCTTTCAGTTTATTACCGTTTACGTTCTGAAGTGAAGACCGAACTTTATGTTTTCAAAAAACACTTGCCAAGGTCTTTCTGGGCTTCAGGCTCTGTTCCCAGGGCTGTCGGACTGTGGCAGCTGTGGCAGGCAGTGTCCTGCCCAGGGACCCTGGGGCGTTGCTGGCCTGCAGAGGGTCTTGTCTGCTGAGTGCTCCTCCTGGGCCAGTGGCTGAGGGTGGGGGGAGAACTGTCCCTCTGAACGGTGAGGAGACCTTTGGGTGTGGGCAGACAGCTGACCTCTCGTGCCTCAGTTTCCTCATTGTACAATAGGGCTAACGATAATTATCCCGATTACCGCAAGGTTGTTGCAAAAAAATGAATGTGGAGTTCTTGATGCTGCCGGATACAGAGTCAGCGCTCAGCCAGCCTTAGTGATGATGGGTGGTATCACTCTCACAGGGCCACCAGGTTCTTTTCTCTTTCTTTTTTGAGATAAAATTCACATAACATAAAATTAACCATTTTAAAGCGAACAATTTGGTGGCATTTAATACATTCACAGTGTTGTGCAACCATCACCTCTATCTAGTTCCAGACATTTTCATACCAAAAGGAAACTCTGTGTGCACTAAAGAGTCACCCCCCATTCCCCTCTGCCCCCACCCTCTGGTGCTGCCAGTCGGCCTCTGTCTCTCTGCATTTACCTATTCTGGGCATGATCATGTAAATGGAATCACAATATGTGGCCTTCTATGTCTGGTTTCCTTCGCTCAGCACAGTGCTTTTGAGGCTCATCCTTGTTGTAGCGTGCATCAGCACTTCATTCCTTTTTGAGGCTGAATACTACTCCGTTGTATGGCGGCACTGCAATTTGTTTAGCCATTCATCAGTTGACAGGCATTTGGGTTGCTTCCATCTTCTGGCTATTGTGACTAATGCTGCTGTTAACATTTGTATACAAGGATTTGTTTGAGAAACTGTTCTTAGTTCTTTGTGGGTCTATACCTTGGAGTGGAATTGCCGGGTCATATTATAATTTCCTGTTTAACTTTTTGAGGAACCACCATACTGTTTTGCATAGAAAATGTACCATTTTATGTTCCTACCATTAATGTGAGAGGGTTCTGATTTCTCCACATCTTCACCAGCACTTGCTTGTTTCCTGTTTGTTTTTTTCTTTTTAAAATTATAGCCATCCTAGTGAGTGTATAATGGTATCTCATGGTTTTGATTTGCATTTCAGTGGCATCCAGATGACTTAAGGATGTTGAGCTTCTCTTCATGAGCTTGTTAGCCATTTGTATTTCTTCTTTGGAGAAATGTCTATTCAGATCCTTTGACCATTTTTAAATTGATTTGTCTTTTTGTTGTTAAGTTGTAAAGTTCTTTATGCATTGTGCATGATAGACCCTTATCAGGTAATATGATTTGCAAATATTTTCTCCCATTCTGCATAGTGCCTTTTCACTTTCTTGATAGTGTCCTTTAATGCAGAAAAGTTTTAAAGTTTGATGATGTCTAATTTATGTCTTTTTCCTTTTGTTTCTTGTGCTTTTGGTGTCATTTCTAGGAATCCATGCCCAAATCCAAGGTCATGAAGATTCACTCCTGTGTTTTCTTCTAAGGGTGTTATAGTTTTAGCTCTTATATTTAGATTGTTAATCCATCTTCAGTTAATTTTTTGTATATGGTGTGAGGTAGGGGTTCAACTTCACCGTTTTGATATCCAGTTGTTCCAGCACCATGGTACAGCTCCCTGGGGAAGGTGACTTAAAGCCGTCCCCTTCACGGGGTCCGGAGGGGCCCTGCCTATGGCTGCAAACTGCCTATGGTGAAATGGTGGGGGTGCCCTGGCTCTGAGACATGCCCCCCCACCCCCCACCCCGCCTCAACCTCCCTGGGCTCTGTGGGGACAGGGCAGTAATGGCCCTCATGGAGGCAGGCCCAAAGGATGGCTGGTTCCCTCTGCCTTTCCCAGTCACATATGGTGAGGTCTTCCTTGACCCTCCCTCTCCACTTCGAGTCTCCCATCCCATCCATGTGGGCCACTGTCCCCACACACACTCTGCCCCAGCTGCCCTCATGCTACCCTGCCCTTCCTCTTGAAAAGTGAGTGGGAGGTGCTGCAGATCTTTGCAGGGGAAGCTCTTGAGGAGTCAGCTGACTGCTGGTTAATGATGTCTGTTTCTCCTTCATTTCAGCTGTGTTGGAGTGGAAGAGGAGGAGGCCCCAGACATCGACATATACCACTGCCCAAACTGTGAGAAAACCCATGGGAAGTCCACCCGTAAGTATAGCACCATGCTGCTGCTCCTTGGATCTGACTATGGGGGCAGGGTCTCTGCTTGGCCTTGACCCCAACCCCAACTGGACCCCACCTTGCTGGCGTGAACCGCCCTGTGTAGTTGCAGCCAGGGGACTCTGGTATCTAGGAACCACCTCCTGCCTCATTTATTGCCCCTCATGGCCTTGCTGGGCCCACTGTGGCCCCTCCTGATCATCTCCTCCCTGCACATGCAGCTGGGGCCCCTCACGGCCTTTGCAAAGAGCCCACCAGCCTTCAAAGGCCTGGGCAGGGGTTGCAAAGTCCAGCATTTGCAGTGACCAGGCAACCTGAGATGGGTACATAGGCTGGGAGATGTCCAAGGGGCCATGCATCCCAGCCCTGCCCAGCTCTGCCCAGCTGGCCATCTCTCTGCAGGGGTCCAGGAATGTGCATTGTTGTGGATTTGCTCTCCTTCCCTTCTCTAGCACCCCCTGCATGGAATCTTAGGTGTTCACCTTTCTCTCTCTCTCTTTTTTTTTTCCAGCAATGAAAAACATTTTATTTCCTGTCAGTTCTACATTATTAATAAGTAAGAGTACAGGGAGGAAAAATAATCGTTGTTTTTTTTTTTTAATTGAAGTATACAGCCAAGGAATTTTGTATTTTTGAAATGCAAAAGAATTCCCTTTCTCAAACTGTTTGTGCATTACAAGGACTTTATCCTCCTCCCCTTCCATCTGGCCCTTTGGGGGTGTGGGAGGCCCAGTGGGGGCTCCCCAAGGCACAGGCTCATCCAGGGTGGCCCACATCATGGCTGGGAGGCAAGTTCTAAGGCTGGGTCTATGTGGGGGAAGTGCCATGATCTTCTGGGGCTGGACCCCTGTAGCCCTTGTGGAGTGAGCCCTGTGGATCCAGTGGGCATAGAGGGAGGACACCAGCACAGGGTGAAAGCCCACCTCCAGCACCCCTGTTCTGTGAGTCGTGGCCAGCCAAGGGAGCCCAGCCCAGCCCCTTGGGAAGCTGGGTGAAGTGGGGTCTCACCTCTCCTTGACTTTTCTTGGGCCTCTGTGCCTGGCCTGTGCCCCATCATCACTAAGTGACCATGGGAGCTGTATCCATTTCGGCTCTTGTGCTCTGCCCTCCAGCACATGTGGGCATGAGGTAAATGCACGAGAAGATGAAGAAGAAAAGGCCTGGTGGCTTCTGAACTTCCTAGGCATGAAGATTCTCAGGTTCCTGACTTACCCTCATACCCCTAGAAGTTGGCAGCACTGATGCTCACAATACAACTCCCCAAATGACCCGATCCTCCTGGTAACTGCTTTGCAGCAGATACAGGAGGATGACTGTCACCCCGTGGCTTAACCTGAATTTCTGGCACCTCATGAACCTCCAGGAAAGCTCAGGGCCTAGGAGAGACAAACAGGGTGTGGACCCAGGTCCTGCATCTCGTGGCCCTGGGTGTGGGGTGGGGGGCTGATCAGGGCTGGGGCCGGGAGACACCCCCCTGCCATATAGAGCTGAGTGCCTGGGTAGGCGCTACCCTGGGAGGTGCTCAGGGAGGGTGGGGGGCAGGGCCACCTCTGTGAGCGCTGTTCTAGATCAGCAGACAGTGTGGGACTTCAGCCTGGCAGGACCTGGCAGCCCCTCCTTGGCTGTGTGTGTGTATGTGTGTCTTGCATGTGTGCACGCGTGTGTGCGTGCATATATGATTTATAAATTCTGTGAACCAGACTTCTTGTTGTTATTGAGGCCCGTGTGCCCATCAGGGACGAAGGCACTGGTTTTAGCATCTTCCGCCAGTGTGCACTCCTAGATTGCCCATCACCCTTTATTTTACATGTGTGTGCCCTGACCAGAGCCTGTCTGTGACACACTGGTTGGTTTTTTCTGCTTGGATTCCAGTCACACCTTCCACAGTAAGGCCCCTCGATGACCCTGTGCCCCCTGGGGGCCACCTAAGCCCATGAGCCTGCCTCCTTTCCTTGCCCTGGCCTGGGTGAGATTTGTGACGGGCACAGTGAGGTGGGGATGGCAGGGGGAGGACCAGAACAGGATGGAGTTGGGGAATGGAGCACCATGATGGGATGGAGGCGGGGTTCCCAGGGTGAGCTGGGCCTGAGGCCACATCCCTCTAGCTTTGCGTGTCTTACCAGATCTCAGGGTTCTCTCTCCACGCTGTTGCCACCTGTCCCTTGGACTGATTTTGGTCTGTGACCCTCAGGCCCACAGGTTTACGCAATTCACAGATTTAGAGTGAGACCCAGGAGTCCCTGTGGGAACTCGGCAAGGTATCCTTACTGACACGAAGGCTCACGGGAAGCGGGTGACATGGCCCTTAAAGTGGTTCTGAATCCTGGTGTTGCCTCTTGTTAGCTCTATGACTGCTTAAGAGGTTACTTACTAATTTCTTACTTTCCTCCTGCCTGAGGCGGGTGTAGCTGTCACATCTTCCTGGTGGGATGAACCACGCTTAGGACGGTGGGCCAGGCTCTGGTGCTGAATGCCTTAGGGACACCTCTTGCCCCCATAACCCGGGGGGCCCACTGAGACCCACCAGCTTCCTGCTGTCTCCTGGGCACCTTGTCAGAGGGTGCCTTGGGCCACCATAGGCAGGAGAAGGCTCAGCCTCTGGGCTTAGGAGGGTCATGGGACCTGGGGAGGGAGGGAGCCCACCAGCCAGGGCTGCAGAGGGGTTCAAGGGTAGCCCCATGGAGCTCAGACCCTGCCTCACAGCTTCATCTTTGGCTGTTGTCCCAGCATACCTGCTCCAGCCACAGTATCAGGTGTATTCCAGCCTCTCCACGAGGTTCTTGGAGCTGCCCAGTCCTGAGTGAGGGCCTGGGAAGCCCAGGTGGCCCAGGACTGCCACTGGCCCCTGGTCAGCATGCACTTCTCAGGCCCAGCTCCTGGCAGGCAATGGAGATTCTGCTTCTCTCTCCTGCTGCCCACTGCTCCCCTGCATGTCTGCTATCACTGGGCTGCATGCCCCCTCCAAGACTTGGTTTCCCCACATGGCCTTCTGACACAGGGCACTCCACGCTCACGAGGAGCCTGGGAAGCCAGGACTAGCATTAATGATGAAGCACAGAGATACCTAGTAACTTGCCTAGGGTCACATGACTACAAGATAGTTGGATCCCTTTGGATCTCCTGTCTGTGCCTGGTGCTGCCACCAGAAGTTCCAGCTCCAGACCTCCCTTCGTAGGATCTTGACAGATTTCCATAGTATCCACTCACACCTTGGTCTTGGAGACCAAGCATGATGTAAATATCACCTGTTGTAGGAGACAGTCTCAAGGAGCTATGACTTGATGAGACGGGGAAGGGGTGGCAGTTTGGAACAGAGGTCAGCTCAGCCACCATCCACCTAGCGCTTTCCCCTTCTTGCTTTAGGCAGGTCCTACTCAGGGGCAGTTGTCAGCTCCCTTCATCCCCACAACCACCGGGATGCAGGAGGACTGCAGCCCCCACCCCGTCCCCATCTGTGAAGGACAGGCACCCTGAGGGCCCCACCAGCTCTCCCTCACCTCCAGTCTCATCTCAGCCTGTTTCAGACCCTTCTAGGCAGCCCCCAGGGATGGTCTCCATGCCTGGCCCATCTTCACTCACCGAGTTATCTGTGGCTGCCCTGAATGGGGGCAAGGGTATCAAGGAAATAGCTTCCTTCCCTCTGGGGGCTCAAAGTCCAGTAGGGGCAAACGTTAGTGTGTATGCGTGTGCGCGTTTGTGCTTGCGTGTGTGTGTGTGTGTGTGCTAGTGTGCACGTGCCTGTCCCAGTCCAGTAGGGGCATGTGTGCTTGTGTATGGGTGCGCATGTGTGTGTATGTGTGTGCACACATGTGTCACAGCCCAGTAGGGACAGGTGTGCATGCTCACTTGTAAAAAGTCCAAGGTGGGTGTGTCCAGTGCCCTTGGAGCATGTGTGACAATAGGACAGCCTGAGGGAGTGGGCAGGGGGTGGGGAGGGCAGAGGGCACAGCAGGTGACGCTGGCCTGCCCTGCCTGTGAGTTGTGGTCTGTCATGGCAGCAAAGGTCCCAGCAGGGAAGGACAGGGTTGGTGCTGTTTGAGGGCAAATCTGAGGGGAGGCCAGGTGGGAGGGGTCCTGAATAGTGAGCCTTAGTGGGACCTTCTCAGGAGGTGCCTCTGACGAGTTCTCAGCAGACTGAGTGCTGAGTGACATGGGGTCCCAGGAAGGCCCCAGCTTTCGGGTGCATCGTCTGAGCTGGCAGGTCGGGAGGTGAGGTGGGGGCTGTGACTCAAGGATGTGGAGGGTGGGGGCTCCTGACCATGTGACAACTTGAGGTCCTGAGAGGCAGGGGAGGCGGGGTGGGCCAGGGCCAGGGAACCCCAAGCTCTTTGCCTCTGAGGGGTCTGAGTCTTGCAGCATTCACGGTGGCTGCCCTCCTGGCCGGGTCCCTGGAGGCAAGGGGAGGGGGCTGTGAGTGATGACCTGCCTCTTGTTCCCCCACAGTGAAAAAGAAGCGAACCTGGCACAAACATGGCCCGGGGCAGACTCCCGAAGTGAAGCCCGTGCAGAATGGCAGCCAGCTCTTCATCAAGGAGTTGCGGAGTCGGACCTTTCCCAGGTGAGCAGGTGGCAGCCTTTTCCTCTCCAGCCTGCCTGCTCCCTCCGAGGTCTGGATATGCACCCCACCACTAGGACTCCAGGGCCATGGGCTTCCCTCTGGGGGAGCAGCACAGTCCCCGAAACTCCAGGTGCTCCCGGCATGGGGGCTGATCTCTCCCTTCTCAGCACCTCGGAGGACAGGTTATGGGGACCCTCTTCACAGCCTGGGAGGGAAGGGACCTACCTCCCCCACCTGGTATGGGCCTTCCCATGGAACCTTCCTGAGAGAGAGGCTACCATTCCCATTTTATGGACCAGGAGTGGGGGCTGGCGTCCAGCCTGAGACCATCCTCTGGAGGTGGCAGGTCCTGGTGTCAAATGGCTGTGGGCTTTCCTCTGTGTCCATGGCCTGGTGGGGTGTCCCTAGGTCTTCTTAGAGCACACCCTCCCCCTGCGCAGCCTTGTCCTATATGAGGACCGAGGGCAGAGAGCAGGATCAGGGCCACAGGAAATGGTTTCTGGTGAGGGGGGCACCGTGACTGCATGGACGTGAGGTTGTACAGACAGCTGCTCTGAAACACCCTTGTCCCTTCACAGCTGGAAAACAGTTTCTGTTTGTCTGACAAAGTCTTTACAAAGTCTTTACTTCTTCTTCACTTTTGAAGGATAATTTGATGGACACAGAATTCTAAGTTGGTGGGTTTTTTCTTTTAACACTTTAAATGTCTCATCCCATGCTTGACTTGAGTGCATGGTTTCTGGTGAGAAATTCAGTGTAACTCTTAGCCTTGCTGCTCAGTGGATAAGGTATTTTTCCTCTCTGGCTTCTTTTTTATTTTCTTTTTTTCCACCTTTATTGAGATATAATTCATACACCATACAATCCATCCATTTAAAGGGTACAGTTCAGTGTATTCACAGCTCTGCACCACCACCAGTCAGTTTTAGAATGTTTCCATCACCTCAAAAAGAAACCTGTAGCTTTATCATCCTCATTCCTCCCCACTTCTCCCCAAAGTCCTGTCACTAATCTGCTTTCTGTCACTGTAGCTTTGCCTATTCTGAACATTTCATCAAAATGAAATCATATAATATGTGGCCTTTGTGACTGGCTTATTTCACTTAGCATAATGTCTTCAAGGTTCATCCAGGGTGTAGCAAGTGTCAGTGCTTCATTCCTTTTTTATGGCCGAATAATATTCCGTTGTATGTATAGACCACATTTTGTTTATCCATTCATCAGCTGATGGACATTTGGGTTATTTCTGATTTTTGGCTACTGTGAAGAATTCTACTATAAATGTTCTTGTAAAGTATTTTGTTTGGACATATATTTTCATTTTTTTTAGGAGTAACTCAATATTTAATTGTTTGAGGAACTGCCAGACTGTTTTCTAAAATGGTTGTATCACTTTCCATTCCCACCAGCAGCGTCTGAGGGTTTCAATTCACCAGTACTTGTTATTATCTGACTTTTTTTTTTTGGCTGCGTTGGGTCTTAGTTGCGGCATGCGGGATCTTTGTTGAGGCGTGTGGGATCTTTCGTTGAGAAGCACGGGCTTCTCTCTAGTTGTGGCATATGGGCTTCTCTCTAGCAGGCTTTTCTCTAGTTGTGGCATGTGGGTTTTCTCTCTCTCGTTGAGGCGTGTGAGCTCAGTAGTTGTGGTGAGCCAGCTTAGTTGCCCTGCAGCATGTGGGATCTTTGTTCTCTGACCAGGGATCAAACCCCGCTTCCCCTGAGTTGGAAGGCAGATTCTTTACCAGTGGACCACCAGGGAAGTCCCTTATCTGACTTCTTGATTCTACCTATCCTTGTAGTTGTGAAGTGGTCTCTCACTGTGGTTTTAATTTGCATTTCCCTAATGACTAGTGATGTTGAGCATCTTTTCATGTTCTTGTTGGCCATTTGTCGTTTGCCCATTAAAAGGTTTTTTTTTGTCTTTTTATTATTGAATTGTAAGAGTTCTTTATGTATTTTAGATACAAGTCCCTTACCAGATATATGATGTGCAAATACTTTCTCCACTTCTATGGGTTGTCTTTTCACTTTCTTGGTGTCTTTGAAGGACAAAAATTTTTAATTTTGATTAAGTCTAATTTATTTATTTTTTCTGTTGTTGCTTGTGCTTTTGTTTTAGACAAAAACAAACCATTGCCAAATTCAAGGTCATGAAGATTTATGCCTATGTTTTCTTCTAAAAGTTTTATAGTTTTAGCTCTTATATTTATGTCTTTAACTCATTTTGAGTTAATTTTTGTATATGTTGTGAGGTAAAGGTCCAACTTCATTCCTTTGCATGTGGATATCCAGTTCTCCCATGCACCATTTATTGAAATGCCTATTCTTTCGCCATTGAATTATCTTGGTACCCTTGATGAAAAACAATTGACCATAGATGTTTGGGTTTATTTCTGGACCCTCAATTCTGTTCCATTGATCCATATGTCTCATATTATGCCAGTATCACACAATTTTGATTACTGTAGCTTTGTAGTGAAGTTTGAAATTGGGAAGTGCCCTGCAACTTTCTTCTTTTTAAAGACTGTTTTGGTTATCTGGGTGCCTTGTATTTCATTCAGCATTCCCAGTTCAGCATGTCAGTTTCTGCAAAGTAGTCAGCTGGTATTTTGACAGGGATTGTGTGGAATCTGTAGATCAGTTTTCCATTATTTCTTGAATCCCACTCCTTCCTTCTAGATTTGGTTTCCTCCTTGTTGAATTTTATCCGTTAGTAGTTCTTTCAGAAAAGGCCTATAAAAATATTCTCTGTGTCTGAAAATATTTTTATTTTGTCTTTATTCTTGCATGATTCTAATTTTCTAAAATGGATCTAAAATTCTAGAGTAAAAGTTATTTTCCTTGAACTTTTTGGAGATACTATTTTGTTGTCTTTTGACATTTATTGTTACTGATATCAGTCTAGCCACTGGAGTTTTTGTTTCGTTTCATTTTTGGTAAATAATCTGGTTTTTTCTCTGAAAACGTTTGAGATTGTTTTCTCATTTTTAATATACTATAGGTATACTGCAGTGCCTCTAATGTGCATTTGTTTTTATTTATCCTGTTCAGGACTCAGTAAGTGCCTTTAATTTGAGGTGTCATATTTTATCTCAATTCTAAAAAATGTCCTGTTTTCTCTTTTAATAGCACTTCTTCCCCATTCTGTCTTATTTTTCAGATCTTTTCATCAAATTCACTATTTTTTTTTCAGCCAGCTACCATTTAATGTATCTACTGAGTTTTAAAAAATTTCAATCATCATATTTTTTTTCCTACAATTTCTATTCCTTTTTAGTGTTGCCTGTTCTTTTCCTCCTTCTCTGTTCTTTGCCTTATCCTCTCATTATCCCTTTGGATGTGTTTAATGTACTTGTCTTAAAATGGCCTTTTCAATTATCCTATTATCCTCAGTTCTTGGGATCTACTCTTCTGGGCAGATGAGGCTGCTGGCTCTGCCTCCTGGGGGTTCACCTCCTTCTGTGAGGTGTGATCTTCAGAGGGCATCATTCCCATGGCAGCCAGTCTGCCCTGGGCTCTGAGGTGTCCCTACAGGATGGTTTCCTCTGGTCTTTTTTTTTTTTTTGCTGTATGCAGGCCTCTTACCGCTGTGGCCTCTCCCGTTGCAGAGCACAGGCTCCGGACGCGCAGGCTCAGCGGCCGTGGCTCACGGGCCCAGCCGCTCCACGGCATGTGGGATCTTCCCGGACTGGGGCGCGAACCCGTGGCCCCTGCATTGGCAGGTGGACTCTCTCAACCACTGCGCCACCAGGGAAGCCCTCGTGTTTGCCTCTTGCTGGGTCCTCATGAGTTTCACAGTTCCAGACCCAATCCATGGGTGTGAATTTGGAACTCTCACTAGTGAGACAAGAGCTTGGGATTCCAGTTTATCAAGGGCGACCTTCTACCTCTGGCTGCCTTGTAGCTTCCACAGCTGACTCTGTGCTGTCCCAGTACTCCCAGAGCTTCTCACAGCAGTTGCCCACCACACTACTTCTTTTTCCTCACCCTCCACTCACTCCTTCTGATTTATCCCTAACACTCTGTCACCATGGTGTCAAACCCCAGGATCACTCTTCAGTCCTCACCTTAACTGACCCTTGTCAACACGTAGCAGTGGTGCAGTCCCCTCTCCTTGAGTCCTGTCCTCTGTAGAGACCATGCCACCATACTCTGCTGGCTGTCCTTCCCTGCCCTGCCTCCTTCCCTGCTGACGACTCTCCCTGAGGGATTCTGGGAACTCTGCTCGATCCCCACCATCTGTTTCCCTGGCCTCATAGATTGTCCCTTGGCCAGCAGCTCCTCAACTTCTTTCTCCAGCCACTAGTCCTTCTGAGCTCCTGACCTGTCTGTCCAACTGGTGCATCCACTGGCCAATCCCAACTAGTGTGTTCCTACTCAGCTCTGGATCTGCCCCCACCCCCATTCCTGCCCCACCTCCAGGCCTCAGTCAGTGGCCCCGGTCCCTTGGTCACTCAGGCCAGTCTCTTGGCCATTCACCTTTGCCTCCCCCTGTTCTCCCACCCCCATCTGATCTCCTGAGTCCACTACCTCCCCCTCACCGTCACCTTCTGGTCCAGGCACCGCATGCTGAGCCTCCTCCTCCGTGGTTGCCCCGCCCCACCCTGGTCCTGCTGCTGTCCACTCTACATCCGCACAGCAGCCAGATGAATCTCTGACCGTCACTGCCCTTCTCAAGTTGTCCAGTGGCTCCCCAGTGCTCTTGGCATGAGGTGGCCTGGCCCACCACCTCACCGACTTGGGTGCTTGCCCGCCCCCCCCGCCCCCAGCCACCCAGGTCCTTCTTATTCCTCACACTTGCCACATCCTCCTCCCTCCAAGGCCTTTGCTGGTACATTTCTTCTACTCGGAGCCCTGCCCCTCTCACTCCTGCTCCCCCAGGCTTCGACAGGCCCAGCCTGACACTGCTTCCTGCTGTCTCCACCACAGCACTGCTCTCAGCTGTGGGTTAATGGCCTTGCATGCTCATCTGATGAAAGCCCCTCTCAGCATCACCACACAGGGGTCTTTCCAGCTGGGCCCCACAGGCCTCTGTCGCCCAGGGCAGCATCCGACACACAGGGAGGCAGGAGAGCTGCTGACCACAGCATCCCAGCCCAGCCCTGGGTCCTGTGTTTGGCTTGTCCAGGGGGTAGGTTCTCTCTGTAAAGGGGTTTATCTCCATCTGCTGTGTCCTTAGACCTACCCCCATGCAGGGGTCTGATCTCTGAGCACTTGAGAGGAATATTATCGAGTGGAGGGTGAGTGGAGAGCAAGGGAGGTGGGGGAGGGATCTCGCTCACATGTCTGGAGGCTCCCTCTGCCATAGTAAGAGGGATGGGTGCAGTGTGTCCCCATTCTCTACTCACCACGGCCCTGGACAGGTGCCCAGACCTCCTGGACCTCAAGGTTCCTGTCTGTGACGAGTGTGTGGGACCCTGTCATGTCTACCTTGTGGCTGCCCCGTGACCACTGAGTGTGGCACTGTGGCAGGTCCTCCTTCTGGGGCATGGGCGGTGTGTGCCTGGAGCTCAGGCTCCATGTCTGCAGCCCTGAGGCCCTGTCCAGGCCTATCATGGAGGCTGGGACCTGGGCTTGATGTGACCCCTGACTTGTATTTCCCTGCAGCGCGGAAGACGTGGTGGCCCGCGTGACGGGCAACCAGCTCACGCTGGGCTACATGGAAGAGCATGGCTTCACCGAGCCCATCCTTGTCCCCAAGAAAGATGGGCTGGGCCTGGCGGTCCCAGCCCCCACCTTCTATGTCAGCGACGTCGAGAACTACGTGGGTAAGTGCCCTCTCCTGCAAGTGAGTTGTGGGCTCCCTGAGCCAGGAGTCCCTGTATATGCTGCCTAGGCCCTGACTGTGTCTCAGAGCCACGTGAGCCAGTGTGACTCAGGGTCTCCTTGTTCCGTTCTGGGTGCTCTTCTTAGAATGAGACCCCATGCCCCAGCAAATGATGCGGGACCCAGGCCCCTTCCCTTCTTAGTTACTCTGCCCACAAAATGGGGGTTTCGTGGGGACCCCTGGATTCTGCCAGCTATAGTACTGTTGGGCGCTAATGATAGTCATGCCTGGGAGGGCCCCAGCTGTGTTGTCCGCAGTTCCTGATGTTCGTGCCATGTCCTCCTCAGCCTCTGCTGGGGCCAACCTGGGGGCTGACCTCCCTTGTCTGCCCTGGACACGCCGTCCCATGGCCCCAGGACTACCTCCTCTTCTGGATCCCTTTGGGTTCTAGCTGGTGCTATTGGCGCCCTGTCTTGTGTTCCCTGGCAGCTCCCAGTGCTGTGGACACCCTCGGTCAGGACACCTCTGGGTGGATGAAGTGCTTGTATGTGCTGGGACATCATCTGGCACGGAGAGGCTAGCACGTGCTTGCAGTGACCTTGGCAGGGCTGGTGGCCTCACAGCCGTGGCTCTGAGGCCCTCATGGTTGCTGGGGATTGGGGTGTTCACAGGGATGCCTGGGTGGCCAGTGAGGAGAGGGGAGAGGAAAGACCCTGAAAAGGCAAATGCCCAGGCCAGCTCTGGCCGCACACTGGGCAGGAGAGGGCACAGGTGCTGAAACCCTCAGACAAGTTGTTCCATCACTGAGCTCTTGACCCTCTGCATCTGTAAGGCTCATGAATGGGGGGCAGGGGGCAGATGGGTGTGAGGATTAAATGAGATCATCTGTACAAGCCACACAGGAAGCCAGTGGCATTCCAGAGAACAGGGGGCGGGGTGGGAAACACCCCTTCTCTGGAGCCGAAGCCCACCAGGGGAGGCCCCAGGGCTGGCCGGCTTGTGGCAGGGAGGAAGAAGGGACTCATGTTTTCAGTCTGGGAATGACCACAGTCCAGGACTGTCTCTGCCATGTCGTAGCACCTGTAATAACAGTTAATAACTAGTGAGTGTCTACCAGGTGCCAGGCATTTTTCTAAGCTGTTTCTGCATAGGAGCTAGTGTTGTCCTGCTCACAACTCTGTCATCCAGGCCCCAGGCTCAGCCAGCTGCAAAGGGCAGGGCCAGGTCTGCCGCAGTCCCTGCCTCCCCCCAACCCCCCAACCAGTTGTGCTTACAGGAGTGGGAAGCAGCTTACTGAATAGGGGAGGAGACGGTCCAGAGGTTTCTGTTGTAAATGTCTTTCTTTCAGCTCTTAATTTTTTTATTATGCAACTTTTCACACACACACAAAATGAGAGAAATAAGCAGTGAACCCTCATGTACCCAGTACTGGTCACAAAACCCATCAGCTTTTGGCTGTTTTCCTGTCTCCCCAACTCCTCCCTCCTCCCCCAAGTATTTGAAGGCAAGTCTCTGGTACGTACATCATTTCGCCCATGAAAACTCCAGTACACAGCGCTAACAGACAGTTTAAATAAGTATATAATCACAGTTCCACCTTGCACTTTACGACACTAACAATAATTCCTTAAAATCACCTAAGACCACCTAAATTCTCCCCAGTTGCCTCAAAAACACCTTTTTATATTTGGATGTTTGACTCTGAATCTAAACAAGACCACACACTACATTTGGGTTTGATGTCCCTTCAGTCTCTTCTGTAACAGCCCCCATCCCCTTTCCACTCCCTTGGTTTGTTGGAGAAATGGGGTTGTTAGTCCTGGAGAATCTTGCTTTTTTTTTCTTTTTTGAGTTTTATTTTATTTATTTTTTTATACAGCAGGTTCTTACTAGTTATCCATTTAATACATATTAGTGTATATATGTCAATCCCAATCTCCCAATTCATACCACCACACACCCCAATGCCCTGCAACTTTCCCCCCTTGGTGTCCATATGTTTGTTCTCTACATCTGCGTCTCCATTTCTGCCCTGCAAACCGGTTCATCTATACCATTTTTTTAGGTTCCACATATATGCGTTAATATACAATATTTGTTTTTCTCTTTCTGACTTACTTCACTCTGTATGACAGTCTCTAGATCCATCCACGTCTCTACAAATGACCCAATTTCATTCCTTTTTATGGCTGAGTAATATTCCATTGTTTATATGTACAACATCTTCCTTATCCCTTCATATGTCAGTGGGCATTTAGGTTGCTTCCATGACCTGGCTATTGTAAATAGTGCTGCAATGAACATTGGGGTGCATGTGTCTTTTTGAATTATGGTTTTCTCTGGGCGTATGCCAAGTAGTGGGATTGCTGGTTCATATGGTAATTCTATTTTTAGTTTCTTAAGGAACCTCCATACTGTTCTCCATAGTGGCTGTATCAATTTACATTCCCACCAGCAGTGCAAGAGGGTTCCCTTTTCTCCACACCCTCTCCAGCATTTTTTGTTTGTAGATTTTCTGATGATGCCCATTCTAACTGGTGTGAGATGATACCTCATTGTAGTTTTGATTTGCATTTCTCTAATAATTAGTGATGTTGAGCATCTTTTCATGTGCTTCTTGGCCATCTGTATGTCTTCTTTGGAGAAATGTCTACTTAGGTCATCTGCCCATTTTTGGTTTGGGTTGTTTGTTTTTTTAATATTGAGCTGCATGAGCTGTTTATATATTTTGGAGATTAATCCTTTGTCCATTGATTCATTTGCAAATATTTTCTCCCATTCTGAGGTTTGTCTTTTCGTCTTGTTTGTAGTTTCCTTTGCTTTGCAAAAGCTTTTAAGTTTCATTAGGTCCCATTTGTTTATTTTTGTTTTTATTTCCATCACTCTACGAGGTGAGTCAAAAATGATCTTGCTGTAATTTTTGTCAAAGAGTGTTCTTCCTATGTTTTCCTCTAAGGGTTTTATAGTGTCCAGTCTTACATTTAGGTCTCTAATGCATTTTGAGTTTATTTTTGTGTATGGTGTTAGGGAGTGTTCTAATTTCATTCTTTTACATGTAGCTGTCTGGTTTTCCCAGCACCACTTATTGAAGAGACTGTCTTTTCTCCATTTTATATCCTTGCCTCCTTTGTCATAGATTAGTTGACCATAGGTGCATGGGTTTATCTCTGGGCTTTCTATCCTGTTCCATTGATCTATATTTCTGTTTTTGTGCCAGTACCATATTGTCTTGATTACTGTAGCTTTGTAAGATAATCTGAAGTCAGGGAGTCTGAATCCTCCAGCTCCGTTTTTTTCCCTCAAGACTGCTTTGGCTATTCAGGGTCTTTTGTGTCTCTGTACAAATTTTAAGATTTTTTTGTTCAAGTTCTGCAAAAAATGCCATTGGTAATTTGATAGGGATTGCACTGAAGCTGTAGATTGCTTTGGGCAGTATAGTCATTTTCACAATATTGATTCTTCCAATCCAAGAACATGGTATATCTCTCCATCTGTTAGTATCATCTTTAATTTCTTTCATCAGTGTCTTATAGTTTTCTGCATACAGGTCTTTTGTCTCCTTAGGTAGGTTTATTCCTAGGTATTTTATTCTTTTAGTTGCAGTGGTAAATGGGAGTGTTTCCTTAATTTCTCTTTCAGATTTTTCATCATTAGTGTATAGGAATGCGAGTGATTTCTGTGTATTAATTTTGTATCCTGCTACTTTACCAAATTCATTGATTAGCTCTAGTAGTTTTCTTGTGGCATCTTTAGGATTCTCTATGTACAGTATCATGTCATCTGCAAACAGTGACAGTTTTACTTCTGCTTTTCCAATTTGTATTCCTTTTATTTCTTTTTCTTTGATTGCCATGGCTAGGACTTCCAAAACTATGTTGAATAATAGTGGTGAGAGTGGACATCCTTGTCTTGTTCTGATCTTAGAGGAAATGCTTTCAGTTTTTCACCACTGAGAATGATGTTTGCTGTGGGTTTGTTGTATATGACCTTTATTAAGTTGAGGTAGGTTCCCTCTGTGCCCACTTTCAGGAGAATTTTTATCATAAATGGGTATTGCATTTTGTAAAAAGCTTTTTCTGCATCTATTGAGATGATCATATGGTTTTTGTTCTTCAGTTTGTTAATATGGTGTATCACATTGATTGATTTGCGTATATTGAAGAATCCTCGCATCCCTGGGATAAACCCCACTTGATCAAGGTGTATGATCCTTTTAATGTGTTGTTGGATGCTGTTTGCTAGTATTTTGTTGAGGATTTTTGCATCTATGTTCATCAGTGATATTGGTCTGTAATTTTCTTTTTTTTGTAGTATCTTAGTCTGGTTTTGGTATCAGGGTGATGGTGGCCTCATACAGTGAGTTTGGGAGTGTTCCTTGCTCTGCAATTTTTTGGAAGAGTTGGAGAAGGATGGGTGTTAGCTCTTCTCTAAATGTTTGATAGAATTCACCTGTGAAGCCATCTGGTCCTGGACTTTTGTTTGTTGGAAGATTTTTAATCACAGTTTCAATTTCATTAGTTGTGATTGGTCTATTCATATTTTCTATTTCTTCCTGGTTCAGTCTTGGAAGGTTTTACCTTTCTAAGAATTTGTCCATTTCCTCCAGGTTGTCCATTTTATTGGCATAGAGTAGCTTGTAGTAGTCTCTTAGGATGCTTTGTATTTCTGTGGCGTCTGTTGTAACTTCTCCTTTTTCATTTCTAATTTTGTTGATTTGAGTCCTCTCCCTCTTTTTCTTGATGAGTCTGGCTAATGGTTTATCAATTATGTTTACCTTTTCAAAGAACGAGCTTTTAGTTTTATTTATCTTTTCTATTGTTTTCTTTGTTTCTATTTCATTTATTTCTGCTCCGATCTTTATGATTTCTTTCCTTCTACTAACTTTGGGTTTTGTTTGTTCTTTCTCTGGTTCCTTTAGGTGTAAGGTTAGATTGTTTATTTGAGATTTTCCTTGTTTCTTGAGGTAGGCTTGTATAGCTATAAACTTCCCTCTTAGAACTGCTTTTGCTGCATCCCATACGTTTTGGATCATTGTGTTTTCATTGTCATTTGTTTCTAGGTATTTTTTGATTTCCTTTTTGATTTCTTCAGTGATCTCTTGGTTATTTAGTAACATACTGTTTAGCCTCCACGTGTTTGTGTTTTTTACTTTTTTTTTCCCTGTAATTGATTTCTAATCTCATAGTGTTGTGGTCAGAAAAGATGCTGGATATGATTTCAATTTTCTTAAATTTACTGAGGCTTGATTTGTGACCCAAGATGTGATCTATCCTGGAGAATGTTCCATGTGCACTTGAGAAGAAAGTGTAATCTGCTGTTTTCAGATGGAATGTCCTATAAAGATCAATTAAATCTATCTGGTCTATTGTGTCATTTAAAGCTTGTGTTTCCTTATAAATTTTCTGTTTGGATGATCTGTCCATTGGTGTAAGTGAGGTGTTAAAGTCCCCCACTATTATTGTGTTACTGTCGATTTCCTCTTTTATAGCTGTTAGCAGTTGCTTTATGTATTGAGGTGCTCCTATGTTGGGTGCATATATATTTATAATTGTTATATCTTCTTCTTGGATTGATCCCTTGATCATTATGTAGTGTCTTTCTTTGTCTCTTGTAACAGTCTTTATTTTAAAGTCCATTTTATCTGACAGGAGTATTGCTACTCCAGCTTTCTTTTGATTTCCATTCGCATGGGATATCTTTTTCCATCCCCTCACTTTCAGTCTGTATGTATCCCTAGGTCTGAAGTGTGTCTCTTGTAGACAGCATATATATGGGTCTTGTTTTTGTATCCATTCAGGGTGCCTCTGTCTTTTGGTTGGAGCATTTAATCCATTCACGTTTAAGGTAATTATCAGTATGTATGTTCCTATTACCATTTTCTTAATTGTTATGGGTTTGTTTTTGTAGGTCCTTTTCTTCTTTTGTGTTTCCCACTTAGAAAAGTTCCTTTAGCATTTGTTGTAGAGCTGGTTTGGTGGTGCTGAATTCTCTTAGCTTTTGCTTGTCTGTAAAGCTTTTGATTTCTCCGTCAAATCTGAATGAGATACTTGCTGGGTAGAGTAATCTTGGTTGTAAGTTCTTCCCTTTCATCACTTTAAATATGTCCTGCCACTCTCTTCTGGCTTCTAGAGTTTCTGCTGAGAGATCAGCCGTTAAACTTATGGGAGTTCCCTTGTATGTTATTTGTCATTTTTCCCTTGTTGCTTTCAAAAATTTTTCTTTAATTTTTGTCAATATGATTACTGTGTATCTCGGCGTGTTTCTCTTTGGGTTTATCCTGCCTGGGACTCTCTGTGCTTCCTGGACTTGAGTGGCTATTTCCTTTCCCATGTTAGGGAAGTTTTCGACTATAATCGCTTCAAACATTTTCTCAGGTCCTTTCTCCTTCTCTTCTCCTTCTGGGACTACTATGATGCAAATGTTGTTGAGTTTAATGTTGTCCCAGAGGACTATTAGGCTGTCTTCATTTCTTTTCATTCTTTTTTCTTTATTCTGTTCCACGGCAGTGAATTCCACCATTATGTCTTCCATGTCACTTATCCGTTCTTCTGCCTCAGTTGTTCTGCTATTGATTCCTTCTAGTATATTTTTCATTCAGTTATTATATTGTTCATCTCTGTTTGTTTGTTCTTTAATTCTTCTAGGTCTTTGTTAAACATTTCTTACATCTTCTCAATCTTTGCCTCCTTTCTTTTTCCAAGGTCCTGGATCATCTTCACTATCATTATTCTGAATTCTTTTTCTGGAAGGTTGCCTATCTCCACTTCATTTAGTTGTTTTTCTGGGGTTTTATCTTGTTTCTTCATCTGGTACATTGCCCTCTGCCTTTTCATCTTGTCTATCTTTCTGTGACTGTGGTTTTTGTTCCACAGGCTGCAGGATTGTAGTTGTTGTTGCTTCTGCTGTCTGCCCTCTGGTGGATGAGTCTATCTAAGAGGCTTGTGCAAGTTTCTTGATGGGAGGGACTGGTGGTGGGTAGAGCTGGGTGTTGCTCTGGTGGGCAGAGCTCAGTAAAACTTTAATCCACTTGTCTGCTGATGGGTGGGTCTGGGTTCCCTCCCTGTTGGTTGTTTGGCCTGAAGGGACCCAACACTGGAGCCTACCCGGCTCTTTGGTGGGGCTATTGGTGGACTCTGGGAGGGCTCACACCAAGGAGTACTTCCCAGAACTCCTGCTGCCAGTGTCCTTGTCCTCATGGTGAGCCACATCCACTCCCCGCCTCTGCAGGAGACCCTCCAACACTAGCAGGTAGGTCTGGTTCAGTCTCCAGTGGGGTCACTGCTCCTTCCCCTGGGTCCCGATGCACACCGCACTTTGTGTGCACCCTCCAAGAGTGGAGTCTCTGTTTCCCCCAGTCCTGTTGAAGTCCTGCAGTCAAATCCTGGTAGCCTTCAAAGTCTGATTCTCTAGGAATTCCTCCTCCTGTTGCCGGACCCCCAGGTTCGAAAGCCTGACGTGGGGCTCTGAACCTTCACTCCAGTGCGTGGACTTCTGTGGTATAAGTGTTCTCCAGTTTGTGAGTCACCCACCCAGCAGTTATGGGATTTGATTTTATTGTGATTGCGCCCCTCCTACCATCTCATTGTGGCTTCTCCTTCGTCTTTGGATGTGGGGTATCTTTTTTGGTGAGTTCCAGTGTCTTCCTGTCGATGACTGTTCAGCAGTTAGTTGTGATTCTGGTGCCCTTGCAAGAGGGAGTAAGCGCATGTCCTTCTACTCCGCTATCTTGAACCAATCTCTCTGGAGAATCTTTCATATTTGCGATTTGGGAAGATCTTACATTAGGGATTTGGCTGACAGCGTCCCTTTGGTGTCATTTAACGTGTTCTTCTGACCCTAATAGTTCCTGTAACGGGTGGTTAGAGGTTGCTTAGATTTGTGTTCAAGTTGTTGGCAGGACTCCTTCTTGGGGTAGGGGTGCTGCCACCCACTTCTTTTCAGTGGTCAAGGCAGTGCAGTCTCATCTGTTCACAGAATGCTCCATCAGCCTTTCAGCTCACTGTCTGAGCAGCCGGTGAGGACTGTTGCAAAGGAAGAGTTTGCTAATTCTGTCCTTCTCTCTCTGTCTATTGTGAGTCTTCTGTAAAGAACTTTCCCTTATTCGTTACTTGGTTATCCAAAACTCTATTTCTGTCATCAACAGTTTTTACCCTGAGCTTTTCCCATCAAGTATAGAAAATGTAGGATAAATGTTTTTCCTTTTATTTTCAATTTTCAGAATAATGAGTTGGTGTCCTAGAAATGCAAGAATATTTTTGATTTAAAAAATTTTTTATGTATAAGTATGTCCATGCATTATTTGGGACATATTTGCACTAAAAACATCTTCATTGTTTATCTGAAGTGTAAGTTTTTGCCTGGTGTCCTGTATTTTTATTTGCTTATCTGGCCACCTTAGCTGAGGCTCATTACTGTGCCACCCCACTGTACCAGGGGGTCTTCATGGCCACCCAAGGGAAGGAGCAGACAGGGCAGGTGGGGGGAGGGTCAGACATTAGAGCCTAGAGCCTCAGCATTCAGCCCTCTCTCAGTTGTCTTCTGAGGGTGAGTGAGCATTTCCTCTGCACATCCTGGCCCCCGGCCTCACGGAAGGCCACACCATCTTCCCTGGGTGTGCTCACCCTCCCCTGCTGCCTCCCCAGGCCCAGAGCGGAGTGTGGACGTGACAGACGTCACCAAGCAGAAGGACTGCAAGATGAAACTGAAGGAGTTTGTGGACTATTACTACAGCACCAACCGCAAGCGGGTCCTTAACCTTACCAACCTTGAGTTCTCTGACACCAGGTGAGTGGGGCCAGGGTGGAGGGATGGAGAGGGATACTAGTTTGGAACATGCTGGAGATTTAAGCCTGTGACTGAGGCTGTTGAGGTCAGGGTGGCCTGGCTTATGATTTGTGAATATCATGTCCGAGCAGGCATGGCCTTGAAGGCAGAGATGTGGCGAAGGCAGCAAGAACACTGAGACCCGGTTCTCGGCTTGGCTGAAGTGTCACTGCACAGGTGCTGCTGAGCTGGATGTTTTTGATGCAGTATTGTGCATTCTATCCAGGACAGTGACATTTAGTAGAATCAAAGGCTGCCTTTGCCTTTTCTCATCTTGCCTGGAGATCAGTTATCTGGTCTGACATGGCCCAGCATGGCAAGGAGTTGCAGGCACCCCTGTTGTCTGCTCTGGAGAGAAGTGGCTTTTCCTTAGGTGTTGACAGGAAGCGCCTGGGCTGTGCATGAGCAATGATATTTACTCTCAGGGCCCCATCGTGCCCAGTGACACTAGCATGAGCCCACCTGACAAGTCTCTTTCCATTTCTCCAGGAAGGAAGTTGTTTCTGGGGTAGTTGTTTCTGGGGTAGTTGTTTCTCAGGCCTTCTCCATGCCTGTCTTTGGGTGAGAGCTCAGTGTTGGATGCCTGCCGCAGCCACACCCAGCAGCTGGGCTCATTCTGCCCTCTGTGAACCTCAGTTTGCTCATCTGTAGAATGGGAGCAATGCCATGTAGCCCGAGGTGGAGAAATAGGCATGGGACACGCATCTCAGAGCACCTTTCCCATCCTGCCCAGTGGGCAAAACAAATGTGCTGACGGTTCCCATCACTGCTGACTGTTCCTGTCCGTGCCCCCAGAATGTCCAGCTTTGTGGAGCCTCCTGACATCGTAAAGAAACTGTCCTGGGTAGAAAACTACTGGCCTGACGACGCACTGTTGGCCAAGCCCAAGGTGACCAAGTACTGCCTGATCTGTGTGAAGGACAGCTACACTGACTTTCACATCGACTCCGGGGGTGCCTCTGCATGGTACCACGTGCTCAAGGTGAGCGCTGGCCTCTGCTCCCCATGTGGGCCCTACGGGGGCCTCAGGGGCAAGACCTGCTCTTGACCAGGCCACTGTCCACCTGCAGGACCGTTTGTAGTCCCCAGAGGCCCTAACAGTGGCCAGCATCAGGTGGGATGAGGGACAAGATGTTTCTCCACAGAAGGGACACAGACGTTGGGCCCTTGGGAGGCATGGGGGTTGGGGGGAGCACCTCAGGACCAGAGCAGCACATGTGTGTTGCCTTTTCTAAAGATTGAGGCTCATGAAGCAATTGGAGGAGGCCCACTGCAGTGGTGACCAAGGGCTCATGTCCAGGGAAGGGAGAGCTGTGCTGGGAAGACTTCCTGGCAGAAGGGATGAGGGAACATGCCCCACTGGGAGGATGAGGGGGTGGGCTGGGGGCTGGGGAGCAAGGCTGCAGTGGCATCTGAGTGGCAGAGAGAGCTAGGGGACTTCTGGCTGGGGACAGGTAGGGAAGCTAGGGGAAAAGGGAGATGTGAAAAAAAACAAAAAAGGAGAACCTAAGCCTTGGGCTCACCACCTTGCCTCGGGTCTCCCCAGACCCGTTAGAGCCCAGGCTAGGGTAGGCAGCTCAGCTTCTGATCCTAGCCCTTCGAGGCCCTGAGCAAGTCCTGCCCCCGCCCCCCGTTCATCCCCACCCTCAGCCTGTGTGCCTCGTGAGTGAGGACCTCTATAGTCTATATCTCCCTAGTCCAAGTGCAGGGCTGGACTGGTGCTGGTGCTGGCAGCAGGGCCGTCCTTCCATCTCCAGCTGGGACCCAAGCCACTCTCAAGAGCAGAGCTTTCTTGTAACTCGTCAGACAGCAGGTCACAACGTTGTTCCCCTTGGCAGATAGGCATCCATAGTGCTGCAGAGATATGGTGTGTGGAGTGGTAGGGGTTGCCCTGAACATGCCGGAGGCGCCAGTGCCTAGAGTCTTCCTAACACGCAGACATCTGAATTGCAAAGCACATGTGGTCCCAGTGTTTCAGGGGAGGAATGATGGGCCTGGGCAGGATGCTGTTGAAGCTAGGACCCATCCCTGGGACATGGTGGGCTCCGTCCCCTCTCAGCATCCCCAGGACATGATGGGCACTGCCCACCCCCAGCATCCCCAGCATATGACAGGCTCCGCCAATGGCCTCTTGTTGGCAGGGGGAGAAGATCTTCTATCTCATCAAGCCAGCTTCGGCCAACATCTCCCTGTATGAGCGCTGGCAGTCGGCCTCAAACCACAGTGAGATGTTCTTTGCTGACCAGGTGGACAAATGCTACAAGTGCACCCTCAAGCAGGGCCAGACGCTCTTCATCCCCTCGGGTGAGTGCCCTGTCCCCATGTTGTGTCTCCCACCTCTGACGTCTGCCAGGGGAGGTCATGCCCTGGCTGTTTCCTGCCTTGCCTTGGGGTCAGTCCTGCTCTGTGGTCACCTCTGGGGCCACCTTGGGACCATGAGCCCCTGCAGCTTCCAGCCTGGCTGTGCTCACAGAGGCCAGGCACGTGGGATTGCATGGGGCCCCAAGAGCCCAGCCCAGAGAGCGCAGCCACACTGTCAGAGATGGTGTTCGCTGATCTCAACATCCAAACATACGCAGAAGGAGGAAACATGACATGAGCAGATAAATGCCCTTTACAGATGTCATGTTGCTTCACCCATAAATATTTCACCGTATCTGTAAGGTTTCCTTTTAAAGATAACTTAATTACAATACTGTCATCACACTTTAAAAAGGAACAGTTAACAGTTCCTTAGTATCACCAAATAGCCAGTCGGTGTTCAGATTTTCTAATTGTTGTATATGGAGGCCCTCACATTTCCACTGATTTATGTGCCTCTGAGTGCCTCCTGATCTAGTCCCTACCCCTGTTTCCTATAATCACAGTTATTTCCCGAAGTCTGTATGGACAAACCCAGCTCTCCCGGGAGGTGTGGCAACTCTGCCTGTCTCTTTCCCCCCTGTATGTGGAGATCAGGGATGCCAGGCAGCCCGACCCTGGGGTGGGTCTGAGCAAGTCCCCTTGGCTCCTGGGCCTCAGTTTCCCTGTCTGTACCATACAGGGCTGGATAGAATAGACTGTGAGCTCGGACACAGTCTGTCCTTCTGGGAGGGCTCACCCACTCATTACACGGAAGCCAGGGCCAGAGCACCTTCCAGGGGGCCCGGGTGGATGGGGGCACAGAGGAAGGGCTGGCAGGAGTCAGGCCCAGTAGCTGCCAAGAGCCTGGCATGAGAACACTGTTAAGAGATAGCCCCATCCCTGTCTCCCCAGGCTGGATTTATGCCACACTTACACCCGTGGACTGCCTGGCCTTCGCGGGACATTTTCTGCACAGCCTGAGCGTGGAGATGCAGATGAGGTAGGGCCACACCTGACTCCCAGGATCCGCTGAGCGGGGTCCCCACCATCGGTGTGATGATACCTCTCCTGAGTCCTGGCTGGGCCTCTGGGTGGTGGGGAGGAAGGAGGAGAGGGGCCATGATCTTACCAGGGCCCCTGAGGTGCCTGGTCGCTGGACAGCCTCGGGACTGTAGTGGGTTTGGGGTGAGCTGAAAGGCTGAGCTGCCTTCTCCTTGCACACTGACCCAGAGCTCTAGAAGCCGCGGCCCACGGGGCTTGCCCTTAACGCAAAGCGCTCATCCTGATGTGGTCCTCTGGTCCACCTTGCCGCGTAGTGCCCAGAAGGGAGGCCTGAGAGGTCATGGCGTAGGTGTGGCCTCTGGTCGTAGTGTGGGTTCACCTTCCTTTATCATTGCCTGCTCAGGGCTTAATGCACTGAATAGTTCTTTGCTATGGCTTCCAGAGCATACGAAGTGGAAAGAAGGTTGAAACTGGGCAGCCTGACTCAGTTTCCCAACTTCGAAACTGCCTGCTGGTACATGGGGAAGCACCTGCTGGAGGCGTTCAAAAGTACGTCCCCTGGTCAGCGTCTCAGCCTGCGGCTCTGGACAGTTCGTTTGCGTGCGGAGCTCAGGGACGCCGGGGAGTGGTAACAGTTCTGCCATCATGCAGCAGGGCGGCTGGGCCCTGGGGAACAGGCTGAGCGATGCCTTCATGGGCCCTGAGCAAGTCTCCTTAGCTCACGGGCCTTGCTTTTCCTGTCTGTGTGCTGTGGGGCTGGACTGGACTCCTGCCTGCAGGGTCATCTGGTGTTGCAAAAAGAGCACTGGCCGCATGTTCCCAGACCCGGTGTGTGTTCTGCTTGGTTCCTGTGGCCTTGTGTGGTTACTGACAGGGCTCAGTTGGGATATTGAGAGGCCTGCAGGGACCCCTGCAGCATCCCTGCTGTACTGTGGGTGGGTGGGTGTGCATGCCAGAGTCCCCCGTGGAAGGCCTGTGGGAAGGGGTGGGCTCCACTGGGTCCATGCCCTCTGTGGGCATGTCCCTCCATCCTAGGCCCTGCCAGGCCATGCCTTCGGGATCAGTGTTTGGCTCCTGGTGGCCAACCCCTGCTCAGGTCTCCAGACTTTCTGCAGCCGGGTGAAGGACCCAGGAGGAGCATTTACTTTCATGGAGAGCTTCCTTTTTCAGCAGCACCCACCCTTCCAGGAAGCTGCTGTTTTGTGTTCCGATAAGAGCTGAGTGGAGACCACCACCTTTGCACTTTGGCTCTAATTTGAGATGAGAAAGCTGAAAATGGTTCTTAACCTGGGCTGGCCAAGTTTCAGTGAAATTCTTCCATCACTCTCTAAATTCAAGCCCTGTGCTCCACCCTGGCAGAGCAAGTGCCCTGCCCTAGGGAACTCTTGCCAGGGAGATGGAATGGGGGTCGTGTGGGTGGAGTCACACTTGGGGACATTGGGACAGCCTGACCAGGGTGACCGCTGACTAGCTGGGCCTCTCTGAGCTGCCCCTGCCTCTCTGCCTCAGGCCTTCCTCTGTGAAGGGGCTGGCAGCTCAGCAGCCCCAGAGCTGAGAGGACCCAGGGATTTGCCACAGGCCAGACAAATGGTCACCTGGTGGTGTCAGAGCTCGGGGCTGCTCTGCCTCCATGCTGAGCTCTCTGCCTGAAGGGGGAATGCTCTGTCCGTTTTGTTTGGGGCTGGCTCCAGCTCCCAGGGGTGTGTTTGCGGTGGTGCTTGCCCTGAGCCACCCCAGCGGGAACTGGACCCACTGCCCAGCATCCTTCAGCTATGCAGGGGGCAGTGTGAGGGTGGGAATCAGAAAGCATCTAGGGATGCTTGGTTTGGGGCCTGACTGTGGCCCCTCACTGATGCAGGCTGGGGACCAGGTGGAGGGAGGAGCTGGGCCACCTGCATAAGGGGCCTGGTGTGTAGACAATGGGAAGGCCAATCCTGCCCCTCGCAGGGCATCTTAGGTGGGCATCCCCTAGGTTCCAAGAGGAACCGTTGGCAGTTGGGCAGGTGGCAGTGGGCAGAGACCTCTGGAAGGTCTGGCCCTGAGCGTCCCCCACCACTGGGGCTTTAAGTCACCTGCAGGCGGCAGGTGAGAGTGGGCACCCTCCTGAGCAAACCCGTCTGTCTTCCCCCAGGTTCTCACAAGTCTGGGAAGCAGCTGCCCCCTCATTTAGTCCAAGGAGCTAAAATTCTCAATGGTGCTTTCAGATCATGGACGAAAAAGCAGGTAGGGATGTGTACTAGGCGTGATCCAGGGCAGAAGGGAGGGTGGCAGGCGAGGAGTCATTCCCAGGGCTTGTCCTTCCTTTGGTGGGAACTAGCATGTGAAAAGCAGGTGGGTGCCACCTGGCCAGGTCAGACACCTGTTGGTGGGGGCAGGTGCAGGACAGAGCCCTCCATCTAGGGACCTGGCCTGAGGGGTGGGGGCTGGGCGGCAGGGAGAGTCAGTGGGAGGAAATCAGGTGGTGGAGACAGCACTGTGCGAACCCAAAAGCACAGGGAGCGGGGAGGACTCGAGTCAGTGACTGGTTGGATGTTCAGGGCTCTGAAGAGGAGAGTGGAGATGTCCTCTTTGTCCTACTGGCTGTCCCAGGCATCAACTCGGAAGCTGGCTTTGCTCTGTGACTAGGACAGCCCCTTTGCCCCATGCCCCTCCATCACCCCCCCAACCACCACCACCGTGGCACTGCCCTTTGCCCCTCATGGCCCTCCTGAAGCAGCATGTCTGGGCCCCACCTCATGCCCCCCGTAAAGCGTTAGTGCCCTCGCTAGCATCCATGCAGCAACTACTTCTAATGGAGGCCCCAGAGCAGCAGCTTCCAACCTCCTCTGGCATCTTGCCTGGATTGTTGGCACAGAGGGAGGGGAGAGGCCTGGTCAGCCTTGGGACTCCCTGTCCACTGCCAAGGGACTCTCTCCCAATCAGGGGTGCCAGCATAGTCTGAGCAGATCCCATCAGGCCCGCAGGAGGCCTTGTGGGGGTGGGGAGTCCAGGAGGTGCGGCAGCAGGTACCCTCCTAGAGCCCTCTTTCAGCTACATCTTCTCTTACCTCAAGGCCTGGAGCAATGCAGGGTGTCCCTCCTACCTCACATCAGCTGTATGGCCAGGTGGAGTGGCCTGGTGCCCAGGAAGAAGGGATGGCCCACATTCACTTCACAACTGGTGGTGGGCGCAGGCACCCCCCTCCTCTCTGGGACTTGTTTGTCCACCTGTAGAGTGGAGTCATGGCAGAGCCTCCTCGTTGGGGCAGTGTCTGGCCAGAGTGGGCTAACTCCCTTAGGACCCCATGCAGCCAATCCATACCTTTGGCAGCACCTGCCCTTGTGCCTGTCGGGATGGCAGTGGGGCCGGAGGTCCTGGGTGGGTAGATGGGGGGACAGCCTGGAGGGACGGAGGGCATGAGTCAGGAACCACAGAAGCTGAGGCTGCTTGGGGCCCCTGTGGGTGGAGGGTGGGTGGGCATCCGTGCCCAGACTTGGCAGCTGAGCCGCCGACCCTGTGCGTGGCTGTCCTGCAGGCTTTGGCGGAGCATGAAGATGAGCTACCAGAGCACTTCAAACCGTCGCAGCTCATCAAAGACCTTGCCAAAGAGATCCGGCTCAGTGAGGTAGGGCTGACCTTGGGGGCCCGCTGACCCTGGTTGAGGGAGGCCTCTGCCTGTCTTCCCTGGGCATCCCTCCAGAGATGGCCATGTGTGAGGCAGCCCCTCCTTTAGCTCTCTGGGGCAGGGTCACCTGCATGATGGCTCTGGACTCCTAGGTCCCGGTGGTAGACTTGCAGTCTTCTGGTGGGAGCCCTGGGAATTAGTGTGGGGTCTCCCTCCAGCTCCCTGTGGGGGTGGGGAAGGACTCTGCAGGGGGGACTTCAGCCCCTTGAGACCCTGCTTGTGTGAGCCTGTCTAGTCCCCACCAAGGAGGTAAAGGGGTCAAGTGGTTGGTGATGTAGATGGATGGCACCCTGCCTCACGAATGGTGTGGGACAGATGTGAATATGTCACACAGATGGTGTAGATGGATGTGAGCCTGTCACACAGATGGTGTAGATGGATGTGAGCGTGTCACTGATGATGTAGACAGATGCTCCTTTTCTGCTCGAGTGTCTCCCATGGCCTGGGGCTGTGAGACCCTCCTGGCAGGGTGTGGTTGGTCACCTCTCCCTGTCCTTTTCCTAGAATGCCTCCAAGGCCTCCCGACCTGAAGTAACTGCGGCCGTCTCCTCGGACGAGGTCTGTTTTGGGGACCGAGAAAAGGAGGAGCCCCCATCCCCCATTGAGGCCAGCCCTCCTCGGTCCTTCCTGGAGAAAGTGTCCAAAAAAAAGACTCCCAAAACCGTGAAGATGCCCAAGCCGTCCAAAGTTCCCAAGCCCCCAAAGCCCCCCAAGCCTCCCAAATCCCTGAAGCTCAAGGACGGGGGCAAGAAGAAGGGGAAGAAGTGCAGGGGCTCGGCTTCACCCACCATCCCCAACCTGGACCTGCTGGAGGCCCACACCAAGGAGGCACTGACCAAGATTGAGCCTCCTAAGAAGGGCAAGGTGGGTGGCCTCACCCTCCCCACCTATAGTCAGCAGGCCTGCAGACACCTCCGAGGACCAGGCCTGCGGGATGGTGCTGGGGCTGCCATGTCCTTGTGCTAGAGACCCAGGGCGGCTGGGCTCTGCCCCAACAAGCTTGGTGTAGTGGGCAGCTGGGGAGAGACCCTCACGATGAAGGCAGCAGAGTCTCTGCTGTGTCAGGGTGGCACCACTGAGGGTCATCTGGGGGGACAAGCCGGCTGAGTCTTCCCTGGGGCCCAGACATTGGCTGAGACCTGAAGGTGGGTGAGGCACCAGTGGAGGGCAGTGGGGAGGCAGGGGTGGAGCCAGTGATGGGGGCAGGTGTCCTTGGGGGCCTGAGCCCCTGTGGCAGTGAGAGAGGCAGGCCTGGCCCTGAGGACCCACCAATGTGAGTAGAGGGTCTTAGGTGTGGGCTTTGGGGACCATGAGTCCCTGAGACCAGGCCACATTGAGTGATTTCCTGCTAGTGGGCAGTCATTGCTCACTTCCCAGGGGTTTGGTGGCCACTGGAGCTAGTGTTGCAGGGCTTAAGTGGGGCACACTGATTTTCCCTTCCTCAAGGCGAAGAGGGTAGATGAATGTATGAATGAATGAATGGATGGAAGGAAGGAAGGAGAGAGGAAGGGAGGGAGGAGTAAGAGTAGATGAATGAATGTGTGGGTGAATGGTTTGATGGATGGATTGGTGGATAGATGGATGGTTGGTGAATGTATGAGTGGATGGATGAGTGGATGGTTGGGTGGATGGATGGGTAGATAGATGGGTGGTGGGTGGATGGGTGGGTAGATAGGTAGATGGTGGATAAATGGATGGGTGGGTGGATGGATGGATGGTTAGTTGGATGGGTGGGTGGATGGATGGATGGTTAGTTGGATGGGTGGGTGGATGGATGGATGGTTAGTTGGATGGGTGGGTGGGTAGATTGATTGACAGATTAGCTGATGCATGTAGGCCAGCAGGAGGCAGGGACTCTGTGCTGTGTGGTCCTCACTTTGTACTGTAGTCTGATGGAGGCCTGCTGCCCACCCATGTCCGCTACCAGATAATGGCTAGTATTTTCTAGGCTGCAAAGAATGTCCTGAGTGTGCCCAACAAGGAGGTTATCAGCACGCAGAACGACGTGGAGAGGTTGGAAATCCGAGAGCAGACTAAGAGCAAGTCGGAGGCCAAGTGGAAGTACAAGGTGAGATGTGTGTGTACAGGTATGCTGGTGAGTGAATCTACCCTCAGGGAGGGCTATGTTAGTGAAAGAAGGTGGTGTAGGGCAGGTGTGGGCTCGGTGGTGTGTGTGTGTGCCTGTAGGGTATGTCAGGTGTGTGTCTGCCTGTCTGCAGGTGGGCAGTGCCGTGAAGGTCTTTGAGGGTCTGGGTGTGCACGTGGCTTCCATGGAGCTACCTTCTGAGGGGCTGGCATGGGCACATCTTGGCCTAAGAGCATGGATGGCGTTGCCCTTTGTAGCCTGCCCTGGTTCAAGCTCACACTCCCTGGAGCTGGGCAGCATCCGAGGGCAGGTCCTGTGGGCCTGGGGCTGCAGTGGGTCCCCAGGTGACATGTCAGAGGGAGGAGGCTGCCCAGTCCAGCTGCCTCTGCCCACTGGGCACCTGTGTGGGGCTCAGGGATGGTCCTGCGTTTGCTTTTCAGAACAGCAAACCCGACTCCTTACTGAAGATGGAGGAAGAGCAGAAGTTGGAGAAGTCTCCTCTGTCAGGGAACAAGGACAACAAGTTCTCATTTTCCTTCTCCAACAAGAAACTGCTAGGGTACGTGAGTGCTTGTGCCAGGAGGGGTTGGTTGCACATGTGCCACATGCCACACACACACCCTGAACACCGCCCCCCCCACATCACACACACACATCCCCTGCTTGTGCACACACGACACACACGTACACCCTCCTGGAGGGCTCCGTGGTGAGCCCCCATTCTGAGCTGGCGCTGTTGCTCGGCACACCCCTCATGAGGGCCTCCAGGCTGACTCCTTTCCTGCCTCCTAAGCCAAAAAGCTTGGGTAGGTGGTGAGGGGGCAGTGGTGTGTGCCAGCAAGGAGTAGGAGAGTGTGATTGGGCAGATAGCCGAGTGGCTGTCCTGGGCTGGCACAGAGGACATGGTGGGGGTCAGGATCTTGGCCTTGGAGTCTAGAGGCCAGTGGGGAGGGGCTGGTATGAATCCAACACTCTCAAATCCATCTAAAATTATGGCCATGATTGGGGCCATGGGAGAAGGATTTGTGGGGCCTGGGGTGCTGTGGAGGCCTTGTGTGTCCAAGGGAGTTGGTGGGAGGGCTTCCTGGAGGAGATGGCACTGAGCTGAGAGATGGGGGCACCTAGCCTGGGAGGGTATGTGTGTGTGAGCTGGTGTGTCCGGGCTCTGGACTGTATAAGGGGTCTCCATCTGCTGACCAGTGTGGTGGGCTGGCCAGATGGGAGGTTGGTGGGCCAGACACCCTGTGCCCACCAAGAAGCCCCTCGGTGGCTTCAGTCCCACACCCAGTTGTATGCTGAATCCAAAGTCCAGGGTGGGTGCCCAGCAATCAGGAAGCAGACACGTCCCAGTGGGAATGGGGCCACTTTTCTGCTGTAGGCCTGAGTTTTCTCATCTGCAAGATGGGGGGAGAAGGCCATTTTTAGGTGGTGGGGGAGCAGAGCCTGTCAGAATCTTGTGCTCTTGAAGAACCTGGCACAAGTGGGCCTGTTATTCCCAAGAGCTCACGGCAATGTGCCAGGGCTGCTTGCTGAGCAGGTGGGTTGGGTCTGATCTGCAGGGGCCCGGTTGCCCTGACTTCATGGCCCTGAGCACGGCCTTGATGTATCTGAAGCTCAGCTGCTGGGTCCCGGGGAGCTTTTGCACAGCATTAACTCTATGACTGACCGACTGCGCTACAGAGTTTAGAAATGGACGGGAGAAAGGGAGACATGATTCTATAACTATGTCACACCTGTGTGTGTGTACATGGGTGTGTGTGTACGTGTGTGTTGTGTTACGTAGCTCATGACTACACCCAGCAGGGCTCACTGCCAGCCGTCCTCTGTGTTTCCATTGTTGGGAATCAGAGCCGTACCTGTTGAGAATCACAGATGCCTGTGCCCTGCCTGCTGTCCCCACTGCTGAGTGTGTGCTTGTGCCCTCAGCCCACAGGGAGACAGCAGCTGGAGCGTTGGACTCTCCTCGTTTGCAGTAGCCCTGTCTTGCCCCAGGAGAGAGATGAGTTGTGTGAAACTTTTTAGACTATTGTGTCTACACCTCGGCCCTGAAATTATTTTTCTAGAATAGCTATGTAGAAAACCCAGGCCAGCTGGCACTGGCTCCATCTGACACTGGGCTTGTATCAGGCCCCAGGGCAGCCTGAAAGAAGGCGTGCTCATCCGTTGGCTAGGGTGAGGGGGCAGTGGGGGGCACAACCTTAAATAGCCCGAGAAAGGGCCAGGCATATACCCTGTGGGTTGTGCGCTGTCTTCACTGGGGTCACGACATTGGAGAGGAGGCTGTGGGGTTGGGAAGGCTCCAGCCTGGCTGTTGGTCCTCCAAGGCCTGTGGGGGGTGGTGCTGGGGGCACTAGCCAGGCTGTGTGGATGTCCACTGACCGGCCTACTTCTGCCGCCCCAGCTCCAAGGCCCTCAAGCCACAGCCAGGCCCAGGGGTGTTTGGAGCCTTGCAGAACTTCAAGGAGGACAAGCCCCAGCCAGTGCGGGATGAGTATGAGTACGTGTCGGATGACGGGGAGCTCAAGATTGACGAATTTCCTATTAGGAGGAAGAAAAATGCTCCGAAGAGGGACTTGTCCTGTGAGTTGGGGGGACATGGGGAGGGGGCAGGCCCAGCCCCGTAAAGGCCATCTCAGGCATGTGGAGTGGGCATCGGGTGTGGCTGGACCAGGGTCCCCCTCTGCTCCTCCAAAACTGCTGCTGACTCCCATATGCTCTGCTTTCAGTCCTACTGGACAAGAAGGAGCCGCTGCCCACGCCCATTACGAAGCCAAAGCTGGACTCGGCTCTCTACAAGGTAAGCGAGTGCCTTCTGGGTGACTGAGCTTTCTGGGTGGAGTGCAGAGGGGGACGTTCTCCTGGGGAGGCTGGCTGGGCTCCAGATGTGGAGCTCTGAGCCCCAGGACCCTGCACAAAGGGACAAAAGCAGATGTGGGACTTGTGGAAGGTCTGCAGGTCTCTGTGAGTGGTGGGGCCTCGGGAGCTGCCCTCCGTAGTCAGATCCACCGTGAGGATAACGCAGCTCCTTGATGCTGGAGGACTGGGGTACAGGGAGTAGCAGGCCAGACCTGCTGGGGCTTGGGTCTTGCACTAAACATGTGGGGGTTAAGTTAGATGTCCTCCAAGGCCATGCATGTCCAACCCAGGATGCGGTGGCTGTCTCCAAGAAAGCCAGGTTCCCTGTTGGGGTCATACCCTGCCTGCAGAGCCCAAGGTGTCCCTGCAGAGCCACTTGCCAGGGGCTATTAACCGGTGTCCCTCAGGTGCAGGCACACTGCCTGTTCCCAGTCCAACCACGCCGACTCCTCTTGTATCTATGTTCAATATTGGGGTCTCATGTAAGGTTCTGTGAACCAAGGTTCACCTGGGGAAATGGTGCAGGCAGGGCTCCAAGATCCCAGCGCAGAACTCTGGCACCTGTGCCCTGCTCTGTGTGTCTGGTCAGCCAGCCCCATGGTGCTCATTACAAGGACAGGCTCTTTAAAAACCTCTTTTTCTCACTGAAGGGAAACAGTAGTCCCTACTCCTACCCCCAAGTCCTTTTCCGACCGGCTACTCTGTCCCCACAGCAGAGTGATGACTCCTCTGATGAGGGTTCGCTGCACATAGACACGGACACTAAGCCCGCCCGCAATGCCAAAGTGAAGAAGGATGGTGGGGGATCGGCTGCGGGCATCTTGGACCTGCTGCAGGCCAGCGAGGAGGTCGGCGCGCTCGAGTACAACCCCAACAGGTAGGCCCGGTGCCCACGGGGAACTTGGGGAAGTGGGTGCTTCCACAGAGGTGGGCCAAGCAGGGCTCCGTCAGCCCACGTCCCAGAGGCTAGGCGGCCAGAGCAGGACCCCTGCCTGGCAGAGGTGGTGCCAGGTGGCCAGAGAGGTGAGAGGGGGCTGGCTGTGCAGGTCCTGTGTGTTGCAGAGCTCCTGAGCGAGGGCACAGAGCTCTGAGGACGGATGATTCTAGATGCTAGATGGGGAGTCAGGTGAGACGTAGTTCCACGTTGGGGCCATGGAGGGAGGAGTCTGTGGGGCCACCATACCTCTAGGTGCCTGTGGGGAAGCAGGGCCAGGCTGGGCACCTGGAGGGTGTCAGGGTTGTTCCAGGCCAGGACGCCGAGCTGTCTCTGTCTCATCACTTCCTGAACGCCATAAAAACAACATAAGAAAAATTCCACAGTGTGTGCCCAGTGTCGGGGTCAAGGGCATTTAATGGGCCTCTCTGGGACCCCAAGCTGGCTTCCCTGCAGAGCCCTTATCTGCGGCAAGGGAGATGATGGCTTCAGAGCTCGGGGACGTGAGAGCCCACTCCCTGAGGAGGGGCTGGATCGGCCAGGGGTCCCAGCTTCCCACACCAGCTGGGGGGTGTATGGGAACCAAGCCACGCTGTCCTTGAGACCTGTGTGCATCCAGATGTGCGGCCTCAGGAGCCCACTGGCTGCTGGTGTATATGCTGTTCTTTCCCGGAGGACCTGAGATTCTGGGCGGTCGGGCAGGCCAGGACATGTGTCTGCTCAGCTCAGGCGGTCTTCTCTACCTAGGCCTGCCCAATTGCAATCCTTTGATTTGAGAGAAATGGATTAATCCTCTTTGGGTTTTGCATTGGTGGAAGGCCACCGGGCTTGTTTTTCTCATGGTGGTCCCAGTTAAATTCTCTTTTGATCCCAATGAACTTTTGTTTTTATGCATCATGGCCATTTTTTTTTTTTTTTCACATGGAATTTCTACAAGTACCACAGACAGACAACCAAGGGATCAGGGCCCACGCCCCCTGTAGCCTCCCCATTCTGGGGACCTCAGCCACCATGGTGGGGGGTGGCTCCCCTCCTAGTCCTCGAGCCAGCAGGAGAGTCCTGCTGCACTGATGGGGAAACTGAGGCTCAGAGAGCTTAGGTGACTTGCTCAAGGCCGCACCGCCAGGAAGTGGCAGAGGCAGGGCCAGAATCTCCATCTGCTGATAATGGAACCCAAGCGTGGGGGTCCTGGAATGTTAACCATGCTGGGCGGTGACATCCAGCCAGGAGGGACTTGGCTTGAGGAAGTCAGGGCTCATGTGACCTGCTCGGGGTTCGCTTGGTCCTCCAGATCTGCGCTCCACCCATCCCCCTCTGCCTCTCAGTCTGTGCTTCCAGAATCGAGGTCCAGGGGCTACATGAGCCTGTGGAGGCAGCATGTCAGCCCCCGTCTTAGACAGTGGGACTCCGGGAGGTGGATTAGGGCTTGATTGAAAAGCATTCTTGCTAAATCAAATGGCTGTATTTTCTTTCATAAATTACCATTATTTGTGCAGCGTTATGCTCACAGACAGCCATAGGCGCCTTCTCTCTTGGGAGTGGAGTGTATGGCTGGAGGCTTCTACAGAGCTGTGGGGTGCAGATTTCCTGTTCAGCATTAAGTGGTTTCTGTAGATGAGCAAACCTAAGCCCCTCACTGCAGAGATGCCCTGTGGCCTTTGCAGTGGTGGGAGGGACCCTGACCTGAGGCCCTTTGCCAGGAGGAGAAGCCTGGCTGTGAACCCCCTTTTCCTGGAAGGTGCTGGTGCCCGGGCTGGCCCCTCACCTCTTTGGAGGTGCCTTTCTTCTGGGAAGGCTATGGTTAGCTGGCACCTCAGTGACCGGTTGATGCTCAGACCCTGGAGAAGTGCCCTACACACCCTGGGTCCCCCATGAGTTCCAGGGAGAGGCACCCCTGGGATGAGGGCAGATGGGGCTGATGCCAGAACTCTGCATGGAGCTGGGACACGGGTGCTGCAGCTTGGGCTCCTGACTGAACCTGGACACAGCCTGCCGGGAGGAGGGCAGCCAGTTTGAGGATGCGCTGTGAACTGCTCCGTAGGCACACACGTATGTGCTCACACACGCCTGCACACGTGCATGTGTGCCTGCTGGGGCTGGGTTTCCTCGGCCGCCGCAGGCAGTTCCTTTCCCAGGTCTCCCATTTGGAGTGTAGGTCAGTGTTTGATGGTCCATTTGCTCTGTTTTAAGTATTTGCTGTTTGGAAAAAGCCAGCTGAAGAAAATGGAGGAAAATATGTTAATTTCTTGTGGATGGTTTGCTTAGTGTTTACTGCCTGGGGGTGAGGGAAAGAGAGGATTTTGGTATGATAATTGGAGGATTAAGGTATTATTTTCCATGCGCACTAGTTAGACTTTGCTCCTTGATTCGCCGGCCCATGTGGACAGCCTGCAGCCCTGGGCTCCAAGGCCCCTCCCTCTCAGGTTGCAGCCGAGCTGGGCTGGGACCATGAGGTCCAGATGGCACAGGCAGGCGGCTGGCTTCCATGTTGGCTCCCGGAGGACCCTCATGGTGAGTGTCCCGGCCCCCACCCTCCCATCCCTGCAGGAAGCCAGGTGTTTGTCTGGGCCATGAGGCTGGGTGAGGGTGCCTGAGACCTTCAGGGTGAGCCTGGAAGGGCCTCATTCGTAGAGCACTGGAGAGCCTGGCAGAGGATGGGGGGCCAGCTATCAGCTCTTGCTGGCTCTAGTGCTGGGTCGGGGGCCTGTCCCTGCTCAGAAAGCATCAGCGATGATGGTACAACAATGATATTACCGCTACCAAATGCCGTGTGCTCTTGGCTGGGTCTGGGTAGCCCTTTGCCGTCATGGCGTGGGACAGTGGGGGTCGGGGGTATGCTGGGGCAGGTGGAGAGTCTGGTGGAAGGCTCCCGACTCTCCATGGCGGTCTGACCATACTTGATTTTTCCCATTGTTTGTGCCTTTGGAGCCGTAATCCATTTGCTTCCAGCAAAACCCCAAAACACTGTGGTCCAGTGTGTCTCGGACAGGGCTTGGGGAAGTGGTATTCGTGCAGCGCTGCCCAGAGAGGCTCCTGCCCGTCGCCTCCTCCTGGCTTGGGGCAGAGTCCTTGGCCTGGAGCCCAGCGGTACCCCTCACAGGATGGCTTTTGTCCAAGCTTGCCTCGGTGGGCCCCCAGGACCACAGGGGACCACCCTCTGTGTCTGTGCTTCCTGGGGCCAGCTCCATCTCCCTGCACCCTCCAGCCTCAATCTTGGGAACCTTATTTCTGAGCAGGGACTCCTTCTTGTTCTAATGTCTTACTAAACATGCTTCAAATACTTCTCGGAAGTGGAGGAGGGAGCAGGGACCATGCAGAACCACCAGGGGCCCATGTGGACTGGCACTTTTGGGGGCTGCTTCTGGGTCTGGCAGCCCTGCAGGTGGGTCCATCCCCTGGGGGCACATGGGGCAGGCAGGAAGGGGCCTGGATGTCAGACACACAGGGCGGGCCCGCTTCTGGGGCTCCTGGGCCTCCTGGGTCTGTAACCAGGGAGGAGGGCTAAGCAGTGCCCCACTCCAGGTCCTGATTCCTAGGGTCCCAGGGAGCAATGAGAGGTATGGCCAGGCTCCCCAGAGGCCGGGGTGGGCCATCCTGACCCAGGTGGACAAAAGCCTGGGGTGATGGGCAAGGGTGAGGGTCTGGGTGCTGGTGCAGGTGCAGTCATGAAAAGATGGTGTGAGTCACCTGGGGAGATCGAGTGCCATGGGAGGGAGAGGGCTGTGCTGCCCCATCTCAGGTACCAGATGGGAGGATGCCCTTGAAGACATGGGGGAGGGAGCGCTTGGGGCTGGGGCTGAGTGCAGGAGTCCACGGCGGGTGGAGGTGGGCACAAAACCAGCTGGAGTGGAAGAGGGAGGGAGGAGCGTGGCCTGGGTCCCTGGGGGAATCTGCTTGTTGACTTTTCGGTAGGAGAGATCAGGAGTAATGGCACCTTTGTCTACCACCTTCTATCCCTCTGCCCCTCTTCATCCCCTCCCTCTCTTCTCTCTTTATGCCCCTCTCTGTCCCAAGGCCTCCAGCCCTCCTTTGGTGTTGGGGGGTGGGAACAGAGGGTAGGGGAAGGGGATAGCTGGCTCTTTCCATGGGGGAGTTATCAGCTACCACTGTCCTCCACCCCACACCCTCTGCTGGCTGCTGAGTGGGAGGATGTGTGGGCCATGGGCTGAGTGCCTGTCTCTCTGTGCCTCCAGCCAGCCCCCCGCCTCCCCCAGCACACAGGAAGCCATTCAGGGAATGCTGTCCATGGCCAACCTGCAGGCCTCCGACTCCTGCCTGCAGACCACATGGGGTGCTGGCCAGGCCAAGGGCAGCTCGCTGGCGGCCCATGGCACCCGGAAGAACGGGGCTGGCAGTAAGAGCGCAGGCAAGCGGCTGCTGAAGAGGGCGGCCAAGAACAGTGTGGACCTGGATGATTACGAGGAGGAGCAGGACCACCTGGACGCCTGCTTCAAGGACTCGGACTACGGTGAGCGCCGCTGTGCGGGGAGGGGTGCTAGACCTGGGGGTTGGGAGCCGGGCCCTCTTATGGATATGATTCACAGACCTTAAAAGTCACCCTTTGAAAGCGTGTAACTCAGTGGTGCTTAGTGTATTTGGAGGGATGTGCATGCCACCATCATCACACCCAATTTGAGAACGTTTCATCATCCAGAAAGGAAACCCTGCGCTGTACCTGTTAAGAGTCAGTACGTCTCCTCTGGCCCCTGGCAACCACTGATTTATGCTGCCTCGCAGGTATTCTTAATCAGGGTGTGTCACGTGAACAGAATTGCACAGCGCTTGGTCTTTGGTGCCTGTCTTCTTTCATTAGCATACTCTTCAGGCTTCATCCATGATGTAGCACATGTCAGCTCTTTGTTCCTTTTGATGGCTGAATAATATTCCACCACGTGGACACACCACGTTTGTTTATCCCTTTATCCATCCACAGGCACTTGGATGGCTTCCACCTTTTGGCAGTTGTGAACAGTGCTGCTGTGAATGTTGGTGTGCAGGGAGTTTTGTATGGCCTGTGTCTATGGTGCTCCTGTGGTGTATACCTGGGTCGCTGCCTGTTTCGCCTTCTGAGAACCTGCCCGACTATTCTCCACGTGGCTATACCATTTCAGACACGTTGAGACCGTGTCCATCCTATGTCTGTGTAGACAGAGAAACCGAGGCCCAGAGTGGCTTTGTGGCCCTGAGTCTGAGGTGGGCAGTGAGTTGGTGGCTGGGCCATAGCTGTGGCCTCTGCCCAGGGGCATGGCCCCTCGCCTCCCACTACAGCCCTTCCTTCCAGGCCTGGCGCTTTGGGTTCCAACGGGCTCTGAAGGAGCTGCTGTTGGCCGCCTGGGAGGGGACTTGGAGTGAAGACCTGCCTCCATGCCTCAGCCCATTGCCCATAGATGTCCCAGCCCCCGCAGGGTGCGCTGTGCTCCTCAGGGTCAGGGCCTTGCTGGCCCCCGTGGTGCAGGGCCTGTTTTCAGTTCAGTCCTGATGGTCTGAGGGCAGTGTATTTGTCCTGGAGACCCTGTCCCTGGAGAGCCCTCCCGTGGTGAGGCTGGACCTGCCCTATCTGGTGGACACTTTCAGGCCTCACTGAGGGGCCTGCCGTGGTCTGACAGATCAACAGCGGAGTGAACTCCATTTTCTGGGCACCATTTTCTGGGTTTGGGTGTCACAAGCCTTGGAGGTTGAACCTGTAATGGGAGGAGGTACCCAGTGAGTCACCCAGGGCTGCCGTGTGGGTCTCCCTCCTCCAGAGACTTGCTGAGGTTAGCCTGGGGTCCTTCAGAGCCACTCAGTTCCATGGACATCAGATGTTTTCTTCTCTGATAGCAGCAGAGGAGACGTTTTGAGAATTGGGCATTCAAGTGGGTGTGGTGGCCAGGCTGGGGTAGGAACAGCTGGCCATGGGGGCTGGATGGAGCCCCTTGTCTGGCCCTCTCTGGACCTCAAGGGGGCCTGGGCTTGACAATTTCAGAGGCCACCTGTGCCTGTGCGTGTGGCAGCCACACCAGGAGGGCTGGTGCTCTGCAGCCTGGGGACAGCCTGGGGGATGCCGGTCATAAGCTCTGCCAGTAGCCTGCAGCAGCCACCCTCCTGTGGCCACACCAGCAGCCCAGCCCTTCTCCCCTTTGCCGCTCTAGTTTACCCCTCCCTGGAGTCGGATGAGGACAGTCCTGTTTTCAAGTCCCGTTCCAAGAAGAGGAAAGGCTCGGATGATGCTCCCTACAGCCCGACAGGTAGTGCTGGGGGCTGGAAGGGGAGCTCCATCCACACACGAAGGCCAGCAGCCGTGTTCCACACCCACTAGCTCTGTGCGGGGGCTCAGACGGGGCGTCACTTGCCTGCGGGAGCCTGACTGGGGTTCCACTTCTTTCTCCCGGGACCTCAGCCCAGGTGCTTTTGCAAGCTCACCCAAAGGCATCCCAGCTCCTGCCAGTAGGGCAGTGCGGTGTCCCTGTCTTGAGGTGGCCCTCTGCCTAGTTTCTCCTCAATGAACAGCCCTGGGAGGGTCACGATTGCACCTGGCCCCCCATCATGGCAGCCAGTGGGGTGGGGTCTGGCTCACCTAGCACGTGACTTCCCTCCTGACCTCTCCTGTCTTGCTGGTGTAGGGGAACCAGCCCCACACCAGGTTGGGGCCCAAGCTGACACTCCCTGAGTTGTGACTTGTCCCTGGGATTTGGGGACAAACTGGGGCAGGGCCGGGGGATCCCAGGAGGGCGCACAGGCAGTGGGTGGCTGCTCGAGGCAGGCTGACCTTCTCTCCCGCAGCGAGGGTCGGCCCGTCGGTGCCAAGGCAGGACAGGCCTGTGCGCGAGGGGACCAGAGTGGCCTCCATTGAGACCGGGCTGGCAGCTGCCGCAGCCAAACTGTCCCAGCAGGTGAGGAGGGGGCCCCCTCCTGGGCTCAGGCTCCCCAGATGCCTCTGCTCCCCCCACCCTCATGTACGGAGACCACCCAGTCTGGGGCTGTCACAGCCTTGGGGACATTTGAGTATTGCCGACCCCGGTTCCTCTAGGCTCCCAAGTCCCTGCTAGTGGGAAGCAGAGAAGCTGGGAACTGGTGGCAGGAGTCTCATGGCAGCTCAGAGTGGGGTGGTGGGGAATGGAGGGGGTTAGGGTGATGGGGGCGGGGGCCCATACTACGTGTCCACCAGTAGGTAAACTCAGATTGAGTCTGTCCACTACAGCTGAGTGCTGGTGCCACATCCCGCACGTCCCTGTGTCCAGGACGGCCCACCTCACAGAGGGGGGCCTGGTGGTCTCTCCACAGGCCCCAGTACTGCTCTGCAGAGCTCGTGGTGGCTGGAGGTGGGGCTCGGGCATGATCCAGCCCTTTCTGCTCCTGCAGTGCTGGCTCGCTCAGCTCCATGGGAGAAGCCTTGTGCACAGCAGACCAGGCTGCTCCCAGGCTGCAGGCTGCTTCCCAGTGTCCGAAGCCTGGCCAGCCCTGTGGGGTGACACACCTGCATGTTTTGTTCAAAGGAGGAGCAGAAAAGCAAAAAGAAAAAGAACACCAAAAGGAAGCTGGCTCCCAACACCACCTCCCCTTCCGCCTCTGCCTCTGCCGGCACCACCTCGGCCTCCACCACCTCGGCCTCCACCACCTCGGCCTCCACCACCTCGGCCTCTACCACCCCGGCCTCCACCACCCCGGCCTCCACCAGCACGGCCAGCAGCCAGGCCTCACAGGAGGGCAGCTCACCTGAGCCCCCACCAGAGTCCCACAGCAGCAGCCTGGTTGACCACGAGTACACGGCAGCCGGCGCCTTTGCTGGGGCCCAAGCCGGCCGTGCCTCTCAGCCCATGGCCCCTGGGGTCTTCCTCACCACGAGGAGGCCCTCCTCGTCATCCCCCAACAACACCGCTGCCAAAGGTACCTTGCCCGCCGACCCTGAGTCACCTAGACTTGCAGACTATCCCTGTGGATGACCACAGGTCTCCTTTGTCCCTGCAGCCATGTGTGTGTATGGCCAGGCACTCAGTCAGTATGTGAAACAAATGGTCCCTTTCAAGACCAAGAGCTCTGGTTACTCACCAGGGGGGCTCTGGTTACCTTGGAGTTAGGTCTGGCCCTTCACACTCCCAGGGCCTCGGCTTTGGGGCCTGGCTTGAAGTCAGAGTGTGGTTGGTGGTTTGCCGAGGATTCACTGGGAGGAGCCTAAGGTGACCCAGGCTCCTCTGTGTGAATTAGGGGTGGGACGGCTGGCCGGGTCTCGTGGCATTCCCCACTGTCACCCCCCAGACCCCTTGCACCATGGGTGTGAGGCCCAGCCGTCCATGGACATGGGGAGTGTGGCTCTAGGTGGCCCTAATGCCATCCCTGGCCTGTGCCTACCCTACTCACCATGGCCCAACGCCTTGTCGACATAGCCTCTGAGTGGGGCGCTTTGTTGACAATTGGTGGTTTTGGAGGGATGCAGAACTCCCTGGACCTGGGAATTGCAGGCCCATTTTACAGACAGGGTGGGGGCTCAGGAGGGTTACAGACCCCCATCCCACATGCTGCTCCTGTCACTCATCTGTCCTTTTTGTGTCTCTGCCTCCCCCAGGAAAGCGTACAAAAAAGGGCATGGCCACTGCCAAACAGAGGCTTGGGAAAATTTTGAAAATTCATCGGAATGGAAAACTGCTCCTTTAAAGTTTGGAAAGCCAGGATCCTTCTGCTCCGCTCAGGACCCTTGGAGCCCTGCTAAAACATCAGCCCCCAGGAGGGTGGCCTTGCTGCCTCACCCCAGGGAGGGCCTGGCCTCTTCCCGGCAACCATCCCCCTCACATGAGCATCTGTTGCTTCAGCGGGCGGAGCTCGCCAATACGGACAGACGTCCTTTCTCAAGTTGCTTAGAGTGACCAGTTCCCGAAACGTGGCCCTGCCAGTTTGAGGACCATTCCAGTTTCAGGACAGCCTCCAGGCATCCCCGAGCATGGGTGTGATTGCAGGGCCTTTGCAGCTCTGCTGGGAGCATGAGTCCTTCAAGGAAGGAGGAGTGAGCCAATGCTCACCAGGCCCAGAGTCTGAGCTGGCCACAGGCTGGTAGCCTCCAGAGGCTTTAAAAAAGGCAAAGAACACTAGAGAGGAAGAGGAGGAGAGATCGGGGTGTGTATGTGCCCCCCTTCTCTTCCCAAGTGATTCTCAGACAAGTCCAGAGACTGTTGGGCCCAGCCAGGAGAGGAGCCTCTGTGCTCCCCGGCTGGTGGGTGGTGGGCCGGATGGTGGGTGTTGCACCCTGAATGCCTGGGGCATTTCTCAGGGCTGGCTGGGGCCATCAGCAGGGTCAGTGTGTCAGTGTTGGGGGGGGAAGCCATCATGGGGTCCCCAGGGAAGGGTTCAGGCCCAGACACAGTGTGGGGCCCAGGGGGCCCAGGCTAAGCCACATGGGTGGTCCCCGTCCAGCCTGACCATCTATACTCCGAGAAGCACTTCCCAGCCAAGGCACCCTGCCATATGCCTGGTGGGGCAGATGGTGGCCGGGTGGCCCGAGGACTTGGGGGCCAGGCACTTCTGTCTTGTCACCTGTTAACGTTTGGTGTCGAGTGCATGGGTGGCTCCTGGACCACGTGTCTGCCCATCGACACGGAGGGGCTGGATTTGTTTCTCAGGCAATCCTGTATTTTAATTTTAGATGTATTTCCTGAAGCATATTTTTCATAGAATGTAGCGTGTAAATAGCTTTTTAAATAACTTCTTTTTTATAAGAGTAAAAGTATCTTTAGGAATTTCTTTCTATAGAGTCCTTCATTAACATTTATACGAGTTTTTTGCCGAGTATGATGAACAGTTGGGTTTCCGATGCTCTTCCTTTTCCTTCTTTCTTTGTATTATTATGGTTATTATTATTATTTTTTCTTTTAGGAACTAAGGTATTGCCTGAAAAACAAGTGATGTCTTTGCAGCCTTATATCTGTCTTTACAGAAGCAAACAGTACACAAAAGATCTATTTCAGACACATTTGAAGAGGAATCTTCAACTTGAATACCAGCTCTTTCTTTCCTTCTTGTTGATGAAGGGGGTGGGGGTACAGTTATTTTACTAGCACCTTGTGAAGTGTTTCTGTGTTTTGTGATGCTGTAATTTATTAATGTTTGTAGCTTTTTATATTTGTACATTTCTTATGAGCTTTGTTTATATGCCCATCCCTGGGTGTTCTGTCCATGAGGAGAGGCAGCTTTGCGTGGGCCTTGCCACCCTTGCTCATCCTGTTTGGGGGATGCAGCCCCGGGACCCAGAGGCTGGGAGGGGTGAGCCTCATGGGGCCCTGACTATTCCGACCCGGCGTTTTGAAGGTTTCCTTTCCTGTCCTTGTTGAACATTTATATAATCTAACCCGGCCATCAAGCTGTTCTCTCTCTTCCTCTCTCTCTCTCTTTTATTTTTTTAATTTTATTATTATTATTTTGGCAACATGTACATTTCTAACAAAGTTTATTGTGGCTATTAAAGTGTTTTATTTCCCAATTCATATTACTCTTGTATCGAGTCCATGAGGTCTAAGGTAACTTAGATCAAAGTTTTAAAAGAGTAAAAATATTTCAGGTTTTGTACAGAACCATGTCTGTGTCATTTCTGCCTTGTTCACTGTCATCCACTCTGGTGGTGAGGACGGTGGGGATCCTCGACGTTGGGGAGAGGAGTGGGCCAGTGAGTGGGCTGGGTGTGAGGGTGGGCAGTCAGGCCAGGCCCCCTACCCAGGCCCAGCCCTGGCTGCCAACTTTCCCCTTGGAAAGCCTTTGGATTGCCCACAGGGCATATGTACTGCCCTGCACCCCAAAGCTGCAGCACCCTGAGCCAGCCTGCAGGAGTAGGCAGAAGAGACCCTTGGTCAGAGTGGGCAGCCTTTGAGACCCTGACAGTACCAGCCCCAGCCCCTAGCATCCTCAGGAGCCTCTAGTACCTTCTTAGTGTTCACAGGTGTGCAGTTTAGTTGAGTCCGGTGAGAGGCACCCGAGAACATGTGCAGAATTTCAGTCTAAAGCTGATGTTAGGGACTTTCGTGATGGCGCAGTGGTTAAGAATCCACCTGCCAATGCAGGGGACATGGTTTCAATCCCTGGTCCGGGAAGATCCCACATGGTGTGGAGCAACTAAGCCCGTGCGCCACAACTACTGAGTCTGTGCTCTAGAGCCCACGAGCCACAACTACTGAGCCTGCGTGCCACAGCTACTGAAGCCTGCGTGCCCTAGAGCCCATGTGCTGCAACTACTGAAGCCCGAACGCCTAGAGCCCGTGCTCCACAACAAGAGAAACCACCCAATGAGAAACCCACGAACCGCAACGAAGAGTAGACCCTGCTCACCACAACTAGAGAAAGCCCACACGCAGCAACGAAGACCCAATGCAGCCCCCCCAAAAAAGCTGATGTTACTCACAACAAATGAACAAAAGCAGACCCCTCCCCTCCCCCACATACACAGATGAACAGTGTAGGGCACAGTGAGGATCGAGGATTAGGGAGAAAAAAGGACCAACTGGCCAAAGGGGACTGCCACAGAGGAGACCCTAGGCACACGCTGGGGCTGCCCCAGCTGCCAGGCATTTCAGACATTGCTGGGCCCTGGTATGCAGTGTTCAGCCAAGGCAGCTCCACAGCCTGAATTTGCTCCGCTGGACCCCGCAAGAGGGGCCTTTGCAAACCCCATGGTTGGGCATTCACCCTTCCTGGCAGCTGTCCTGTCCCTGCCCGGATCCAGCCAGATCCTGCCCTGTGGCTTCCCCAGGGGTCCCCGCCCCCTCACCCCACAGCCGCTGGGGCACCGTGCCAAGCCCTGGGCTGTTCTGTACAGCCCACCCTCCCGAGGCCTGGCTCTGGCTGCCCAGCCTCTGAGCTGGAGTCCTTGAGGCTGAGCTATCTGGGTGCTCCTTGGGTCTTCCCACCCCAGCATGGCTGTAGGGACTGGGTCTTCAGAGGGCCATCTGGGACCTGGGGCCCTAGGCTTGGGAAAGACCTCCCAGAAGGTACCCAGAGCCTCTTCCCTGGCCCTAGGCCCTATCCTGGGCTGCACCCACACCATCCTGGTGCAGCATGGCCTGGTCGTGCCCTGGGCCGTCACTGTGGCCCCAGCTGCCCTTGTGTTCGGGAATGTCTGTAGGTGGACTAGAGGCATGCATTTCTGGGTGTGCCTGCAGCATGGGCAGCAAGGAGCCTGTGTCGCTCTGTGCTTGGTGCTGACTGTGGCCCTTCCAGGGTCTTCTCCCCATCTCCATGCAGGGCCAACAGCCCTGCGACAGTGAACTTGGAGGGGAGGGGCTGAGCAAACTCCCTGCGTGGCCCCATGGACCCAGCCCCTCATTTGACAGGTAGATAAACTGAGGCCCACACTGAAGCCCTCCATGGATGAGACTTGAGTGCTCCAGGATTGTCCCCTGCTCACCATAATTTCTCAGCCTCCTGGCAACAGGTGTAAGTGGAACACCACCATCGTGTTGAGGCAGCTCCTGGGGGCCGCAGGATGCCAGCAACAGGGTCCTGGAGAGCCACCTGACCAGCAACAAACTTCGCAAGAGGAAACATGAAGGGTTGCACGTTAGGCCTCTGAGATGTTGGGAGCTGTTTTTTTACTGCAGGCTGCCTAGCTCTGTCTGACTGAGACTCACATGCGGCTGTGTCCTGTGTACTGAACATGGCATAAATAAACAAATTGCCCCTTAAGTCGGCTTCCAAATTTTAGCTGAATTTTAGTCATTTCCCGAGCACCTACTGTGTTCCAGGCTCGGTGCTGAGAACCTTCCAGAGGCTTCATCGGGGCCGATTTTGCCAAGGAAGACTTCAAGCTCAGAGGGGGCACCTGTTCCCCTGCTCCTCTTGGGAAGCCTGGGCTTTGCCTGGGACCCACACTGCCGCCTGCTCACTTGTACAATAGGACAGGCTGTGATGAGACACACCCATGGTGTTGTGTTACACTCCAGGTGAATGAAGGGGGTCTGGAAGCTTCCCTGGAGCAGCGCATGAGATGAAAATGTCTTCAGCAACACAAGCAAAGGCCCCAGGGCAAGTGACCAGACCTCAGGGTGGTCAGATGGTTGGAGATAGGGCTGGAGCTGGCTCAGAGCAGGTGGAGGGTGTCCACACAGTGGGGAATGTGGCAGGCTCTGGGGAGCCCCTGCAGGTTAGCAAGCAGGTGCAGTGGACTCTCCGGGAGAGCAGCCTCTGCAGGGTAGGCTGAGGGCAAGGGGTTTACTCTCTCCCTGGCTCACATTCCCCTAGGATCCCCCTCCTCCTAAGGCTCCCTCTCCCCTCAAAGGCTCCCCCTCCCCCAGGTCTCGCCCTCTACCCCTTGTGCCCATCAGGCACGTGTTCCCATCGTCTCTGTGCAGGTGGGGAGCTTAGCCCCGCCGGCAGCCCAGTCTGCTTTGCATGGTCCTGCCTGGGTGCTCAGAGCCTTGGACAGACCCAGAGCCAGTCCCCAAACCTGCAGGAAAGAGTCCCACTTGGTGCCTTGGGGAAATACTGAGAGTGACCACCAGGGGGCAGGGGAGGGCCATGAACGAACAGTCCTTCAATCGACTAGCAGTTCATTTAGCACGTGTTGTCCTGTGGGCAAGACCCTGGGGCTAACTGCCGAAGGGACAGCAATGGGCAAAGAGAAGTAAAGTTAACAGCATACTGTGAGCATTGGGAAGGAGATGATAATAATCAGATCAGCTTGGTCCTGAGCTGTTTAAGGGCTGAGTGTGCCGGGACCTGTTTAAGTATCTGGCCTGTATTAGCGCATTCACGCCTCACAACTGCCCTCTGAGGAAGGTCCTACAACTGTCTCTATCCTATCAAGGAGGAAACTGAGGCACAGAGTCTCACAGTTAGTGGAGCTGGCAGGACAGTTACAGAGCCCTTGAGCTTATGAGAGACACCATCCTGCAGACAGCAGCCAGGAGGGCAGCTCCCCAAGGCCCAGGAGGAAGAGCTGTGCCAGAGTAGAGAGAAACTGCACAATTGCTACCGTTCAAAGGCCCTGAGATGGGTACAAAGTGAGGTGCCGTCTTTGAAGATGGCTGGAGCGAGGGGCTGAGCACAGGGCACGCGGTGGAATGTTGGGCAGGGCAGCAGGCTGGGCCATCCCCTTGCCCGACTCTCCCTTCCATCATGGGGCTCTCCCTCTTTCCCAGGCTGCACAGAGACCTTCAACCCCCACTTTCCCCCAACCACACTTTCCCCTCTGGACCCAGCCCACCCTGCCTCTGTGCACAGCCCTGAACCAGGAACCCTCTTTGCAGCTGAGGACACGGAGGCAGGTCTTGTGTTGGACACATGGCTGCCGGGGTCTCTGCCCTCCTTGTCCACGGTACTGAGCGCTGGATGGTGTGTGGGAGGAAGAGTGAAGAGGGCTCACTGTCCAAGGGTTAAAGAAAAAGATGCTGGGCTTCCCTGGTGGCGCATTGGTTGAGAGCCTGCCTACCAACGCAGGGCACACGGGTTCAAGCCCTGGTCTGGGAAGATCCCACATGCTGAGGAGCAGCTAAGCCCATGCGCCGCAGCTACTGAGCCTGCTCTCTAGAGCCCGTGAGCCACAACTACTGATCCCATGTGCCACAACTACTGAAGCCCGCGCGCCTAGACCCCATGCTCCGCAACAAGAGAAGCCACCACAATGAGAGGCCCGCGCACCACAACGAAGAGTGACCCCTGCTTGCTGCAGCTAGAGAGCGCCTGCGCACAGCAACAGAGCCCCAGTGCAACCAAATATAAATAATAAATAAATAAATTTTGAAGAAAAAGATGCTGCTGATGTAAAACTTCAGGCTGTGTTCCCAGCCCTGTGAAAGCAATTCTCCATAACAATAATGATAATGGTGCATAAGATTCATATCAAAGACATTAGAGCCTGGTGCTGAATTCCATAGGTTTCATGTAGTGGTTGTGCTGCCAGTGTGGTCCCATTTCCTGAGTGCCTACAGTGTGCTGGGCAGGGTGCCATGAGCTTTCCCGAGGCTAATCACTTACCACTGCCCCTACACCTCAGGCTCGGGTCCTGGGACTGGGAGCCCTCTCTGAGGAGGTGACCTTTGAACAGAGCCCAGAGACCATGGAGGAAGAGTGTTGCGACCGAGGGAACAGTAGAACAAAGGCCCTGGGACAGGATCCAGCTTCGTGAGCAACAGTGGGGGCAGTGTGGATGGAGAAGTTGGCAGGGCCAGGGTTCCAGCAAGCCTTTGTCTGCCTCAAGCCTTGGTCCAGGCTGCGCCCCCTGACATGAGTGGCTATACTCTTTTTTTTTTTTTTTTTTTTTTGGCGGTACGCGGGCCCCTCACTGTTGCGGCCTCTCCCGTTGCGGAGCACAGGCTCCGGACGCGCAGGCTCAGCGGCCATGGCCCACGGGCCCAGCCACTCCGCGGCATGTGGGATCTTCCCGGACCAGGGCACAACCCTGTGTCCCCTGCATCGGCAGGCGGACTCTCAACCACTGCGCCACCAGGGGAGCCCTGAGTGGCTATACTCTTGGCCCAAGGAGCCCATGGCAGGCCCAGCCCAGCCTGGCTGTGGAAGCTTGGGGCCGACCCCACCTCCCTCATCTGCGGAGTGGCTGATAGCGTGACCCCACACAGAGGTGCTTCAGGGCTGCCTTCTCCCCACAGGCCCGCCATTCCCACCTGGCCCTCTGCTGGGGCACGCCCCACTCTACCTGCCTGCCCTGACAGCCTGTTTGCTATGTGATCTCAGGCAGGACTTCCCCTCTCTGGGCCTCTTCTTCCGTCAGCCTCCCTGATGATGAGGAGGGAGAGGGAGCAGGGATCTGGAGCTGAGGGGACAGCATGTCCCCACCTGGTCTGCCCTACATCTTCTCTGCTATGGCCTGCAGAGGACTGCCCACACAGGAGGCAAGTCGCAGCAGGACACAGGACACAGCCCGGCCTTAGGTGGCCAGGCCTGGCCTGAGAGATCTGTCAACAGACATGCCATGTGCACCCCGCCTTGCAGAGGTGTGAGGTGTGGAGCAGAGGCTGCACCCTGGGCTGGGTGTGTACCCAGGTGGTTGTGTCGATGATCAATTAAATGTTTATTCACATCCAGTTTGCAGTCTCCTTCCCGTATTTTGGAGTGGATCCTTACTTTTCACGACTCATGGTTTTCTGTCCCCAGAGCCCGGTGGATGGAGGGACACCAGGTGGGGCTGCAGGGTTGAGGAGGGGTGCTGGTGTGAGGGGAGCACTGCGGGCTGTCGGGCAGCCTGACAAATGACCTCCCTCCTCAGCCGCCAGCCCGCCTTTCCCAGGCCGAGTCCCATCGGCCGCCTCATCCAAACATCCCAGGGGATGCCACCTCGGCAGAAAAATGATGCTGTTCCATTAACATCTGACACGGATTTGCAGGCCCCAAACAGACGAGCGTGCATGTAAACACCCGGCCTAGCTGGGCCCTCGCCCGGCTCAAAGCGGGATCCTCGTAATTAATTGTCCGCCTGCCGGCCTGAACCCACACTCCAGCCCGTGTTATTTCAAGATCGCAATCCCTCCTGTCCCCCCACCCCACCCAACTGCATTTACCAAACAGCGGATGTGCTGGAGCTTGTAGGAAGGAGCAGAGAGATGGTCCTGGCTCTGCAGTCCTCAACTTCCTCCCTGTAAAATGGAGCCATCGCCCTGGGCTCCCTGATGGTCAGGAGAACAGGACCCATGTGCCTGGCTTGAGTTGGGCCAGAGCATCTGCACACTCACGGGCGTGCTGTCTCGGGCTGCCCAGCCCGAATGGGTCGGTTGTTGAGAGAGCACAGCCCCGACGGGCCACCAGGGTCTCCACACCCCGGATGTGGGCTCAGCTCGGCTGACACTGCTGTTTATCTTTTCTACTCATTTTGGCTGATTTAGTAAGTGTGTGAAGCCACGTGTGTTACAATATGTGCCTTTTTACCTTGAAGAGGGAGGATTTTTTGTAGAATGCTGTTCTAGAATGTTGTCTAGAGTCAGTGATACCTTGTGCATAATGTGTACACCAATAATACCTCTTCTGCTTATCAAAGAGAAATCTCATATAAATGGGCCACAATTCTGAGTAAGCTTTGGACTGCCACATTTATATTTCCTTCCTTCCCTCCTTTTTGGGTTAATTTATTTTAGAGTTTAGGAAAACTGCATGACTTTGCCTGCGATGGGCCATCATGGGTCTCCCTGTTCTGCACCTGCAGCTGGTGGAGATGCCACCTCTGTGAGCTGTGACATGGGGACAATGATCTTACCTTCTATGGGGTCATAGGGATAAACCAAAGCCAGGCTCACAGATGGGTCCCTACAATGTGTTCTGGGATCAGTATCTTTGTTCAAATGCTTAAATCTGGGGGAAAAACCCAGTCCTCCTTTCTTATTCTTTTCTTTTTAAACGATCTAACTATGACCCCCTGGGATGAACTGTAGTTAATGGCCAGGAGCAGGGATCCCAAGTTTATCCTCCATCAACATCCAGATATTTGTGGCCCATATCACACAGACATTTGTTGGTGGGTTTCTCTTGGTGGCTGTGGATTAAGCTCTGGCAAAGTTTATTGGTGTCTGTACTCTGCTCTTCCCAGGGAGTTACCAGGAGCAGTGCCAGGGTTAGGGGTTAGGGGGTGGTTCCATGAGAAGGAGGCATCTGGGGGCTTGTGGCAGAGGTAAATAAGGATACTTTCTGGGGAATTCTTTCATTTTTTGTTTCTGTTTTTTCTGTTCTAGACTCAGACCATATAGTTTTTGTGACTGTGGCTTTAGGATATATTTCCAATCTGTCAAACGCTCCATGTGCTTCTTGAATTGCTGTGCTACAATCTGTGAAGCAGCTCTGAAGGTGGGGGAAAGGGGGCTCATGCTCCAGCTATGGTCTCCACTCAGGGAGGAGGGATGCCTTCTCCATCTGTTCAAAACCTCCCTCCTCCTCTCCCCGATGTGGGTATTCTCTGGGTTCAGCTCTCCTGCCCTCACCCTGCAGTCCTCTGGAGGGGACCCCTCAGCGGTGCCCACTCAGCTGCTCCAAACCCTCACTCCTCAGTGACTTTGGCCTCAGGGGCCCTTCTTATCTGTCATTCCACCAACACGCTTAGATGGGTTGATTCTGGCTTCTTCAGGTCTCATGTACCTGCCTGCCCCAACTTAGCCTTCCCCAGGATGCCTTATACCAGCCCTGTCCTGACTCTGTTTCCCTGATTCCCTCCTTCACGGTCCCCAAATTCAGTCCCAGACACCACCTCCTGTGGTCATTCTTCAGCTCAGCCTTCTGTGGCTCCCCACTAACTGCCTACAGGATCCCCACAATCCAGGCCTTCCATTCTTTCATGCCTCAGTGCCCACAGCCCCAGCAGGGCATCCTCTGTGTGGTCAAATGGACACCCTCCTGGCCCATTTCACCCCAGAGGATAGTCTATGTCCTCAACGTGGGCCTTGGAGCCATGGGGAGCCCCTGGTTCAGGGCAGACAAGGGCACCAGTGGCTGGTGGATAGTGGGAAAGCAAGGTGGATTGAAGGACCAGGGACCCCAGAGGAAGGAGGGAACAGGAAGGTGGGATGGGGACAAAGGGGGACTTTGAGAAGAGGGATGTTTTAGTGGAGAGAGGGAGTTTGTAAGGAAGAAGGCTCCAGGCAGAGGGACTAATGGCATGTGTGGAGCAGGGGCTGTTAATTCCTGCCCTGCAGAGGTGGATTAGGACAGACAAGCATCCAGGGTGGCCCTTCTGAAGTCTGGGGTTATCACTGCTTCCTCTGGTGAGGCTGCTGGTGATTCACGGTCTGAGGACTGATGAGCAGGAAGTCAGGGGCATGGCTAAGCCAGCAGGGAGGGGTTGTGGCCACTCATATTGTGGTGGGCTGGGCTGACCTGTGCAGGCAGGCACAGGCTCCTGGGAGCCCAGTAGGCAGAGTGCAAGATCCCCAGCCACAGCCTAGGAGCCCATTCAGACAAGTGCTGTCTGGCCTTCAACCCCACACCCCTAATACCTCTGATGGGGTGCTCACATCCTCCTGGATGCTCTGTCTCACTCTAAACTTGGCTGGACTCAAAGATCTGGAACCTGCCTTCCTAGGCTGGCTCTGGAGGGCCTGGAGAGGAGGTTCCCTGGGACTTGGCTCTGGGGCTTAGGCCATAAACCAAATCCAAGAGAAGGGGCCATGCAGCTCTGGGGCTGGTGGCATTTTTTCCTGGTAGTCCAGTGGGTGGCTGAGGCCAAGTGATGTAAGTGACATGGTTGTTCTTGGTGGCTCATTTAAAAGTGGGGGCTGCTCCTAGCACCCATGGCTCAGGCCTATGGAGGAAACAGATCATACTCTGCTGGGAAGTCCTGTGGGAGCCCAGGTAATGGGAGCACTGCAATTTGTGAAGGGTGGTGCAGGGGCAGATCACTGTGTTGGAAGCTCCCTCTGGAAGCAAAAGTGGAGAACAGACCGTTGGGACTGAGAGGAGGCAAAGGGACCAGGAAGAAAGGAGGTGGCCACAAGGCCTGAGCTGGGACCAAGGCCAGGGTCAAGAGGACAGGATGGTTTCAAGACCCACATGGCTCTCCCATGACCCCTAAGAAGCTTAGAGAAAATGTCTAGCTAGGGGAGATGGGAACAATTGAGAAACAGACCTCCCTCCCTCCAGAACAGGCCTTACCAATAAACTATTTGGAATGATGAAAATGTTCATATAGTGTAGTTGAGCACTTGAAATGTGGCTAGTGTGACTGAGTTTTGAATTCTTAATTTTATTTACTTTTAATTGCTTTTAGTTTAAATTTAAATGGCTGTGTGAAACAATCAATGAAATAGAAAATAGAAGAATAATAGAGAAAATCAATGAACTCCCAATTTGGTTCTTTGAATAACACTGATAAATCTCTAGCTGGACAGATAAGAAAAAATGGAGAAGATACACATTTCCAATATAAGAGTGAAAGAGTGGTCATTACTGCTGATCTTACAGACATTAAAAAAACAACAAAGAATATTATGATCAACTTTATGTGAATGTTTGACAACTGACAAAATATGGACAAATTCCTTGAAAGACACAAATAACCAAAATTGATGCAAGAAGAAAGAGAATATCTTGTTAGCCTTCTGTGTATAAAAAGTTTTGAATTAATAATTAAAAAGCCTCCCTGCCCCCCCTCACAAAATTCTAGGGCCAGATTGCCTTACTGGTGAATTCTAGCTAACTTTTCATAATGATATAATATATAAACTCTTTCAAAAAGTACTGGATGAAGCAACACTTCTTATCTCATTTTATGAGGCCAGAATTACACTGATGTCAAAACTAGAGATATAACCAAAAAATACAAAGAAACTTATATCCCTTATGAATACAAACATAAGATTCTCCATAAAATATTAGCAATCAAATCCAGCAATATAAAAAAAGGATCATATATTTAAGTGGGGTTTATCTCAGGAAGGTGAGGTTGGTTTAACATTCTCAAATAAGTCAATGTAATTCACCAAATTAAGAGAATAAAGAATAAAATCATATGATCATTTCAAAAAACAAAAACAAACAAACATAAAACAAACCACTTGATAAAATTAGGCACCCATTCAAGACAAATCTTTCATGAAAATATATAATAAATAGAAGGGAATATCTTCAACTTGATAAAAGTCTAGATACTTCCTCCCAAAAACAGAATTGAGGTAAGGAAATCCATTCTAACACTTCTATTCAATAGTATGCTTAACCAAAGCAATAAGTCAAGAAAGAAGTAAAAGGCCTATATATTAGATGACATTCACAGATGCTATTATTGTGTACATAGGAATTTCTAAGGAATATGCAAAAGAGCTACTGGAGCAAAGACCTGGAGCATACATCAGTTTTATGTATAATGAACAAAGAAAGAGCGAAAGAGGAAAAAGTATTAAGACTGGAGAGACTGGCAAAGGCCAGTTCATCAAGGCCACAGAATACAGGATCAGAATTTAAAAATCAATTGTATTTCTATATGCTAGCAATGAACAACTGGAAAAATGAAACTATAAAATGATACTTTTCACAATAGCATAAAAACATAAAATGCTTAGGGATAAATTTAACAAAAATATTTCCAAGACCCATACACTAAAAATTACAAAAACTGCCGGAAGAAATTAAAGACTTAAAAAATGAAGAGATAAATTGTATTCATTGTTCAGAAGAATCAATATTTTTGAGATGTTAGTTTCCCCCAAATCATTCTATACATCTATTGCAATTCCAATCTTAGCAAGCTTTTTTGTAGAAATTGACATAGAAATGCAAAGGACCTAATACATCTAAACCAAACAATTTTAAAAGAACAACGTTGGACTTACACTAGTTGGTTCCAAGACTTGACATAAAGTTATAAAGACTTGTTATTAAGCTAAGCAAATGAAACAATGTAGTAGATATAGAAAAATAAAACTGGATGGCATGTTCAGAAATTATCCAAGAATGTCCATATGTATATAATCTATCGATTTCCAGCAAAGGTACCAAGGCAGTTCACTACAAAAATAAAATTCTTTTCAACAAATGGTACTTGAAAAACCAGATATCTACCAGGAAAAAAATAGAGCTTTGGCCCTTACCTCATTCATACACAAAAATTAATGTCAAAAGGATCAGAGACCTTAAAAAGCTAAAACTATACATCTTTAAGAAAACATAGGAGGAAATCTTCAAGAACTTATATAGGCAAAGATTTCTTAGAATGGGCAAAAAAGAACAAAAAGTAATTTAAAATTGGCAAATTAAACTTCAGCAAAATAAAAATATTTTGCTTTTTGTAAGTTTCCATTAAAAAATAAAAACCAAGCCACATGAAAGACATAAACCTCCAGATTCAAGAAGCTGAGTGTTTCCAAAGAAGATAAATCGAAAGAAATCCACACAAACCATGACACATCAGAGTTAAATTTGTGAAAAGTAAAGACAAAGAAAAAATATTTTTAAAATTCAGAAAGAAATGGCACATCACCTACAAAGAAGCACCAATTCAAGTGACAGTAGATTCCTCATTTGAAACTGCGAAGTTCAGAAGGAAGTAACACAATGATTTTCAAATGAGAAAGAAAAGAACTGTCAACCTAACATCCTATCTTCAGTGAAACTATCCTTCATTAGTGAAGGGGAAATAAAGATACACTCTCAGATAATCAAACAATAAGAGAATTTGTTGCTAGCACACCTACTCTTAAAAAATAGCTAAAGAAATCTCTCCAACATAAAGGAAATGATAACAGAAGAAGACTGGGAACTTCAGAAAGGGAAGACAACAGAATAGGTAAAAATAGAAGAAGGAATAGATAAAAATATAAGCAAACACAATAGGTAGAAAGAGAAGTAAAATAGAAGTAATCTCTTTACCTCAAGAATTTCTTTAATCATATTTTGTTGTTGAAACAAAAGTAGTATCACCCTTGTGTTGTGGTGCTCAAAATATGTAAAAGAAATAATTAGGAAAATTATATTTTAAAAGTTGGCAGGGTAAAGACAGTCTAGATGGAAGAAAGGTTTTTACACATCACTCAAAGTGGTAAAACACTTACACCACTAGGCTGTGATATAGTAGTGTCTATATGTGGTAATACCTAGAGCAACCCCTAACGAAACTATACTTATCAATAGATTTAAAATTATTCAAAATTATTATAAATAAATCTAAAAAAGGAATCTCAGAACTGTTCAAATAACCCACAGGAAGGCAAGAAAAAATAAACAGAGGAATAGATACAAAAGGAACAAACAGAAAATAACAATAAAATGGCAGATTTAAGCCCTAACATGTCAATAATTGCTTTAAATGTAAATGATATAAATATGTCAGTTAAAAGACAGAGATTGGTAAAATGATAAAAAATGTTCCAATTATAGGCTGTCATCAAGAAATTCACTTCAAACATAATGGCATAGATAGGTTGAAAGTGGAAGAATGGAAAAAGATAAATGCATTCAAAGCATTAATTTTAAAAAGGATAAGTGGCTATGTTAATATCATGTAAAGTAGAATTTAGAGCAAAGAAAATTCCTAGGGACAAAGAGGAACATTACATAATGATAGAAGCAACAATCCACCAAGAAAGTATAGCAATCCTAAATATCATGCACTAACAGCTCTTTCAAGTACATGAAGCAAAAATTGATAGAGCTGAAAAGAGAAATAGACAAAGCCATAATTATGCTTGGGAATTCAACACTTCACTCTCAGCAACTGAGAAAACACAGAACACATCACCAAGCAACAGCAGAATACATGTTCTTTTCAAACAGCCATGGGATGTTTACCAAGATAAGCCATAAAGCAAACTTCAACATATTTAAAAGAATTGAAATCATACTGAGAAATCAATAAGGTAAAGACAAAAGGTACATCTCCAAACACTTGGGAAGTAATCATCAACATATTTCTAAATAATCCATTGGACAAAAAGAGAGTTTCAAAGAAAATACAATAATAAATAGAACTGGGTAAAAATAAAAACATAGCATATCAAAAATTGTGGAATACAGCAAAAGCCATGCTGAGAGGAAAATTTATAGCACTAAATGCTTATATTAGGATTTAGAGAAGTTCTCAAAACAATAATATATGGTCATACCTCAAGAAATTAGAAAAAGAAGAGCAAAATATATCCAAAGCAATCTGAAGGAAGGAACTAATAAAGAGCAGAAATTTATGACACTGAAAAGAGGAAAACAATACAGGAAATTAATGAAAAGTATCATCAAAATTGATAATCTTTTAGCAAGACTAAGATAAATAGAGAGAAGACCCAAATCACCAATATCAAGAATGAAACAGAGGGTATTACAAGAGGTTCTGCAGCCATTTAAAATGTAGTAAGGGAACACTGCAATAAGCTCTATGAGAATAAATTTGACAATTTAGAAGAAATCAGTTGACCAATTCCTCAAACACTGAAAGCAAACAAAACTCAATCAAGCTGAATGAGACAAATTGAATAGTAATATAACCATAAAACAAATTGGATTGGTAATTTTAAAACTGCTGGAAAAGAAATCTGCCAGCCAAAATGATTTTTCACCAGGAACTTCTAGAAAACATTTAAAGAAGAATTAGCACCATTTCTGCAAAATCTATCTCAGAAAGTACAAAAAGAGGGAACACTTGCCAGACTTATTTTATGAGACCAATGTTACCCTGATACCAAAACCAGAGAAAGGGGAGAGGCAGAGAGAGAAAGACAGAATGAAAGACTAATATCTTTCATGAACCTAGAAGCAAAAATTTTCAACAAAATATGAGCAAATCAAATCCAGGAATATAAAGCAAAAAACTGTACACTCATAGTGGGATTTATTTCAGGAATCAAGTTTGGTTTAATATTTTAAAATCAATCAATACCATCAGCATCAACTGGTCAAAGACGAAAAATATGACTATATCCATGGATGCAGAAAAAGAATTTGACAAATCCAATAGCCATTTATTATTATTATTTTAATTTATTTATTTTGGCTGTGTTGGGTCTTTGTTGCTGCGCGCGGGCTTCCTCTAGTTGTGGAGAGCGGGGGCTACTCTTTGTTCTGGTGCGTGAGCTTCTCATTGCGGTGGCTTCTCTTGCTGTGGAGCATAGGCTCTAGGCGCGTGGACTCCAGTAGTTGCGGCACACGGGCTCAGTAGTTGTGGCTCATGGGCTCTAGAGCACAGGCTCAGTAGTTGTGGCGCACGGGCTTAGTTGCTCCGGGGCACGTGGGATCTTCCCATACCAGGGCTCGAACCCATGTCCCCTACATTGGCAGGCGGATTCTCAACCACTGTGCCACCAGGGAAGCCCCTATTTATTATTTTAAAAAGCCTCAACAAACTAGGAATAGAGAGGTAAACTCCCTCAACTTGCTAAAGAACATCTACCAAAAAACCTATAGCTAACATCATACTTAATGAAGGACTAAATGCTTTCTTTCTGAGTTTGGGAACAAGGGAGAGATGTTTGCTCCCACCACTGTTATTTCACATAGTACTAGAAGTTCTAGCCACTGTGACAAGGAAAAGAAAAAAGCACACAGATTGTAAAGGAAGAAATTAAACTGTCCCTATTTGCAGATGAAATGATAGTATATGTAGAAAATCCAAAAGAATCTGCAAAATATATGAACAGACTCTTAGAGGTAATAAGTTAAGTCAGCAAGGTTGAAAGATAAAGGATCAAAATACAAAAGTCTATTTTATTTCTATATACTAACAATGAACATTTGAAAATTGACATTAAAAACATAATACCATTTATACTCACTCCACAGAAAATAAAACACTTAGGTGCAAGTGTAACAACTCCAAAAAGCTTTTGAGTAGACATAGACAAATTCTTTCTAAAATTTATATTAAAAAGCAAGGCTTTAAAGTAGTGTTATGTGTTGAATTGTGTTCCCCAAGATTCATATATTGACAACCTAATCCCCATACTTCAGAATGTGACCTTATTTGGAGATAGAGCCTTTTTTAAATTTAAAAGATATAATTGGCTTTATTGAACAACTCATGAATCAGGCAGTTTCCCATCTAGCAAGTCAAGAGGAGCTGTACTTATGATATCACTTATATGTGGAATCTAAAGTATGACACAAATGAACATATCTATGAAAAAGAAACAGACTCACAGACATAGAGAACAGACTAGTGGTTGCCAAGGGGGAGGTGGGGTGGGGAAGGGAAAGATTGGGAGTTTGGGATTAACAGGTGCAAATTAGTATACATAGGATGGATAAGCAACAAGGACCTACAATATAGCACAGGGAAATATATTCTATATCCTGTGATAAACCATAATGAAAAAGAACATGAAAAAGTATACATATAATATGTATAACTGAGTCACTTTGCTGTACAGCAGAAATTAACACATAAATCAACTATATTTCAATAAAATTTTACAAAAAGAATTATGAAAAAAAAAAGAGGAGCTGTACTGGGGAATACTTCATAGCTATGGTCTGCAAGACACAAACCAATCAAAATCAAATAAGTCTAAGAAAGACCCCATTGAAAGAGTCACCTTTTATGCCAAGTGGCTTGTTTAATGATCTCATGTAACTGAGTCTCAGTGGAGATAGTCTTTACAGAAGTAATCAAGTCAAAATGAGGTGATTAGAGTGGGCCGTAATTCGAAGCAGTGAACCTCAGTCTAAATGTCACACCTTATACAAATATGAACTCAAAATGGGTCATAGATTTAAATGTAAAACTAAATGAATTTTAGAAAAAAATTAGGACAAAATCTTTGGGACCTAGACTAGGCAAAGAGTTCTTAGACTTGATATCAAAAGAATGATCCATAAAAGGAAAATGAATCAAAAGTAAAAACTTTCGCTCCTCTGTGAAAGACCCTTATTGAGAGGATGAAAAGATAAACTACAGACTGGGAGAAAAATGTTTGCAAGCCACATATATGACAAAATACTAGTGCCTACAATATATAAAGACCTCTCAAAGTCTAACTGTAAGAGACAGTTCCATTAGGAAATGGGCAAAATGCATAAACAGGCATTTTGCCAAAGATAATCCACAGATGGCAAATAAGCTTGTGAAAAGATGCTCAAAAGCAGTAATCATTAGGGGAATGTGATATTATTACACGCCTATCAGAACAACTAAAATAAAAAAGTGTGACAACGCCAAATGCTGTGGGGATGCAGAGAAACTGGATCCCTCATACATTCCTGGTTTGAATGTACGATGGTGTAGCCACTTTGTAAAATACTTGGGTAGTTCCTTTTAAACTTATTAATGAAATTACTTAGAATACCCAGCAATTGTACTCTTGGGCATTTATCCCAGAAAATGAAAATGTATTTTCACACAGAAATTTGGACAGGAATGTTTATTTGTAATCGCTAAAACCTAGAAAGGATCTAGCGACCTTCAGCGAGTGAATGTGGAAACACTGTGGTATATCCATACCATGGAACACACTGCTTGGCAAGAAAAAGGAATGAATATTGACACACACAGAAATATGGAAGAATCTCCAGGGAATTAGGCTGAGTGAAGAAAAGCCAATTTAAAAGGACACATATTGTGGATTCCTTTTATATAACATTTATTAAATAACCTAATTACAGAGATAGAGAACAGATTACTGGTTGTCATGGGGTAGGGATAGGATGGGAGTGGCTATAAGGGGGCAGCATGAGGGAGACTTGTGGAGTGTCTTGATCCTGGGGACAGTTATATTAAGCTACATGTGATAAAATTGCATAGAGCTGCACACATACACGCACACACACACATGCATGAGTGTACCTATAACTGGAGGAATCTAGATAAACTCCATGGACTGTATCAATGTGAATCTCCTAGCTTTAATTATGCACGACTGTTATGCAATATGTTAGGCTTGAGGGAGGCAGAGTGAAGGGTGTATAGGACTCCTCGAAAATCTTTTGCAACTTGCTTTAAATCTATAATTATTTCAAAATAAAAAGGTAAAAAAGAAAGGCAAGCGAAAATGCAGAAGGGAAAAAAATCTAAATAGATTTTGTGTGTCCGAAACACATAATGCTTACAACTCAGTAATAAGACACAGCAAAAAAGGACAGAAGAGTTGAAAGACCTTTTTCAGAAGAAGATATTCAGATGGCCAGCAAGCACATGGAATGGTCTCAATATCAGTCATCAGGGAAATGCAAATTACAACTGTAATGAGATATCACTCACTAAGTATCCACTAAAATGCTGACACTACTACGACTGACAATATGAAGTGTTGAGAAAACGTGGAGCATGTTGGAACTGGTATATACTGCGGGTAGCAGTATCAAGTGGGCCCCAATGTGTGAAATATCTTGGTAGTTTCTTGTTAAGTTTAGACACATAGTTACCCTAAGACCCAGTATCTCAGTAGGGTTGACTTAATAATGCCTTCTATGTTTCCCCTCATTTAAGGCTGAGATCCTGCTCCTTTAACAACCCCCAACAGCCCAGCTTGGCTGAATGGCTCACCATTTACTTCTGGAATGGAATCTTCTATGTGAAAGCATTTTTCTTCTTGTCTCCTTTAGGTAAGTAACTACGTACAAATCACTGACTCTCCTCGGACCAGGCTGGCCTCCTCTCAGGGTGCTCTCCTCTCACAGAGACTTCCTTCACTCCTGGTCTGTCCTCTCCTACTCTATCTTTCCAGTGTCTGGTTCAGGCAGCTCCTCCGTCTGGAAGATTTCCCTGATTCCCCAGGCTGAGTCAGGCCTCCTGTGGATCCCCCAGTGTCCCCATGGTGTCACAGCACTGACTTGCTGCTTTGTCCCCCCTTCCCGGGGATTTCCTCTGGGTTGGGCCCTACGTCCCTGGCTGGCACAGAGTCCTCGCATCCTTGCTGCTGGGCACATGGGGCCTGCCTCCCGTCCCAGGCTTGTCCTAAAGGACACTGGGGACGTCTACCCTGTGCGGGGGACTGAAACCTGCGTCCAGTCTCCCAACCGACCATACCTGTGTTTGGAAATGCAAGTTTGACAGGTGGGTTGGGGCTGGCGCTCGAGTTCAGGGCTGATTCGTTAAAAGGTTTTATGAAAGCATGCTAAATAGACCATGCAATTGCGAGAGTAAGTCCTTCTCTGGTGGAAATTACTCAGCCATTTGGTTTTTATTTTTGTAAAGGCGGTTCGGCCCTTTTGAACACTCACTTGATACGCCTTCGCTGCCAAAGCAACAGGAAGATATGCTTTGAATTCTCTGTAAAACCCCCATGTAAACACCAGGCTTACGGGTAATTGCAACAGAGCACCGGCTCCACTCCGGGAGCCTTCACATGGCCTGCCTTCCCCGACTACTGAGGGTAAACACACATTACCCTTGGGAGTCCCTGCCCACCCCCAAAGCACCCACTCCCCAAAGCTTCAAGGGTTGAAAATGAGCCATTTGGGCCCCCACCCCAGACTGAGAGGCAGGGCTTCTGGAAGGGTTCTCTCCGTGGGGAAAGGGGGCTTCCAGCTTCCGGAGGCCTCTGGGTCCCCCATCTCTCGTGGTTAGCTCTGTTCACCCCTCGGCTCCGATCCACAAAGTCTAGTCCTGGGGAGCCTTCCCTGACTTGGCTCAGGTCTGAGCAACTCCTGCCCGGCTTCCCGATGGTGTCCAGCCTCCAGGCTCATTCCTCCAGGCCCATCCTGCAGGCCCACCCACCTGGGCCTGCCCCTTCCAGCCTCAGCTTGGAAGACACTCCAGCCTTGTGCTTCCATGATGTGTGCCACCTTGGCTCACCTTGCCTGGCTCCTGGGGAGGCTTTTACCTGGGACCAGCCATTTGCAATTCTATTCAATACTCATCTCCGGCTATAACTCAGAGCAGCCTTTCCAGAACTCCCAGCTGCATGACTTTCTCTTGCTTCACGGCTTTCCTGAATCTTCTCAGGGTGATGTGTGTGGCCTTCGTCCGTACTGAACTGGATCATATCCGGGCTCTGGGTTGGGCCCTGTGCCTGCCTGGGAAGCCTTGGCCAGGGTGCAGGACTGTTAAATGGAAGTTTCAACCAAAGTCCCCTGATACAGTACATGGGACATTCCAAAGGCAGATTTGAAATTCCTGCAACTCTGACCAGCAAGGTCTAGGGAAAGGGGTCAGTGTCCTGTGGGACCTGCAGGGGCTTGTCTCTGCCGTTGAGAGACCCCTGGCCTGGATGAGCAGAAGGGGTCACCAGGGGCTGCTGGACAAAGCCTTATCTCAAGGCCTGTGACAGCAACTGGTACAGGGACCCCACTTTGTCTCCTGAAACCCAGGCTACTCTCTGGGTAGCCCTGATGGCTGCCCCTGCCTTACACCCTATGGTCAGTGCTGGATGCAGCATCAGGTTCCAGAGTAGAAACGACAGTGACAGTAGGGTGACTCCCCCCTCTCGGGACCTGGAGAAGTGTGGATGAGCTGGTGTCCATCCTGGGCTGGTATGGGGGTCCACTGGGCATACGTAAAGGGATGGAGGGGGCAAGCATGCCTGTATGAGATAGCCTCTGGGGAGCCATGTGTTTATACCTCCATATACTCTGTGAAGATTTGGACACTGGGACCCAGAGAAGGGGTGTGTGCAGCCCACAGCACGTGCTCCTTCACTTCACTCACTCATTCACTCGTCACCCCCCAGCAGCTGCTGGCCACTGGGCCCTCTGCTGGGCATTGCTCTGACCCAGTGTGAGTCTTTGAGGGGCCCAGGCTGGTGGGGAGGCTGACGCAGAAATGCATGTGACCCCGCAGGCTGCCAGGAGAGGAGGCATGAGTGGGGCTTCAGAGCCCAGAGGAGGCCCTGGAGAGGGGCTGGCCACGTGGGGGATGGTGTGATGGGTGATAATGTGCTCCAGGTGGGGGACAACACAAAGGCCTGGGTATGACAGTAGTGTGGGTGGAGGCTGCACGTGGTCAGGGGAGGAGCCTCTGAACTTGTTCATCCCCCTGTGGCACATAGGCAGGCCCATGGAACTTGGGGGCCCCCTGGTCCAGGCTCCACTCAAGACTGGCAGATTCTGTCCTGACCCAGCGCTGCCTGCCCCTGCTCATGTGCCAGCGAAGGGGCCCTCCCTCCTCCTGGGCATCTCCCTCCATCCTGGCTGAGCTCTCACTGGGAGGATGTGCTTCCCACAGCGCCACTGGGGTCTGAACTGGGCAGATGTTGAGGCGGGGGACAGTGCAGAGATGGGTCTTTGTGGGGAAGAAAAGGAGTTGCCAGTACTTGCGGGTCAGTCTGCTCTGTGGCTTGATGGATCACAATGGACTCAGTCACTCAACCTCATTGTGTCTCAGTTTCCTCACCTGTAAAAAGATGAGGCTGTTCATCTCTAACTTGTAGGGCTGCGGTGAGCATTAAGTATAGTAATGTGTATGAAATTCTTACCTCCTCTGGGCATGTGATGGATGTGAGTTATTGGTACAATTATTTGTTCCGGAAATGCCCTCCTCATTCTTGAGCCAGTGCCCCACCTCTCAGGTAACTGGGGCTGGAGGCCTTCTTGCAAAACCATGGGCACAGCTGGCCGTAGGCATTGGTCCAGGTGACTCCTAGCCTGAGAGGCAGGGGCTTACTCCCACTGTCAGGGACTCAGAGACTGACCTACCTGGTGTCCCTGAGCGAGCTCCACCCCAAGAGCCCCCAAATTCTAGTGTTCTGGGATCTCTGCAGCCAAGGACAGACAGGGATTTGGGGAGCAGACTTGACTCCATTATGGGGAACCCCAGTCATCCCATTCTGGTTTGAGTTTCAACTAGCTAGATGGCTGTGCTGAGGAAGAATGGCTGATCCCCTGGCCTTGTGGCTGTGGCAGTGTGTGTCCTTCACCTTGGCTGACAGAGATCCCATCATCTGTCACCATCAACAATTGTCCCTTATCCCAGTGAGGAGATAGAAGCCCAGAGGGGCTGTCTCCTCCTCAAGCAGGCTCAAGACAAGGGTCTGGGTGCAGCAGTGAGTGGGCGGAGCCCCAGGAAATGCCAGGAGAGGAGGAAGGAAGGGAGACAGGGAAAAAGGAGCGTAGCAAATCATGTGTCACCTGGCTAGCCACGCTTGTGGGTGTCCATGTACAACTCCAACCTCAGTTTCCCCACCTGAGTGAGTTGGGGCACATCTACCTGCCACTCCTGTCAGCAAAGGGGCACTTTATCCTGGCACATTCCACTTGCCTGGCAGAGGCAGAGGCTCCGCAAAGGGTCCCAGCTCAAACCAGAGGGGCTGACACAGTGAAGGCTGACAAGTGTGGGTGGACAGGGCAGTGTCCGTGCAAGGACACAGGGTGGGTCCATCTCTCAAGGACATAGAGAATCTGGCTCCCTGTGACACCACCATGCCTAGCACTTGGCTTGGGCTAGAGAGGGAGTCCATACATTCCAAGTGGGGCCTAACTTGGAAGACTTGAATGGCTGGGGACCTCTGGAACCATCTAGAAGCTTCTTTGTCACAGGCCCAGAACATCTGAGGGGAGACCTCACTCCTTGATGGAATGTCAGCGGATTTGTAGTCATGTTGAACACCACCATTTAGTGTGCTGGATGCTGGCCTGGGAGCTTTGTGGGCTCAGGACACTGCTGCCTCCAGCCAGACCCGTGAGGAGGCGGGTGGTGAAGGCAGAATCTAACCCGGGTTTACTCCTGGGCTCCAGACCTTACCCCACCCCACTTCTGTAAACCACCGAACTTCATTCCTGTGTGAAAACTTCTCCATTCTGTCAGCAAATGTTTACTGAGTTCTAGTCATGGCGACCAAGCTGGATGTGGCCCCAGTTTCCTGGAGCTTGAGCACAGGACTCAAAAAACAAGAAACCAGCAATGACATGCCTGGCTTGGGTAGGGTGAGGTGAGGGTGCAGCGAGGAGGGGTCCTGTGACAAGGAGAGCAAGGGAAGGCCACTCTGAGAAAGCGACTTTCCATCTGAGATGACAGCAGAAAAGGCCTGAGGCGAGTGCAAACCTGGGCAAGGAAGGGCCCTCCAGACTCTGGGAACAGCTTGTGCAAATGTCCTGGGGTACAGCTGAGCTGGGAGTATCTGAGGGCTGAAAGGAATGACTCAGGAGGGGGTATGAGTGCTGAGGTATGGAGCTGTCTTGAGCTGTCTTGAGGGCCTTGCAAGTCTTGAGTCTTGGGGAGGAAATGGGATGGAGGAATAAATGAACAGTCCATGGGGCCACCTCAAGCCCAAACCCTCTTTACCCCCAGGCCACATTTGATGTCTGCAGGGCTGGTCCCCCTGGGGACCTGGGCCAACCCCATGGCCAGCCACTCTCCTCCCCCTCCAGCTCCCACCTTATGCTCTGGGATCCCTGTCAGGGAGCAGGGCGCAGGCGGTGTGGATCAAAAGGCCCCCGGGGGCTTGGCTTTGCCCATCAGGGAAACATCACATTGCTCTGGAATGAGGTGATTTCGAGCAGCCGATGCGAGGAAATGGGTATTTATGTAACGGTGGGCATGGTTTTTATTTTCCCTAATTTTCAGATTACTTTCGATTAGGCCTCTTCGGAGTAGAAAAGGCTTGAAGTGAAATAGATCCTGCCTAAATCATTATGGCCAGCCCGGCCCCAGGCTGCCTCTGCAGACAATTACCCCAGACCCCGGGGTTAGGGGGCAAACTCCAGGCCGGGGTACTTCCTCGGTGCTCGCAAGGCAGGGAGAGTCCAGGGCTCGGCCGCACGGCCTTTTGTGCTATGTGGACACACAGCGGCCATTGATTCGGCCGTTCCTCTGGCCAGAGAGGCTGGGGGGAGGGAAAGAAGAGAAGTTAATTCCCACCAACATCTGGACTCTATCTCTTCTCCCCACCCCCAACTCAGGACAAGGCGGGGAGGGGGAGAAGGAAAAAGGAAAAAAATGCCCAGGCCAAATTCAAATGCTTTCATAAATTTTGCACCAGAAATGTTTTGACGTGAATATTTTTGTCAGTCTCCAGCGTTTGCCAAAAGAAACTCAACTCCACACGACAGCTCGAATATACTCTCTAGATGACTCTGGAGCCGCTGGGAGGCTGGGCAGGCTGGGCCTCCAGCACCTGCGAGGCACGCGGGGCCTGGCGCCTGGCCTGGGGTGGGCAGCCGGGGAGGTGCTGGGGACCTGAGGCTCTGTGGGTGTGCGACCTCGAGGACGGCTGGTCTCTGTTGAGGGAAAGCCTGGTGTGGCATCCCTGGGCCGGGGCGCTATTCCCAATGTCCACCCATGAGGAAGGCCCACGACCCAGTCCAGCTGAGCCCAGGGCAAGTAGCTGTGAAGGACACCGACAGGAGGTGAATTGAGGGATTGATTGAAAGCATGTTGACACCTCTGGAGGGAATCATACGTATATCTTAATAGTGGGTTTCTTCTGCAAAATTGAAAAGAATAGTCACTTTTGATTTTCTTTTTTTCTCAACTATATTTTTTCCACTTTTCTACAATCAATATAAATTACTAAAAGTGTCATTTAAAAAATATATCTCTCTTTCTCAAACAATGTATATAGAATTGTCATATGATCTAATGCCACTTCTGGGTGTATCCCCCAAAGAATTGAAAGCAGGGCCTTGAAGAGATATTAGCACACCCATGTTCATAGAAGAATTATTCACAAGCCAAAAGGGGAAGCAACCCACTGATGTATGAATGGATAAACAAAATGTGGTATAACCATACAATGGAATACTATTCAGACTTAAAAAGGAAATTCTGACACGAGTTAAAACATGGATGAAACTTGAGAACATTATGCTAAGTGAAATAAGGCAGTTACAAAAGAACAAATACTGTATGATTCCACTTATATGAGGTCCCTACAGTAGTTGGACTCATAGAGACAGAAAGTAAAAAGGTGGGCACCAGGGGCTGGAGGAGGAGGGAATGGGTAATTAGTGTTTAATGAGGATAGAGTTTCAGTTTTGCAAGATGAAAATGTTTTGGAGATGGATGGTGGTGATGTTTGCACAACACAATGAATGTACCTAATGCTGCTCAATTGTCACTTAAAAATGGTTAAAATGCTAAACTTTATGTTATGTATATTTTACCACAATTAAAAATAATTTAACAGATATGTGTCTACCTCCTTGCCAAATCAGTTCCGCCTGATGCAGTGGCTCTATCCAAAGGCATCCCCCGGGGGGTGGGGGGTGGTCTGGCTGGAATGTGCGTCCACACTTGCCGGCCCTGTGGACTTGGTTTTTCTCATCTGTAAAATGGGATGCTGCCTCTCCCCAGCACAAGGCTTTGAGAAGGATACCACAGTAGGTGTCCAGGGTCAACATGGGGGCACTAGGGGCTGAGCTGGTTGGACACTGTCTCTGGGCTGGCCTGGCTGTCAGGAGCTGGGTAGCCCCCTGCTGACACCCAGAGCACCAAGAGCATTCTAGAGGGGGCAAAGGAGATGGAACCCTGGGTTGGATTCTGAGCCTACAGGTGAGAGGGTCATGGCCGCCAGTGGTGAACACAGCCCACAGCAGGCAGGCCAGCCAAGCCCCCTCCTCACTCCAGGGCCCTCAGGTGGCTGTGGGGAGATGGTGGAAGTGGTGGCTAAAGGTAAGCTCCTAGCTTCTCCATACCTCAGTCTCCCCATCTGTAGACTGAGATGATGATGTCAACCTCAGGGGTATCTGTGAGAAGTGAATGAGAGCAGATTCTGCTACACAGGAAGCGCCCAGTACCCTGTGCTGGGTTATTAGGTTAGTACTTGCTTCAGTACCCAACATGTGCAAAGGGGCAACAATATTGGCTGAAATAGTTTTTATCTGAAAAATGGGGATCCCATGTGCTCATTTGCTGTTTCTTCCAAACTACTCTACTGAACACCTGTACTGCGGGCCTGGAACTGGGACAGGGCTGGCCTTTCCTGGGGGCTGCTGGCCAGGTAGGGGGGCAGGTGCAATGGAATGATCCCAGACAAAGGGGTCAAAGGGCAGGAGTGAGGCCTCTGAGAACATGTATTTGCAGGCCTGAGGGGCAGAGGCTTCTGGAGAGGTACCACCTCAGGGGAGATGGAGGAATGGAGAAAGCAGTGTGGTAATAGCATTTGCCAGTCCCCCCATGCCTGAGTGGGCTGGCTCTGTGTTTGGCTGTCTGTCACATCTGGTCTCCAGCACTTCTCCTTACTATCTCACGGTCCCAGGACACAACCCTGGGCACATTGGCCACATCCTACCTGAGATGGATTCTGTGTGGCCTGCAGGTTGACGCCAACATTGACTAATCAGGAGATGGGGTGGCTAGCTGTGTGGTTGCCTGGGACTTCCCCTAAAGGTTGTGGCTAGTTTGTACCTTGTGCCACGTGGGGCCCCATGGGGCCCCATGTGTGGCTCTGACCAATGAGGTAAGCAGAGGTGATGTGTCTCTTCTGAGTCTGAGCATTTGACTGCAAGGGGGAGGTCCTCCAGCTCTCTCTCCTTGGCATAGAGACATCTGGGATGGGGGATGCTCCTCTAGCCAGCACTGAATTGGGCCAGTCCCCTAAATCCTCTCAATGAGTCACACAGGACAAAAATCATGGTAAATGATGGTGATCAGGGGCTCCTGTAGATTTTATGGGACACAGACGATGAATGAGCAAGATAAAAATCTCTGTTGTTTCCAGCCACTGGGATTTGAGGTTTGTTACTGTAGCAGAACCAAGACAATCTCGACTGCTACAGATATTTTACATAATTATCAGGATCTCTGGATTTTCTAGAAAAAGTTGGGAGCTCTGGCCACATGAGGCCCAAGTTCCCACATGGCCATGAGTGTATGGGCTGAGTGGCAGCTTTGTATGGGGGCAAGACTGTTCCACTTTGCCTCAGGTTCCCCTTCACCCACTCATGTTACCATTGTGGCATGGGAGTTTGCAGAGTCTCCCTATTACTGTGAACTCCTGCTCCAAGGACAGGCTCTGAGACTTGGTCACCTTGATGTGTGAGGGAATGCTGTGCTGTAGGGACCTTTGCATCCAGTGCTTGGCAGCTTGGGATGGTAGGTGTTCATAATGCGTTTGCTACTAACAAACCCCTACACACAAGGGATGACACAATCAGTGGGAGGGAGTTGCCCTCACAAGGAAATCTGACCACACTCATGGCCATCTACTCCACTTCTGTTTGTCAGAGCAGGAAGATTCTACTCTAAGGGCTCAGAAGAAGATGGTAGGCACCTGGAATAAGAAACTCCCAGGTGAACTGATCAAAGTCACACAGCTAGTGCGGGGAGGATGCGGCTGGCCCGAAGCCAATGCTTACATTTGCTCACAGCATTTCCTTATATAGCTCCCCAGAGGAACTGAAAGCTCCCCTCCTTCTCCACCTACTTTCTTCAAAGGCCATCAGGCTTCACAAGGTCTTCAAAAGATAATTAGTCTTACTCCTTTCCAGAAGAGAAATCATCTCTGTACATGCCACCAAGATCCAAGGGCACATATTGTATGATTCTACTTATATGAGATACCTAGAGTAGGCAAATTCAGACCAAGAGAATGAACCTCTCTCAAGATGTCCACCTCAAGCACACGAAAGGAATCAGGCCAGCCACCAGTAAATCTCCCCCAAAGAAGTAGTATAGGCTGTACATCACAGCAACTCAACAGAGCTCAGCTACAAGCCCCTTGAGGCAGATTCTGATCCTCCTTTTACTGATGAAGAAAATGAAGCACAGAAAGATGGAACAACTGGACCAAAGACATACAGTAAGTTGGGGGTAAATACTGGAGCTAAACTTTCTGCTTCCAAATCCAGCACTTCTCTGGCCTCTGGCCTGATAAAGTCTCCTATTCTTAGAAATCAGGAAAAAAGATTCAGGCAGACCTAGATTTTATTATAGACTCTTCCATGTACTCTAAGTGTGAGGCCTGGGCAAATCCCAGTGCCCCTCTGAGCCTGGGATTCTTTGTTGGTAACATGGGGCAAGCACACTCCATTCACAATGTGGGAGGATTAGTTCTGACTGTGTGAGGCTCATGTGTGGTTAGTTATACCCAGTCACTCATAACCCTGGGACATTTCTAGAGCTACTCCACTTGGAAAGCACAGTCCACTTTGTGAAATGCTAGGATTTCCATCTGGAAATAGAATGAGCATTTCTCCTTCACCTGAAAAATTAAGATTGTGAAAATAGGAGAGATTGCTGCCCTCCTTCAACTCTCTTCTTTGGGGATTAAATTATCCTTCTGTTTACTTTGGGAGTATACATATCCAGCCTAAGAGGACAGTTTGTATGGAGGCTGGATCAGGAAAGGCAATAAACTGTCGCTGTCAGGCCCGGAATAACAACCAGGCTGGCCTGCCTTCTCCCTCCCTTCCTTTCCTTCCTCCCTCCCTCTCTCCGTCCCTCCCTCCCTCTCTCCCTCCCTCCCTCTCTCCCTCCCTCCCTCCCTCCCTCCCTCCCTTCCTCCCTTCCTCCCTTCCTTCCTCCCTCCCTCCCTCCCTTCCTTTCCTTTCCTGATTATATTTTATTGTGGCAGAATATACATAACATAAAATTTACCATTTTAACCATTTTTAAGTATACATTATTTTAAAGTGATGAAACTAATTACATTCACAGTGTTGTATAACTATCACAAATATCTATCTCGAGAATTTTTTATCATCCCAAAATAAACTCTGTAACCTCTAAGCAATAACTTCCCATTCCTCACTCTGCCAGTCCCTGGTAACCACCTTTCTACTCTCTGTCTGAATTTGCCTACTCTAGGTATCTCATATAAGTAGAATCATACAATATGTGCCCTTTTGTGTCTGGCTTATTTCACTTAGCATAATGTCTTCAAGGTTCATTCATGTTGTAGCATTATCAGCATTTCATTCCTTTTAATGGCTGAATAATATTTCATTGTGTGTATATATCACATTTGTTTATCCATTCATCTGTTGGTGAACACTTGGCTTGTTTCCACCTTTTGGCTATTGTGAACAGTGTTTCTATGCATGGGTGTACAAGTGTCTGAGTTTTTGCTTTCAGTTCTTTTGGGTACATGCTTAGAAGTGGAAATGCTGCATCATATGGTAATTCTATGTTTAACTTTTTGAGGAACTGCCTTACTGTTTTCCATACTGGCTGGATCATTTTACGTTCCTATCAGTAATGTGTGATATTTGCAATTTCTTCAAGTCCTCACCAACACTTGTTATTTTCCTTTTAAAAAAAAAAACAACAATTGCCATCCTAGTAGGCATGAGATGGCATCTAATTGTGGTTTTGACTTGCATTTACCTAATGACTAATGATGTTGAGTATCTCTTCATGTGCTTATTGGCCATTTTTATATCTTTTAAAAATATGCCTATTCAACCCTTTGCCGATTTATGAATTAGATTGCTTAATTTTTGTTGCTGAGTGGTAGGAGTTCTTTATATATTTTGGATATGAATACCTAATCAGATAACTGATTTGCAAATATTTTCTCCCATTCTGTGGGTTGTCTTTTCACTCTCCTGACTGTGATGCACAAAAGTTTTTAATTTTGATGAATCCAATTTATCCGTTTTTCTTTTGTTGCCATGTTTTTGGTGTCATAACTAAGGAATCATTGACAAATCCAATGTCATGAAGATTATTCTCTATTTTTCCCACTATGAGTTTTATAGTTTCAACTCATGTTTAGGTCTCGACACATTTTGAGATACGTTTTTTTATTGGGGGTAAAATAAGGGTACAAATTCATTATTTTTCATGTGGATATGCAGTTTTCCCAGTACCACTTGTTGAAAAAACTTTTTCCCACTCTATGGTCTTGGCAACCTTGCTGAAAATCATTTAATCAAATATATGAGGGTTTATATCTAGGGTATCCATTCTATTCCATTGGTCTATATGTCTGTCATTATGCCAGATCACACTATTTTCATCACTGTAGGGTTTTTTTAGTAAGTTTTGAAATTAGGAAGTGTGAATCCTCCAACTTTGCTCTGCTTTTTCAATATTCCTTTGGCTATTTGTGTTATTTGAGATTCCATATGAATTTTAGAGAGGGTTTTTCTATTTCTACCAAAAATGCTGTAGATTTTTTTATAGAGATTGCATTGAATCTATAGATCCCTCTTGGCAACATTGTGATCTTGACAATATTAAATCTTTCAATTCATGAATATGGGATGTCTTTACATCTATGTCTTCTTCAATCTTTTTCAGCAAAGGTTTGTTTTCAGTGTACAAGTCTTTTGTATACTTTGTTAAATTTATTCCTAAGTATTTTATTCTTTTTCGATGCTATTGTAAATAGGATTATTTTCTTAATTTCCTTTTCATTGTTAGTGTATAGAAATACAACTGATTTTGGCGTATTGTTCTGATATCTTGCAACTTTGTTGAATTCACTTATTAGCTCTGACAGCTTTATTTGTGTGTAGAGTCTTTAGTGTTTTCTACATATAATATCATTTCATATTTGAACAGAAATAATTTTTTTACTTCTTCCTTTCTTATTTGGATACCATTTATTTCTTTTTCTTGCCTAATTGCTCTGACTAGAATTGCCAATATTATGTTCGTTGTTGTTGTTTTTATTGAAGAATAGATGGCATACACTATTATATTAGTTTCAAGAGTACAACATAGTGATTAGACATTTATATATATTATTAACTGATCACCACAATAAGATTAGCAACCATCTGTCACCATACAAATTTATTACAATATTATTGACTATATTCCATGTGCTGTGCATTATAACCCTGTGACTTATTTATTTTATAACTCAAAATTTGTACCTCTTAATCCCCTTCACCTATTCTACTAAAACCCCACCCACCTCCACTCTAGTGACCACCAATTTGTTCTCTGTCTATGGGAGTATTTCTGTTTTGTTCATTTTTAAAAAAAATTTTACATATAAGTGAAATCATATAGTATATGTCTTTCTCTGACGTATTTCATAATACCCTCTATGTCCATCCGTGTTTGCAAATGGTAAGATTTGATTCTTTTTTATGGCTGAGTAATATATATATATATATATATATATATAATTTTTTGGATCCATTCATCTATCAATGAATGCTTAGGTTTTTTCCATGTCTTGGCTACTGTAAATAATGCTGTGATGAACATAGGGGTGCATATATCTTTTCTAATTATTGTTTTTGCTTTTTTTGGATAAATACCCAGAAGTGGAATTGCTGGATCACATGATAGTTCTATTTTTGATTTTTTGGAGGGACCTCCATACTGTTTTCCAAAATGGCTGCACCAATTTACATTCCCACAAACAGTTCACTAGAGTTCCTTTTTCTCTACATCCTCACCAGCTGTTATTATTCATTGTCTTTTTGATAATACCATTCTGACAGGTGGGAGGTGATATCTCATTGTGGTTTTCATTTGTGTACTTCCCTGATGATTAGTGATTCTCAGCATTATTTCATGTGTCTGTTGGCCATCTGTATGTCTTTCTTTGAAACCTAACTATTCAGGTCCTCTGAATATTTTTTAATTGGATTGTCTTTTTTTGATACTGAGTTCTGTGACTTTTGGGTATATTTTGGGTATTAGCCCCTTATCATAGGTATGATTTGCAAATATTTTCTCCCATTAAGTTGCCTTTTCATTTTGTTGAGTGTTTCCTTTGCTGTACAGAGACTTTTAGATTGATGTAGTCCCATTTTTTTATTTTTGCTTTTGCTGCCCTTGCCTGAGAAGACAGATCCAAAAAATATTGCTAAGACCAATGTCAAAGAGTGTAGTGCCTATGTTTTCTTCTAGGAGTTTTATGGTTTCAGATCTTACATTTAGGTCTTTAATCCATTTTGAGTTTATTTTTGTATATCGTGTAAGAAAGTGGCCTACTTTCTTTCTTTTGCATGCAGATGTCCAGTTTCTCCAACACCATTTATTAAAGTGATTCTCTTTTCCCTGCTTTATATTTTTGGCTCCTTTGCCATAAATTAATTGACCATATAAGCATGGATTTGTTTCAGTGCTCTCTATTCTATTCCATTGTCTGTTTTTGTGCCAGTATCATACAGTTTTGATTACTATAGCTTTGTAGTATAGTTTGAAATCAGGGCACATGATCCCTTCAGTTTTGTTCTTTTTCCTTAAGATTGCTTTGGATATTTGGGGTCTTATGTGATTCCATACAAATTTTAGGATTATTTGTTCCAGTTCTGAGAAAAATGTCTTTGTTATTTTGACAGGGATTGCACTGAATCTGTAGGTGGCTTTGGGTAGTACGGACATTTCCAATAATTCTTCCAACCCATGAGCATGGTATATCTTTCCCTTCATTTGTTCTGTCTTCAGTTTCTTTCATCAATGTCTTATAGTTTTCAGAGTATAAGTCTTTCATTTCCTTGGTTAAATTTATTCTGAGGTATTGAATTCTTTTTGATGCAATTGTAAATGGGATAGTTTTCTTTTCTTTTTTCTTAATTTCTCTTTCTGACAGGTCATTATTGGTGTATAGAAGTGCAACCAATTCTTGTGTACTGTTTTTTTATCCCCGAACATTACTGAATTAATTAGTTCTAACAGTTTATTGAGGGACTCCTTAAGGTTTCTATATATAAAATCATGTAATCTGCAAATAGTGACAGTTTTACTTGTTCCTTTCCAATTTGGATGGCTTTTAACATTTTCTTGTCTCATTGTTATGGCTAGGACTTATACTACTATGTTGAGTAAAAGTGGCTATAGTAAGTATCCTTGTCTTATTCTTGATTTTAGAGAAAAAGCTTTCAGCTTTTCACCATTAAGTATGATGTTAGTTGTGGGTTTGTCATATATGGCCTTTATTATGTTTAGGTATGTTCTCTCCATACCCACTTTGTTGAGAGTTTTTATCATAAAATTGATGTTGAATTTTATCAAAAGCTTTTTCTGCATCTATTGAAATGATCATATGGTCTTCAATTTGTTAATGTGGTGTATCATATTGATTGATTTGCACATATTGAAAAAATCCTTGCGTCCCTGGCATAAATCCCAATTGATCATGGTGTATGATCCTTTAAATGTACTGTTGGAGTCAGTTTGCTAGTATTTTGTTGAGGATTTTTGCATGTATATTCATCAGTTACATTGGCCTGAAATTTTTTTTTCTTGTGATATCTTTGTCTGGTTTTGGTATCAGGGTCATGATGGCCTCATGGAATGAATTAGGGATTGTTCCTTCCTCTGCAGTTTTTTGGGATAGTTTCAGAAGGATAGGTGTTAACTCTTCTCTAAATATTTGTTAGAATTCACCTGTGAAGCCATCTGGTCCTGGAATTTTATTTGTTGGGAGTTTTAAAATTACTGATTCAACATCATTACTGGTAATTGGTCCATTCATATTTTCTATTTCTTCCTAGTTCAGTCTTGAGAGATTGTACATTTCTAAGAATTTGTCCATTTCTTCTAGATTGTCCATTTTATTGGCATATAGTTGTTCATAGTAGTCTCATGATCCTTTGTATTTCTGCAGTGTCGTTTGTAACTTCTTTTTCATTTCTGATTTTATTGATTTGGACCCTCTCCCTTTTTTTCTTGATGAGTCTGGCTAGAGGTTTATCAATTTTGTTTCTCTTTTCAAAGAATACGGTTTTAGTTTCATTGATCTTTTCTATTTTCTTTAGCTTCTATTTCATTTATTTCTGCTCTGATATTTATGACTTCTTTCCTTCTATTAACTTTGGGTTTTGTTTGTTCTTCTTTTTGTAGTTCCTTTAGGAGTAAGTTTAGATTGTTTGAGATTTTTCTTGTTTCCTGGATTGCCATAAATGTCCCTATTAGAACTGCTTTTGCTGTGTCCCATAGATTTTGTAACATTGTGTTACTATTTTCATTTGGGGCCAATAGAAGGGTCACAGTGCAGGACAGCTCAGACATGGGCTTCCTGATCTGGGGTCCAAATTCCTAAGAAGCACCACTTCCACTGCCCATTCAACTCTATAGTGGACTGTCAGCACTGCCTATGTGTCCTGGGCCCTGGTACCTCACATTGCTTAGCCTTCCCACAGCCTTGCTGTTCAGCATCTTCCCACCTGGAGGGGTACTTCTCCCAGTGCCTCTCCTCTGCCCATCATTGCCTCACCTGTGAAGCTGCTCCTGGTCCTCAGTGTGAGGGCGGTTCATGGCTGGACCTGATGCTATCATGACAGTGTATGTGTGTGCACATGCATGCTCACAAATGTGCATTGTTCTGGCATGTGGTACCAGAGCTCTGTAATATTCTCATAGAGGTCTGTGAGCCTCAGGTGTTTAGCTCCCATTCCCATCAGGGTTCAGGCCCAGAGCAGCCTAGACCCCCTCCCTCCCCAGGGCTCACACCATATGCAGCTTTGACACTGCAGCCATCACACTGTGTGTTTGTACGTCTATTTTCTGGGGTTTTAGAGATTTGGGGGCAAGTTCCCATGATTGATTGTCTCCTTAGTGGACCCAAGTGATGGAACCTTAGCCTGATTGTTTAAGCAGATTCGAATGTTTTCCTGGGACCAGCTTCCTAACAGGCATTTTTGGTTGTTGTTGTTTTTTAACTGGGTTTTAATTAAAAATATTTTTTCTTATAAAAGTCTTTATTACATATAATATATATACGTATGTATATATATATGTGTATATATATATATGTGTGTGTGTGTATATATACACACACACACATATGTATATTCTTTTTCATAGTCTTTTCCTGTTTAGGTTGTTACAGAATATTGAGCAGAATTCCCTGTGCTATACAGTAGGTCCTTGTTGGTTATCTATTTTAAATATAATAGTGTGTATATGTTAATCCAAAATTCCCAGTTTATCCCTCCTCCCCACCTTTCCCTTTGGTAACCATAAGTTTGTTTTCTAAGTCTTTGAGTCTGTTTCTGTTTTGTAAATAAGTTCAGTTGTATAATTTTTTTAGATTCCACATATAAGCAATATCATATGATATTTGTCTTTCTTGGTCTGACTTACGTCACTTAGTGTGATAATATCCAGGTCCATCCATGTTGCTGCAAAGGGCATTATTCATTCTTTTTAATGGCTAAGTAATATTCCATTGTATATATGTACCACATCTTCTTTATACATTCATCTGTCAATGGACATTTAGGTTGCTTCCATGTCTTGGCTATTGTAAACAGCGCTGCAGTGAAAATTGAGGTGCATATATCCTTTCAAACCATGGTTTTCTCCAGATATATGCCCAGGAGTGGGATTGCTGGATTATATGATAACTCTATTTTTAAGTTCTTAAGGAACTTCCATACTGTTCTCCACAGTGGCTGTACTAATTTACATTCCCGCCAACACTGTAAGAGGGTTCCCTTCTCTCCACACCCCCTCTAGAATTTGTTATTTGTAAACTTTTTAATGATGGCCATTCTAACCAGTGTGAGGTGGTACCTCATTGTAGTCTGATTTACATTTCTCTAATAATTAGTGATGCTGAGCATCTTTTCATGTGCCTATTGGCCATCCATAAGTCTTCTTGGAGAAATGTCTCTTTAGGTCTTCTGCCCATATTTTGACTGGGTTGTTTGTTTTTTTGATATTGAGCTGAATGAGTTGTTTATTTCAGAAATTAATCCCTTGTTGGTCACATCGTTTGAAAATATTTTCTCCCATTCTGTGGGTTGTCTTTTTGTTTTGTTTATGGTTTCCTTTGCTGTGCAAAGCTTTTAAGTTTAATTAGGTCCCATTTTTTAATTTTTGTTTTTATTTCCATTACTCTAGGAGACAGATCAAAAAAGATATTGTTGTGATTTATGTCAAAGAGTGTTCTGCCTATGTTTCCCTCTAAGAGTTTTATAGTATCAGGTCTTACATTTAGGTTTTTAATCCATTTTGAGTTTATTTTTGTGTATGGTGTTAAAGAATGTTCTAATTTCATTCTTTTAAATGTTGCTGTCCAGTTTTCCCAGAACCGTTTATTGAAGAGACTGTCTTTTCTCCATTGTATAGTCTTGCCCCGTTTGTCGTAGATTAATTGACCTTAGGTGCACGGGTTTATTTCTGGGCTTTCTATCCTGTTTCATTGATCTATATTTCTGTTTCTGTACCTGTACTATGTTGTTTTGATGACTGTAGCTTTGTAGTATAGTCTGAAGTCAGGGAGGCTGATTCCTCCAGCTCGATTTTTCTTTCTCAAGATTGCTTTGGGTATTTGGGATCTTTTGTGTCTCCTTATAAATTAAAAAAAATTTTGTTCTAGTTCTGTGAAAAATGCCATTTGTAATTTGATAAGTATTTCAATGAATCTGTACATTTCCTTGGGTAGTATAATAATTTTGACAATATTAATTCTTCCAATCTAAGAACATGGTATATCTTTCCATCTATTTGTGTCATCTTCAGTTTCTTTCATCAGCATCTTATGATTCTCAGAGTACAGGTCTTTTGCCTCCATGGGTTTTTTTTTTTTTTTAATATACTAAAATACATTTTATTTTTTTAAAACTTTTAATTTTATACCGAAGTATAGTTGATTAACAATGTTGTGCTAGTTTCATGTGTACAGCAAAGTGATTCAATTATACATATACATGTATCTATTCTTTTTCAAATTCTTTTCCTATTTATGTTGTTACATAATATTCAGCAGAATTCCCTGTGCTATACAGTAGGTCTCTTTGGTTATCCATTTTAAACATAGCAGTGTGTACATGTCAATCCCAAACTCCTTAACTATCCCTCCCTACCACCCTTCCCCCTTGGTAACCATAAGTTCATTCTCTAAGTCTGTGAGTCCATTTCTGATTTGTAGATAAGTTCATCATGCTGAGTGACATAAGTCAGAGAAAGAGAAATATCATATGATATCACTTATATGTGGAATCTAAAAAAAAATGATACAAATGAACTTAGGTAGGTTTATTCCTAGGTATTTTATTCTTTTTGGTGCCATGGTAAATGGGATTTTTTAAACTGAAATATATTTGACATATAACATTGTATATATTTAAGGTGTACAACATATTAATTTGATACATTTATACATTGTAGCAAGGTTGCCAATGTAGGGATAGTTAGCACCTCTGTCACATCACAAAATTATCATTTCTTTTTAGTGATTTGAATAATTAAAGTCTAATCTCTTAGCAGGTTTTATGATATAATACAACATTGTTGTCTATATTCACCTCATTGTGCATTAGATCTCCAGGGCTTATTTACTAACTCATTGCATATTTGTACCCTTAAACAACAGCTGTTTTGTCCCCCACCCCCATACCCTGGTAACTATTATTTTACTCTCTGTTTTTATGAGTTTGGATTTTATAGGTTGTACACGTATGTGATATCATACAGCATTTATTTTTCTTTGTCTGATTTACCTCACTTAGTATCACACCCTCAAGTTCCACCCATGTTGTCACAAATGGCAGGATTTCCTTCTCTCTCATGGCTGAATAATATTCCATTGTATATATACATATTCCACCTCTTTACCCATTTATCCATTGATGGACACTATACTTCCAGTACTATAAATTTTGCTGTAAGCTCTATTTTAGCTGCATCCCACAAATTTGAATATGATATGTTTTTATTTTATTTAGTTATATGTATTTTTGAATTTCCTTTGAGAATTTCTTTTTGTCCCATGGATTATTTAGAAGTGTATTGTTTCATTTTTAACTGTTTAGAGATATTTCTGTTGTCTTTCTCTTATTGATTTCTAGTTTGATTCCGTTCTGGTTAGAGAACACACTCTGTATGATATTAATTTTTAATTAATTAATTAATTAATTAATTTATTTTTGGCTGTGTCGGGTCTTCGTTTCTGTGCGAGGGCTTTCTCTAGTTGCGGCAAGCTGGGGCCACTCTTCATCGCGGTGCGTGGGCCTCTCACTATCGCGGTCTCTCTTGTTGTGGAGCACAGGCTCCAGACGCGCAGGCTCAGTAGTTGTGGCTCACGGGCCTAGTTGCTCTGCGACATGTGGGATCTTCCCAGACCAGGGCTCGAACCCGTGTCCCCTGCATTGGCAGGAAGATTCTCAACCACTGTGCCACCAGGGAAGCCCATGTATGATTTAATTTTTTTACATCTTTATTAGAGTATAATTGCTTTACAATGGTGTATTAAAAATTTGCTGATGATTGTTTTATGGTCCAGGATATTGTCTATCTTTGTTAATGTTTTATAGGTGCTTGTAAAGAATGTGTGTTCTGCTGTTGTTGAGTGGAGTAGTCTATAAATCTCAATTAGATTATGGTGGTTGGCTTTATTGTTAAGTTTTTCTGTATCCTTGCTGATTTTCTGTCTAGCAATATATCAATTGCTGAGTAAAGGTTGTTGAAGTTCCCAACTATAATTTCAGATTTTTTCCATTTCTCTTTTAAGGTCTATTGGTTCTTGCTTCATGTATATTTTGAGGTTCTGTTGTTTTGTGCATGCACATTTAGGGTCATTATGGCTTCATGGTGGATCAATCCTTTAATTTTTATGTAATGTCCCTCTTTCTCTTTAGTATTTTTTTTTCTCTGCTAATATTCAAATAGCCACTCCTACTTTAAAAAAAAATAACATTTTCATGGTCTATCTAGTTCTATCATTTATTTTACAATCTGCCTAAGTTGTTGTATTTGAATTGAGTTTCTGTGGTCAGCATACTGTTGGAATCACAATTTTATCCACTCCATCAATTTCTGTCTTTTAACTAGTGTATTTAGACTATTTACATTTAAGGTAATTACTGGTAATATTACGACTAAAGTCTGACAGTTTATTTTGTTTTCTGTTTGCTTCTTTTATTTTTCAGTCCTCTGTTTCTCTTTTAATATCTTTCTGTGGATTATTTGAACATTTTTTAGTATTCTCTTTTGATTTATGTATAGTGTTTTTGAATATATTGTGAAGTGTAGAAAACTTAATTTCCTTTATGTTTTTTACCTTCCCCATTTAAAAAATATATCTTTAGTATTTCTTCTTCATACATTGAGCACCACATCAGGTTATATTATAATTTTGACTCAATCATCAAATATGATTTAAAAACTCATGAGAAGTAAGATAGTCTTTTACATTTACTCCTATTTTTACCCATGTTAATGTTGTTCTTTCCTTTCTGACATTCCAGACATTTTTCTTTCACCATTTCCTTTCTGTTTACAGAGCTTTCTTTAGCCATGATTTAAGAGAATGTCTCATAACAGTAAATTTTCTTATATTTCTTTTATCTTTCATTGGATACTTTCAAGGACAGTTTCATTGGATTTGGCATTCATGGTAGACAGTTCTTTCAGTACTTGAAAAATGTGCCTACATAGTTCCTGATGAGAAATCTGCTTTAATTCAAATTTATGTTTCCTTATAAGTAAGGTGTCTTTTCTCTCTGGTCATTTTCAAGATTTTTTCCTATATTTACAGTTTTCAGAATTTTAAATATGTTGTGTCGTAGCATGGATTTCCTTAGGCTTAACTTATTTGATATTTGCTCACCTTGAATATACAGGCTGGTATCTTTAAGTTTAGTAGGTTTTCAGCCATTAGTTCTTCAAATATTTTTTTGTCTGTCTCTTGCTTCTTTCCTTTTAAGACTATAATGAAAATGAATGTTAGCTCTTTTCTTATTTTCTCACAGGTCCTTGAAACTGTTCTAAATTTTTTTTCTGTCCATTTTCTCTCTGTTGCTCAGATTGTGTAAATCCTCTTAATCTGGCCTCAAGTTTACTGATTCTATCATCTATGATCTCCACTCTACTACCAGGTGTTTTTCATTCTAGTTGTTGTATTTTTCTATTCTATCATTACCATTTTGTTCTTTTTCATAACTTTTACTTCTTGAATGATATTTTCTATTTTTAAAATTTGTTTCAAGAGAATTTATAATTGCTTGTTGAAGCATTTTTATAATGGCTACCTTTAAATCCTAGTCAGATAATTTCAATATCTGAGTTATGTCAGTGTTGATATATGTTGCTTGTCTTTTTCATTTATGTTGTGATTTTCCTGGATCTTGGAATGACAAGTGATTTTTTTTGTATTGCATTTTGGACATTTTACATATTATATTATGAGACTCTGGATTCTATTTCATCATTATCTTCTTTTTTTTTAATCAGGTAGTCCTCCTGTTCATGTGTAGTACAAGAGTCAGGTAGGTGTGTATGTGTACTTCCCCACTGAACATTGCTGATAATTTTTTAGCTGAAGTGTGGTACCAATCAAAGCACTCTTTGTGAGCAGGGACAACTCCTGCTGGAGTTGATCTGAGGGAAGGAGAATTAGAAGGCTGGCTCACACTGATTTTTTGCTGCAGGGTGGGAACACAAGTTTAGTTCCCTACTGGGCCTCACCAACACCAAAAGTTAGGGGAAAGTAAAGTGTTTATTTACCCTGACTTGTACTGCCTTGTTCAGTCTTACTGATGCTGTGAGGGGTGAAGCCTCAGCTTTCTAGCCTATACTTGTGGGAGCATCAAAGTACTGCTTGCTTTTGCTGGGCAAGTGATGGAAGATGAGCAGCTTACTTGATCCCACGAAAACTCTCCTGCTGCCTGCTTCTATAGGAAGGGGATGGAGGATCAACTTTCTATCAGCCCAACTGAAACCACAGAGGTGGAATTTGTGCAGACCTCGTCTTTGTCTTTGGCTGGAGTATGGTGGGTGTTGCCTAAAAGAATTCTTATTGTTAGGCCACGCTCTTCTGGGTTTTTGGCTAGGGAGAACAGGCTTTTAAATTTTTAATATTTTATGTTTTTAATTGTGTTAAAATCACATAACATAAAATTTACCATTAGTGACATTTAGTCCATTCACAGTGTTGTACAACCATCACAACTACCAAATTCTAAAATATTCCCATCACCCTTAAAGGAGACTCCCATATCCATGAAGCAATCAATCCCCATTCAGTCCTCCTCCTGCCCTGGCAACTACTAATTTGCTTTCTGTCTCTGGATTTACCTATTCTAGATATTTCATATAAATGGAATAATATCATGTGTGGCCTTTTGTGACTGGTTTATTTCATTTAGTAGAGTGTTTTCAGGGTTCATCCATGTTATAACATGTGTCAATATTATATAGCTTTTTATGGTCAAATAATATTCCTTTGTATGGATATGCCGCATTTGCTTATCCATTCATTGGTTGATGGACATTTGGATGTTTCCACTTTGGGGCTTTTGTAAATAGTGTTGCTATGAACATTTGTGTACAAGTTTTTGTTCAAATAGCCATGTTATATTCTTTGGGGTATAAACCCAAGAGTGGACTTGCTGGGTCATATGGTAATACTATGTTTAATTTATTGAGGAAACACCAAGCTATTTTCCATAGTGGCTACACAATTTTACATTCCACTAATAATGTACAAAATTTCAATATCTCTCTATCCTTGTTAACACTTGTTAGTTTCTGGGCTATAAAAAAAGTAGGCATCCTAGCAGATGTGAAGTGCTATCTCTTTATTGTTTGACTTGTATTTCCCTAATGACTACAGATGTTGAGCATATTTTCATGAGTTTTTTGGTCATTTGTTTTTCTTTGAAAAAATGTCTACTCAGATCTTTGGCCTGTTTTTTAATTGGGTTATCTTTTCATTATTGAGTTGTAGGAGTTCTTTATTTATAATAGATATTAGATTCTTATTAGATATATGCTTTAAAAATATTTCCTCTCATTCTGTGGCTTATCATTTCACTTTCTTGATAGTGTCCTTTGATGCACAAGTTTTTAATTTTGATGCAGTCCAATTTACCTATTTACTTTTTTGTTGCTTGTGTGGAATAGGCTTTGAGTTTGTGTGTTTTTGTGTGTACTCATTGGTAGCCTGTTAAGACTGAACCACTGATAATATGAATATCCTGATTTACATGGAAGACAACCGAAATCCAGTGAAGCTAAAGCCATTCTGCTGGTAGATGGTGGAGTCAGGGTTTGAACCTGACAACCTGGCTGTGGAGCTCTTCTATCTTTTGGACACAATTACTGAAAGCTTAACTTCTGGTCCCCAGTGCCATGAAAATGATAGGCTTCTACACAACAGCATTCTTTGTGTAAAAAACAGCTATCTTACTTTTAGGAAACCAGTTAGGACTAACAGAACACTCGGGTTAGTCACAACAGTACAATAAACTGTCTTGTTATATAAAGGTCTCAGCCTAGAAATTTCACAGTAGTTACCTACCCGCTAATGTTTAAGACACTGAGAGGTAGGTGATGCAAGATAGACATTCTTGGAACTACATTTGCAGTGTGGCTAAGTCATGTAATTTGATCTGAATCTAGTCCAAATAGGTTTAACTCTCTAGGGGAGAAACAGACCATCAGGGTGTTCATCAAAGCTGGCTTAAAACAAAACAAAAGAAAACAGGTGTAGATCAGCCAAGATGGTGGAGTAGAAAGACCCTGAGCTCACCTCCTCTCACGAGCATACCAGAATCACAACTATCTGTAGAACGACCATCTATGAAAAAGACTGAAACCTACAAGAAAAGATCTTCTACAACTAAAGACATGAAGAAACCACAGTAAGACAGGTAGGAGGGGTGGACTTGTGATATAATCAAGTCACATACCCTGGGTGGGTGACCTAAAAACTGAAGAACAATTATAGTGCAGAGGTTCTCCACAGGAGTCATGTTCTGTGTCCCATGTTGGGCTCTCCAGCCCATGGGTCCTGTACCAAGAAGACAAGCCCCCAGAGCATTTGGTTTTGAAGACCAGTGGGGCTTAATTTCAGGAGCCCCAAAGGACTATGGGAAATAGAGACTTCACTTTTAAAGGACACACACAAATTCTCATGCATTCTGGGATCCAGGGAAAAAATCAGTAGTTTGATAAGAGCCTGAGCCAGCCCTACCACTGGCCTTGGAGAGTCTCCCAGTTAGGCAGGGAGTGGCTGCTGCTCACCCTGGGGACATAGACACTGGCACCAGACATATTTGGGAGCTTGCTCTACCATATGGAAGCTGGTGCTGGTGGGTGCCATTGTGAGATCCTCCCTCTAGCTCATTAGTGCCAAGAACTGGCCCTACCCAACAGCCTATAGGCAGCAGTGCTAAGACACTTCAGGTCAAACAACTGAGTGGGAACACAGCCTCACTCATCAGCAGACAGGTTGCCTAAAAAATTCCCGAACCCACAGCCACATGCCTCTACACATGACCTTGCCCACCAGAGGGCCAAGATCTAGCTCCACCCACCAGGGAGCAGGCAATGCTAGCCTCTAGACCAGCCTCACTCACCAGTTGGCAGACACCAGAACTAAGGAAACAACAATCCCACAGCTTGCAGACCTAGCCCACCCACAGGAGGCCAGAGCCTACCCTGAGGCAGCTGGGCCCCACCCCTGCTTACTAGCAGGCCAACACAAGCTTCAGGACCCAACTGTGTCAGGAACACCCCCCCCACAGCAATCTGACACCAGGTCTGCCTACCAGTGAGCTAATGGTAGCCCTGGGACCCTGGTGTTCTGCCTTAGTTGCCTTGTGATCTGTCCTCACTAACCAGTAGCCAGCAGCATCCACACAAGGCAGGGCTTGGCAATCAGCTGGGCTAGGGACCAACCAAGCCTACGAGACCACCCATATAGTCAACCCGTCACAACAGAAGGATCCACACATTCCTCTTAGGGGAATTCCTAGAGCATATGGCTTGGGTGATGAGAGGGGATGCATTGGACTTCTTCTACAGAGAAGGCCACTTCTCCAGGTCAAGAAACATAACTAACCTACTACATACATAAAAATACAAATAACAACTGACAAAATGAGGTGGCAGAGGATCATGTTTCAGACAAAGGAACAAGGTAAAACCCCAGAAGAAGAACTGAGTGAAGTGAAGATAGGCAATATACCCAAGAAAGCATTCAGAGTAATGATCCTAAAGATGAAGAAAGAACTCAGGAGAAGAATGGATGCACAGAGGGTGAAGTTAGAAGTTTTTAACAAAGAGTTAGAAAATGTAAAGAACAACCAAACAGAGATGAAGAATAGAATAACTGAAATGAAAAATACACTACAAGTAATTATCAGTGGACTAAATGATACACAGAAACAGATCAGTGAACTGGAAGACAGAGTAGTACAAATCACTGCTGCTGACAGAAAAAAGAAAAAAGAATGAAATGAAATGAAGACAGTTTAAGAGAATTCTGGGACAACATCAAGCCCAATAATAGTTGCATTGTAAGGGTCCCAGAAGGAGAAGAGAGAGAGAGAAAGGGGCTGAGAACATATTTGAAAGCATAGTAGCTGAAAACTTCCCTAAGTGGTGAAAGGAAACAGTCATCCAAGTCTGGGAAGCACAGAGAGTCCCATACAGGATGAACCCAAAGAGGAATACACCAAGACAAATTGTAATTAAAATGACAAAAATTGAATATAAAAAGAAAATATTTAAAAGCAGCAAGGGAAAAGCAATAAGTTACCTACAAGAGAGCTCCCATAAGGTTAAAAGCTGACTTTTCAGCAGAAACTTTGCAGTCCAGAAGGAAGTGTCACAATATATTTAAAGTGGTGGAAAGGAAAAACCTATAACCAAGAATACTGTACCCAACAAGGCTCTTGTTCAGATTTGATAGAGAGATCAAAAGCTTTACAGACAGGTAAAAGCTAATAGAGTTCAGCACCACCAAACCAGCTTTACAACAAATGTTAAAGAAACTTCTCTAGGTAAAAAAGAAAAGGCCACAACTAGAAACAAGAAAACTACAAAATAAATAAGTTCACCTGTAAAGGTAAACATGCAGTAGAGGTAGGAAATCATCCGCACATTAAGCTATTAGGGTGGTTAAAAGACAAAAGTAATAAAATCATCTATAACCACAATAAGCAGTCAAGGAATATACAAATAAATTAGATGTAAAATATGATATCAAAAACAGTAATCATGGGCTTCCCTGGTGGCGCAGTGGTTGAGAGTTCGCCTGCCGATGCAGGGGACATGGGTTTGTGCCCCAGTCCGGGAAGATCCCACATGTTGTGGAGCAGCTGGACCCGTGAGCCATGGCCGCTGAGCCTGTGTGTCTGGAGCCTGTGCTCTGCAACGGAAGAGGCCACAACAGTGAGAGGACCGTGTACAGCAAAAAAACCCCCCCCCCAAAAAAAAACAGTAATCATGAGGGGATGAGAGTACAAATTCAGGGTTTTAAAACCTGTTTTGAAATTAAGAGATTGACAACTTAAAAAAATTATATATATATATATGTATATATATATATATACAGATCACTATATAAAAACTCCATGGTAACCACAAAACAAAAATCTATAATTAATATACACACAAAAAAGAAATCCAAACATAACACTAAAAATTGTCATCAAATCACAAGAAAACAAAAGAAGAAGAAAGGGTGAAAAAAAGACCCACAAAAACAAACCCAAAGCAATTAACAAAATGGCAATAAGAACATGCATATTAATAATTACCTTAAATGTAACTGGACTAAATACTCCAACCAAAAGTCAGAGTGGTTGAATGTATACAAAACCAAGACCCATATATATGTTACCTGCAGAAAACTCACTTCAGATCAGAGACACACAGAGACTGAAAGTGAGAGGATGGAAAAAAGGTATTCCACACAAATGGAAATAAAAAAATAGCAATACTTATATCAGACAAAATAAAGACTGTTACAAGAGACAAAGAAGGAGACTACATAATGATCAAGGGATCAATCCAAGAAGACACTATAACAGTTGTAAATATATATGTGCCTAACATAGGAGCTCCTAAATATATAAGGCAAATATTAACAGATATACAAGGAAAAACTGACAGTAACACAATACTAGTAGGGGACTTTAACACCTCACTTACATCAATGAACAGATCATCCAGACAGAAAATCAATAAGAAAACAAAGGCCTTGAATGACACATTAGACCAGATGGACTTAACTGATATATATATATATATAGTGATATATATATATATATATATATATATATATATATATATGGAGAGAGAGAGAGAGAGAGCATTCCATTTGAAAGGAGAACAATACACATTCTTTTCAAGTGCATGTGGAACATTCTCCATGATAGATTAAATGTCAGGCCACAAAATAAGCCTCAGTAAATTTAAGAAAATTGAAATCATATCAAGCATCTTTTCCAACCACAATACTATGAGACTAGAAATCAACTACAAGAAAAAAACTGCAAAGAACACAAATACATGGAGGCTTAAACAATATGCTACTAAACAACCAATGTATTGCTGAAGAAATCAAAGAGGAAATAAAAAATACCTAGATACAAATGAAAATGAAAATACGGTGATCCAAAACCTTAGAACTGCAGCAAAAGCAGTTGTAAGTGGGAAGCTTATAGTGATATAAGCTTACCTCAGGAAACAAGAAAAATCTCAAATTAACAACCTAAACTTACACCTAAAGGAACTAGAGAAGGAAGAACAAACAAAACCCAAAGTTGATAGAAGGAAAGAAATCAAAAGATGAGAGCAGAAATAAATGAAATAGAGACTTAAAAAACAGTAGAAAAGATCAATGAAACTAAAAGCCCATTCTTTGAAAAGATAAACAAAATTGATAAACATCTAGCCAGACTTATCAAGAAAAAAGGGGAGAGTGCTCAAATTAATAAAACCAAAAATGAAAATGAGAAGTTACAACTGATACCACAGAAATACAAAGGATCATAAGAGACTACTATGAGCAACTATATGCCAATAAAATGGACAATCTAGAAGGAATGGACAAATTCTTAGATATGTACAATCTCCCAAGACTGAACCAGGAAGAAATAGAAAATATGAATCAGGCAATTGCCAGTAATGATATTGAATCACTAATTAAAAACTCCTTACAAACAAAATTCCAGGACCAGATGGCTTCATAGGTGAATTCTAACAAACATTTAGAGAAGAGTTAACACCTATGCTTCTGAAATGATTCCAAAAAATTATAGAGAAAGGAACATTTCTGAACTCATTCTGAGGCCACCATCATCCCGATACCAAAGCCAGACAAATACAACACACAAAAAAGAAAATTACAGGCCAATATCACTGTTGAACATAGATGCAAAAATCCTCAACAATTAGTAAACTGAATCCCACAGTACGTTCGAAGAATCATACACCATGATCAAGTGGGCTTTATCTCAGTTATGCAGGGATTTTTTAATATCTGCAAATCAATGTGATATTAACATTGATTGAAGAATAAAACAAATTGAAGAATAAAAACCATATGATCATCTTAATAGATGCAGAACAAACGTTTGATAAAATTGAACATCCATTTATGATAAAAACTCTTCAGGGCTTCCCTGGTGGCACAGTGGTTGAGAGTCCACCTGCCAATGCAGGGGACACAGGTTCGTGCCTCGGTCTGGGAAGATCCTACATGCCATGGAGCGGCTGGGCCCATAAGCCATGGCCTCTGAGCCTGCGCGTCTGGAGCCTGTGCTCCGCAACAGGAGAGGCCACAACAGTGAGAGGCTTGCGTACCGCAAAAAAAAAAAAAATAATAAATTAATTAAAAGAAAACTCTTCAGAAAGTAGGCATAGAGGGAATCTACCTCAACATAATAAAGCCAATATATGACAAACCCACAGCTAACGTCATCATACCCAATGGTGAAAAGCTGAAAGCATTTCCCCTAAAACCAGGAACAAGACAAGGATGCCCACTCTTACCACTTTTATTCAATATAGTTTTGGAAGTCTTAGCCACAGCAATCAGAGAAGAAAAAGAAATAAAATGCATCCAAATTGAAAAGGAAGAAGTAAAATTGGCATTTTTTGTAGATGACATGATTCTATACATAGTAAAATCTAAAGACACCACCAGAAAACTACTGGAGCTCATCAATGAATTGAGTAAAGTTTCAGAATACAAAATTAATACACATAAATCTGTTGCATTTCTATACACTAACAAAGAACTATCAGAAAGAGAAATTATGGAAACAATCCCATTTACCATTGCATCAAAAAGAATAAAATACCTAGGAATAAACTTACTTAAGGAGGTAAAATACCTGTACTTGGAAAACTGTCAGACACCAATGAAAGAATTGAAAGATGACACAAACAGATGGAAGGATACACTATGTTCTTGGATTGGAAAAATTGTTAGTAAGATGACCATACTATCCAGGGCAATCTACAGATTCAGTGCAATCCCTATCAAAACACCAATGGCATTTTCACAGAACTAGAACAATTAATTTTAAAATTTGTATGGAAACACAAAAGACCCCGAATAGCCAAAACAGTCTTGAGAAAGAAAAACAAAGCTGAAGTATGATTCTCCCTGACTTCAGACTATACTCAAAGCAGTATGGTACTGGCACAAAAACGGAGACATAGATCAATGGAACAGAATAAAGAGCCCAGAAATAAACCCATGCACTTATGTTTAATCAATCTATGACAAAGGAGGCAAGAATATACAATGGGGAAAAGACACTCTCTTCAATAAATGGTGTGAGAAGGGGCTTCTCTGGTGGTGCAGTGGTTAGGAATCTGCCTGCCAATGCAGGGAACATGGGTTCGAGCCCTGGTCCAGGAAGATCCCACATGCTGCAGAGCAACTAGACATGTGCACCACCACTACTGAGCCTGTGCTCTACAGCCCATGTGCCACAACTGCTGAAGTCCACGCACCTAGAGCCCATGCTCTGCAACAAGAGAAGCCACCACAATGAGAAGCCCGTGCACTGCAACAGTGAGTAGCCCTGCTCGCCTCAACTAAAGAAAGACAGTGTGCAGCAACAAAGACCCAATGCAGCCAAAAATAAATAAATTAATAAATTAATTAAAAAAAAAGAAAAAGATCCTGCATGCTGCAACCAACAGCCAAAATAAATATTTTAAAAAATTGGGCAAGAAAACTGGACAGCTACATGTAAAAGAATGAAATTAAGACATTCTCTAACACCATATACAAAAATAAACTCAAAATGGATTAAAGACCTAAATGTAAGACCAGATACCATAAAACTCCTAGAGGAAAACATAGGCAGAACACTCTTTGCCATAAATCGTATCAATAGTTTTTTGGATCCATCTCCTAGAAACAAAGGAAATAAAAGCAAAAATAAACAAATGGGACCTAATTAAGCTTAAAAGTTTTGGCATAACAAGGGTAACCATCAACAAAATGAAAGGACAACCTACGGAATGGGAGAAAATATTTGCTAATGATATGACTGAAAAGGGATTAATATCCAAATATACAAAGAGCTCATACAACTCAACATCAAAAAAAAAAACCCGATTAAAAAATGGGCAGAGAAGTGGATAGACATTTTTCCAAAGAAGAAATACAGATGGCCTACAGGCACATGAAATGGTGCTCAGCACTGCATGATTATCAGGGAAATGCAAATCAAAACCACAGCTGTCAGAATGGCTATCAAAAAGAACACAAATAACAAATGTTGGTGAGGATGTGGAGAAAAGGGAATTTTCCTACAGTGTTGGTGGGAATATAAATTGGTGCAGCTACTGTGGAAAACAGTATGGCAGTTTCTCAGAAAACTAAAAATTGAACTACCATATAACCCAGTAATTTCACTCATGGATATGTATCTGAAAAAAAATAAAAACAATCATTTGAAAAGACACATGCACCCCAATGTTCATAACAGCATTATTTACAATTGCCAAGTTATGGAAGCAAATTAAATGTCCATCAACAGATGAATGGTTAAAGAAGATGTGGTATATCACACACACACACACACACACACACACACACACACACACACACGGTGGAATACTACTCAGTCATTAAAAGAATGAAAATTTGTCATTTACAGCAACATGGAAGGATTTGGAAGGCATTTTGCTAAGTGAAATAAGTCAGACAAAGAAAGACAAATACTGTATGATATCTCTTATATGTGGAATATAAAAAATACAACAAACTAGTGAATATAACAAAAAAGAAGCAGACTCAGAGATATGGAGAGCAAATTAGTGGTTACCAGTGGGGAGAGGGAAAGGGGGAGGGGCAATATAGGGGTAGGGAAGTAAGAGATACAAACTATCAGGTATAAAGTAAGCTACAAGAGTATATTGTTACAAGCTTTTGCACCACAAAGGAAACCATAAACAGAACAAAAAGACAACCTACAGAATGGGAGAAAATATTTGCAAAAGATGCAACCAACAAGGGCTTAATTTCCAAAGTATACAAACAGCTCACACAACTTGACAACTAAAAAACAAACAACACAATCGAAAAATGGGCAAAAGACCTAAAGAGACATTTGTCCAAAGAAGAAATACAGATGGCCAATAGGCACATGAAAAGATGCTTAACATCACTAATTATTGGAGAAATGCAAATCAAAACTACAAAATGACCTCACATCGGTCAGAATGGCCTTCATTAAAAAACCTACAAATAACAAATGTTGGAGAGGGTCTGGAGAAAATGGAACCCTCCTACACTGTTGGTGGGAATTAAGTTGGTGCAGCCACCGTGGAAAACAGTATGGAATTTCCTCAGAAAACTGAAAATAGAATTACCATATGATCCGGCAATCCCACACCTGGGCATATATCCATACAAAACTATAATTCAAAAAGATACATGCACCTCTATGTTCATAGCAGCACTATTCACAGTAGCCAAAACATGGAAACAACCCAAACGTCCATCGACAGATGAATGGATAAAGAAGTTGTGGTACATATATATGATGGAATACTACTCAGCCATAAAAAATGAAATAATGCCATTTGTAGCAACATGAATGGACCTAGAGATTATCATACTATGTGAAGTAAGTCAGAAAAAGATAAATACCATATGATATCACTATATGTGGAATCTAAAATATGACACAAATGAACTTATCTATGCAACAGAAACAGAATCAGAGACATAGAGAATAGATTGGTGGCTGCCAATGGGGAGGGGTGTAGGAGAGGATTGGATTGCTAGTTTGGGATTAGTAGAAGCAAACTGGTATATATAGAATGGATAAACAACAAGGTCCTACTGTATAGCACAGGGAACTATGTTCAGTATCCTGTGATAAATCATAATGGAAAAGAATATGAAAAAGAATGTATATATATGTATAACTGAGTCACTTTGCTGTACACCAGTAATTAACACATTGTAATTCAACTATACTTCAATAAAAAATAAATTTCAAAAAGAGTATATTGTACAACATGGGGAATATAGCAAATATTTTATAATAACTCTAATGGAAGATAACTTTTAAAAATTGTAAATCACTATATTGTACACCTGTAGCATATAATATTGTATATCAACTATCCTTCTATTTAAAGTAATTTAAAAATTGAATGAAACAAAACACAGAAACTTTTAAAGTACCAAATAAATTTGGTCTTCTATTTTAAAAACCAATATCTCTTTTCCATGGTTCAAAATTCAGTAGGGACAGAAGGATACACAAGAAAATCCTGCCCCTCCCACTCCAGGTCAACCACCCTATCCTGCCCATTTCCTGTGTACCCATTTAGAATGTCTTTATGCACAAACAATTGTTTTGTCTGTATATTATCTCATTTTTGTCTAGCTGTGCAAACTTTTGTGCTTTTGTTTTTCCCTTTTGATACATCTTGGAGGGAGTCTTCATGAGTATGAGGCATGCCCTGATTCTTTCTTATGACTTGCCCTCACCCTCTCTCCTCCTCCTTCCCACTCTTGGCACAGGGTCTTTGGAAGGCAGAGCCAAGGACAGAGGCCCCAGCAGCCCTGTCACCCACCTGACACCCCAAGATCATGACTTTCTTGCTGACGGCCCCTTGGGAGACTCTGGGGAAGACTCAAGTCCTCATAAGATGTTGAACCCACACTTCCTTGTGGGATGGATTGGACATAGTAGGGGGAGATGAGGGTGGGAGGTAAGAGTAGTCCAGCCCAGTCCATGACAGGAATTATAGATTCTGTCCTGCCTGCAGTAAACCCACTGTGGGGCTGAGAGTCCACCCAAAGGTGCCTGGGCAAGATCTCCTGTGACCTCACACAGCCCTCAGAGGGAAGAAGGGAGGGAATGCTCCTGCACCTGGCAGGTAAGGAGATAAGTGCAGGGAGGACCAAGACCTGGCCCATGTGCTCAACCTGGCAAATGACCTGCTCCCCTGTAAGAATTTCTGAATACACTTCTCTGTTTTTATTTCTCTGGGGAGAACATCAGTCCAGTTCCTATGCTGAGCCTGGGCTTTGGGACCAGATGACTTCACCTGAGTCCCGACCCCACCCTTAGCAGAGGTGCATTCCTGGGCACATTCCTTGACTTCCCTGGCTGCGGGGTCACACCTGGGATACAATTCTGCAGGTTGGAGACTTGAAATCTCCTGGACAGTGCCTGGTACTACATTAGGAGGAGGTCCAGCCCTCAACTGGGGTTGAGTGCTCCATCTCACACCATTAATAGGATGCAGCCCTCCTCCCCCTGCCTATGACCCATGAGCGTTTCTAGAGGGCACAGAGGTCCCCAGCGTGCCCTTCTCAGAATTCTGGTTGCTCTTTCTGTGATTATCTGATAATTTGACACAGGAGTGTGATCTCAGGTGACTTCAGGTGGATTGGTCTCCTCTGCCTCTCCCTGGCTCTTGGCTCTGAGTATAGACCTGGAGTGCTGTCAGACTCAGTTGGAGCCACCAGTTCCAGGGAAGAAGAGGCTGTGGACAGTCCCTTAAAGGAGCCTCTAGAACCCACCCCAACCTGCAAGCAGCAGAAGGAGGTGGGGCAGGATGACAGGACTGCCTGCCGCTGTGGCTAGACATGGATGTGCCTGGTCAGTGAGAGGGACAGGGCAGTGGGCGGCTGTTTCTGCCACCCACCCTCTGTCCTGCCATCTGCTCTTTTTCTTTGGAAGTCCACAGCACTCTCTCTTTCCTGGTCCAGGTGGTATAGGTGGAGACAAACCTGGGGCCCAGTCCTGGCCAGTCAGACCATGGCATTCTCCTGGGCCAGGATAAGCTCAAGGGTAGGCATGTGACTGAATCAGAGCTTGGCAGAATGGATATAAAAGCACCACACAACTTTGTGCTGTTTATAAGAACTTCACTTCAAATTCAATCATACAGGTAAAAGTAAAAGATTGGAAAAGATATATCAAGCAAATATTAATTTTTTAAAAGTAGAAGTAGCTACATAAATATCAGATAAAGTAGACTTCAAAGCAAAGAAAATTATTAGAGACAAAGAGACACCTTACATAATGAGAAAAGATCAGTCTACCAGGAAGCTTAACAGTCCTAACCCTACAAAAACAGACCCTCAATATGCATGAAGCAAAAACTGGTAAAGCTAAAAGGAGAAATAGACAAATCCACAGTTATATTTAGAGACCTCAATACCCCCATCTCAGCAACTGACAGAACCATGAAATAGAAAGCTAGCAACGCTTAGAAGAATTGAACAAAGCAATCTACCAACAGAATCGAATTGACATTTGTAGAACACTCCACCCAACAACAGCAGAACATACATTCTTTTCAAGTGCCCGTGGAACATTCACCAAGATAAACCATATCCTGGGCCATAAAACAACCCTCAACAAATTTTTAAAAATAGAAATCATGCAGAGTGTGTTCTCTCACCATAATGGCACCAAACTAGAAATCAATAGAGAAAAACAAGAGGAAAACTTCTAGATACTTGGAAATTACACAACATACTTCTAAATAATCTATGGGTCAAAGAGAAAGTCACAAAGGAAAAAAATCTAAATATGTGTGATTCAACTCAACAGTGCTGAGAAGAAACTTTACAGCACTTAAATGCTTACATTAGAAGGGAAGAAAGGTTTCAAATATACAATCTTAAGTTTCTACCTCAAGATATTAAAAAAGAAGGGAAAAATAAACCAGAAGGAAATAAAATGTAGGAAGGAAATAATAAAAATATGAGCAGAAATTAATGAAATTGGAACTATTTTTAAAATTAGAGAACGTCAATAAAACAGAAAGCTGATTTAAAAAATCAATTAAACTGATAAGCATGTAGCAAGAGTGACAAAAATAAAAAGAGAAGATTCAAACCATCAATATCAAGAATGAAGTAGGGGACATCACTACAGATCTTGCAGCCACTAAAAGGCTAATAAAGGAATACTATGAACAACTTTATGCTCATGAGTTCAGCAATCTGGAAGAAATGGACAAATTTCTCAAATACCGCAAGCTATGAAAACTCAACCAAGATTAAATAGATAATATCAACAGTCTTGTATATATTAAAGATATTTAATTTGAATTAAAAAGCTCCCAGGCTAGAAATTTCCAGGCTCAGAAGGTCTCACTGGAGAATTTACCAAACATTTAGGTAACACCAATTTTACATAATTTATTCTGGAAAGTAGAAGAGGAGAGAACACTCCCTAACTCATTTTATGAGGCCCTCCACAAGTAAATGGCTAAACAAACTGTAGTACATAAGGTATACCATGGAATAATACTCAACAATAAAAGGGAATGAACTATTTTTTTCCTTTCAGTTTTATTGAGATATAATTGACACAGAGCACTCTGTAAGTGTAATGTGTACTACATAATGATTTGACTTACATATGTTTGTCTCTTCACTTTTTGCTTGCTTATGGCATTTCCATTATGGCTCATTCCGACATTAAATCAAAATGTAGAACTTTATAATCACTCCATATTTGTAATACTGAGTCTTTTTCTCTGTTTGAATCCTGGCTGATACAGATGTCCACAATGTAAGTGTCTCCAGAGAAACAGACTCTTATGGATAAGTTCCCTGTATTGGCTCTGAGTTTCTGGAGCTGGTTCTCTAATCTTCCTAGATTTAAAGGCACTAGTGACCCTGCTTTTAGTGGTAAAGAAGACAATGGCAGTCTGTGTCAAGATGTGGCAAAAAGGTTACTCAGATGATTGCTGTTGGACATTTGTAATCAAACACAGATGGCAAGAGTCTGGGTAGCCACATATTTGCTATCTTAGAACATTTTAGCCAAAATAAGGAGTATAATGGATTTGGGCAGTTGCTCCTAAATGTGTTAAAGAGAGTGGGGAAAAAAGAAGATGAGCTCAAGATTCAAATTCCCAGCTCAAACTCTGCATTGATGACCTGAAGTCTTCTACATGTTCCCAGGAACGCTTATCTCATATAGTCACAGGGCTGGGATTTCTGTAAGCCAAACATAGAATGTCATCTTGTGAATGGCTGATTTATAAAGCAAACTGAAGCCCCAATCCTGCATGGTGTTTGTTATTAAGGTGAGGGCATTGATTGGGGAGAAATGGTATCTTGAAAGTTGGAAGGGGGATACATGGAAAGATACCAATGAAAGTGGGGACATTGAACCCCTAAATTCTGCTAAGTCATCTTGACCAGGAGAACCAGTTCTCCCACCCCTGCCTGAGAAGTTTATCTGAAGAACCTGTAATGTCCCCCTCTCCCACCATCTAGCCTTGCAAGACATTGCTGATTTTACTCAGGTCCCACCCCTACGCCCACCACCCCTCTTTTCTTCTAGACATATGACTAGATGCAAGTCCTAACAGACCCCAAAAGATGAGGTAAAAATTATGACCCATGAGGAAGGGCAACCCCCAAAAGAGTGACATGATTTTCCCAACTTATACAGACAGAAATCCAGGGGATGTGTGGGAATGGATATTAAGAGTACGAGATAATAGCAGAAGAAACATAAAGTTGGATCAAGAGGACTTTATTGATATGGACCCACTAAGCAGAGATTCTAGATTTAGTATTGCAGCTTGAGGGGAGAGAAAGGGCTTTAACAGTTTGTTTGGTTTCTTGGCTAAAACGTTGACCAAATGGTGACCCACAGTAGATGAGTTTGAGATGCCAGAGCTGCCTTGTTTTACTGCAGAGGAAGGAATCCAAAGGCTTAGGGAAATTGTAGTGTTAGAAGGGGCTTGTCATTTGAGATCTTCTCATCGCCCTTTGCTCACCAAAAGCAAGGACACACCTTTATCACAACTGTGAGAAATCAATTTGTGGGGGGAGTCCCAGCATCCTTGAAGAGCTCTGTGATTGCTCTTCCTTGTAGGTCAGAAATTACAGTGGAAACTGCTGTCACTAAATTGAGAAACCTAAAGGCAATGGGGATAACTGGATCCTGGGGTGACAGAGGCCAAGTGGCAGCCCTTAATCACCAAAGGCAAAGTGGGCATGGACAGTAGTGTCAAAGAAGCAATCAGAATAGTCTGACTTGCAGAGACCTATGTGTTGACCAAAGATCATGGTGTTTCTGGAAGTGAAATAGATGGGTAGTCTACTAAATACTTGATCTGTATGAGCAGAAAAGTTCTAGGTCAATGAATAAAAGTCTAGCCTGAATCATAAAAGCATAGAGTCACAGCCCTCAATCAAATGCCAGACTTGAGCCAGTTTACAGACCCAGAGCCCCTTGAATGAAAGGGAAGGCAGATGCCCTTCAGGAAGGACTCCATTACACTGTGAAACCTTACACTGTTAATCTTTTTACCAGCCTTCTCAAAAGGGACCTATGACCATTCACCAGGATGACTGTGCAATAGGGAAAAGAGAATTATCAGACTTTTGAGGGATTTCTGACACTAGTTCTGGACTGACACTAATTCTAGGAGACCCCAAATATCCCTGTGGTAGGGGTTTACGGAGATCAGGTGATCAATGGAATTTTAGCTAAGGTCCGTCTCATGGTGGGGCCCATGGTTCCCTGAACCCATCTTGTTGTTATCGTTCCAGTTCCAGAATGCATAATTGGAATAAACATACTTAGTATCTGGCAGAATCCCCATATTATTTCCCTGACCTGTGCAGTCAGGGTTATTATGGTGGAAAAGGCCAAGTGGAAGCTACTAAAACTGCCTCTACCTACAAAAGAGTTAACCAAAAGCAATTCTTTGAGATATTGCAGAGATTATTGCTACCATCAAGGACTTGAAAGATGCAGGGATGGTGATTCCCACCACATCCCCATTTAACTCTCCTGTCATGTGCAGAAGACAGATGGATCTTGGAGAATGCTAGTGGCTTATCATAAGCTTAACCAGATTGTGACTCCAATTGCAACTGCTGTACCAGATGTGGTTTCATTGCTTGAGCAATTAACACATCCTCTGGAGCATGGTATGCAACTATTGATCTAGCAAATGCTTTTTTCTCCATACCTGTCCATAAGATCCACCAGAAGCAGATTGCTTTCAGATGGCAAGGCTAGAAATATATCTTTACCTTCTTACCTCAGAGGTATATTTCCTTTCCACAAGACATCCCACCAGTCCATTACATTTATGACATCATGTTGATTGGACCTAGTGAGCAAGAAGGAGTGATCACACTAGACTTATTGGTAAGATATCTGTAAGTCAGATGATGAGAAATAAGTCAAACTAAAATTTAGGGGCCTTCTACATCAGTGAAATTTCTAGGGCTCAAGTGATGTGAAGCATGTCAAGATATTCCTTCTAAAGTGGAGGATAAGTTGTTGCATCTGGCCCCCTTACAAACAAAAAAGAGGCACAGTGCCTAGTGGGTCATTTTGGATTTTGGGGACATTTGGCTGTATTACTGTGGTCCTTTTATTGTGTGACCCCAAAAGCTGCTTTTTGAGTGAGGCCCAAAACAAGAGAAGGCTCTGCAACAGGTCCAGGCTGCCATGCAAGCTGCTCTGCCACTTGGGTCATATAATCCAGCAGAACCAATGGTGCTTGATGCGTTAATGGCAGACAGAGATGCTGTTTGGAGCTTTCAGCAGGGTGCTATAAGTGAATCCTAGTGCAGGCCTTTAAGATTTTGGAGCATGACCCTACTATCATCCACAGAACTACTCTTCTTTTGAGAAACAGCCCTTGACCTGCTATTAGTCCTTAGTAGAGACTAAACACTACTATTCATGGGTCACCAAGTGACTTGCACTGCCCATCATGAACTGGGTGTTACCTGACCCACCATGCCATAAATTTGGGTGTGCACAGCAGCACTCCATCATCAAATGGAGATGGTATGTACATGATCAGACACAGCAGCCCTGAAGGCACAAGTAAGTTACATGAAAAAGTGACCCAAATGCCCATGGTCCCCACTCCTGCTACATTGCCTTCCCTCTCCCAGCCTTGACTTATGGTCTCATTGGGAGTTCCCTATGATCAGCTGATAGAGGAAGAGAACAGTTGGGCTTGATTTACAGATGTTTTTGCTCGGTATTTGGGCACCATCTGAAAGTGGACAGTTGCAGCCCTATAGCCCCTTTCTGGGACATCACTGAAGGGTAATGGCAAAGGGGAGTCCTCCCAGCAGGCAGAACTCAAAGTTTTGCCTGGAAGGAGAAATAACCAAATGTGCAATTATATACTGATTCATGTTCTTTGGCCAATGGTTTGAATGGATGAGCAGAGACTTGGAAGGAACATGATAGGAAAATTGGTGACAAAGAAGTCCGGGGGAAAAAGTATGTGGGTAGACCTCTCTGAATGGGCAAAAATGTGAAGATATTTGTGTCCCATGTGAATGCTCATCAAAGGGTGGCCTCAGCAGAAAAGGATTTTAATAATCAAGTGGACAGAATTACATTTTCTATGGATACCAGTCAGCCTCTTTCCCCAGCCAACCTGTCATAACTTAATGGGGTCATGAACAAAGGGACCATAATGGCAGTGATGGAGGTGATATACCTTGGCTGACCTGAGTCCCCAAAATGGCACTATTCTCCAGGGTGATCAGCCAGTTACTTGGTGACAGGTTGATTACATCAGACCACTTACATCATGGAAGGAGCAGGATTTTGTTCTTACTGGAATAAACACTCAGGGTATGAATTTGCCTTCCCTGCATGGAATGCTTCTGCCAGAAGTACCATGCATGGACTTATAGAGTGCTTTATCCACCATTGTGGTATTCCACACAGCATTGCTTCTGATCAAGAAACTCACTTCACAGCAAAAGAAGTACTACAGCAGGCTGATGCTCATGGAATTCACTAGATTCACAATGTCTCCTGCTGTCCTGAAGTAACTGGTTTGACACGTTGGTGGAATGGTCTTTTGAAGACTCAGTTACAGTGCCAGCTAGGTGGCAATACCTTGCAATACCTTGCAAGGTTCTCTAGCTGGCTGTATATGCTCTGAATCAGTGTCCAACATATGGTGCTATTTCTCCCATAGCCAGGATTCACGGGTCCAGGAATCAAGGGGTGGAAATGAGAGTGGCAGCACTCACTATTACCATTAGTGACCCACTAGCAAAATTTTCGCTTCCTGTTCCTGTAACTTTATACTCTGCTGGCCTAAAGGTCTTGATTTTAGAAGGAGAAGTGCTTCCACTAGGAGACACAACAATGATTCCACTGAACTAGAAGTTAAGGCATCCACCTGGCCACTTTGGGTTCCTCATGCCTCTGAGTAAACAAGCTAAAGAAGGGGTTCACTGTACCCCTTGGTTGATCCTGATTACCAAGAGAAAATGTGTCTACTATTACGCAACTGAGGTAAGGAAGAGTATGTTTGGAAGAGAGGAGATTCCTGAGGGCATCTCCCATGGCCTGTGACTAAGGTCAATGCAAAGCTAAAAAAGCCAATAGCCCAGACCCTTCAGGAATAGATGTTTGGGTCATTCCACCAGGTAAAGAACCATAACCAGTTGAGATGATTTTTGAAGAGAAGATGGAATAGGCAGTGGAAGAAGGTAGTGATAAATACCAGCTTTACCATACTACTAGTTACAGAAATGAAGAATACAGAAATGAGAAATAGTGGAATATTTCTTCCTCATACTGATATGAATATATTTGTATATATAAAATAACCAAATATTTTTAATTTTTTCTCTTGTATGCCTTTATCATCTAACATAAGATATATTAACAGTGTTAACTCTACATCTACTGATAGTACTTAAGTTTCAGGATATAAAGTAGTACTTAAGTTTCAGGATATAAAGGACAAGAGTGAACATCATCCAAGGATCTTGTGTCTTCTTTTGGGGGAAAGGGTTAGAGTATTTTTGGTTGTATGCAGGATAATTCTACCATGTTAGGTGGAAGTGTGACTTTGTTGTTTCTTTATTTGGAGATTAATCTAGTTTAAAGAGATCTAGTTCCACATTGACAAGGGATGGACCGTAATAGCTTCTTTAATGTGTCAACTTGGCTAGGCTATGGTCCCCAGTTATTCAATCAAACACTAACCCAGATGTTGCTGTAAAGGTATTTTTCAGATATAATTAAGGCTCCTAGTCAGTTGACTTTAAGTAATGGAGAGTACCCTGGATAATCTGGGTGGGCCTGACTTAATCAGTTGGGGGGCTTAAAGGCAGGGCTGAGTCTTCCCCAAAAGAGAGAACACATACCTCCTGTGCACCACAGCTTCAGCCCATGACTGGAGATTTCAGCCTACTCATGGTATTCCTTCCTGATGGCCTACCCTATGAATTTTGGACTTGCTTAGCTAGCCCCCATCATCACATAAGCCAACGCCTTATAACAAGTCATATATATGTATGTATCTCATCTACTGTCTCTGCTCCTGAGGTTGATCCCTGATACACCTTACCTGCCCAGGATGCTTGTGGGTCCTTTCTCTGCAGTAGTCTTGGCCTCAGGTTTCTCCATTAAAATCTCCCTGTCTTCTCTCCCATTGCTCCCTGAAGTTTCTCCCAGCTCTGCTGGTTACATTAATTAAATTGATTTTAATTAATTCATTCAATAGATATTTACTGAGCACCTGCTGTGTGTCAGACACTGTTCTATGTTCTGTGAACACAGCAACACACAAGACCAAGTCCCTGGTTTCTTGGAGCATGCCTACCTATTCAGGAAACAGACAATGAACAAACAAAACCATTGTGAAAACCAGCAGGATGTATGATAGAGCATGAATAATACCTTTGGGTGGCCAGAAGGAACAATGGCAAAGGTGCCAGAATGAGCTTGGCCTGTTTGAGGAGCAGCCAGAGTGCCTGGAATGTAGTGAGCAGGACAAGTATAGTGAGAGGTAAGGGTGGAGACAGAGAGGAGGCTTCTCTAGGTAGGCAAGGGGCTCTCTCCAGGTGGGTGAGGGACGTGGAGGTAGGGAGGAGGGGTGGACCTAGACTCCATGAAGATCAGATGTTACAGGGGGCTTGCTGAGAAGCTGGGCACAGCCAACAGGGGTGTTATAGACAGGTCACCCTCATGTTTAGGAGATGATAGGTATCCTCTTGTAGGACAGAGGCGTGTAGTGAATCTCTGACCCTCAACTTCCTCATCCTTAGAATCCCACTGCCATCTCAGGGAATAATGGGAAGA